>NW_026555332.1:57149198-57733116 GCF_029017545.1 Prosopis cineraria
TTCATGAATTTCGGGAATCATTACGTAAATATGCCATTGCTCATCAATTTGCCTTTAGGTATAAGAAAAATGATAGTCATCGCGTGACTGTTAAATGCAAAGCAGAAGGTTGCCCATGGAGAATTCATGCATCAAGGTTGTCAACTACTCAATTGATATGCATCAAGAAAATGAATCCAGCTCATATTTGTGACGGTGCTGTTGCAACAACAGGGCATCAAGCAACTAGGAGTTGGGTGGCTAGTATTATAAAGGAGAAGTTGAAAGTTTGTCCAAATTATAAGCCCAAGGATATTGTCAGTGATATCAAACAGGAATATGGTATACAACTTAACTATTTTCAGGCATGGCGTGGAAAAGAGATTGCAAAGGAGCAGCTTCAGGGTTCCTATAAAGAGGCATATAGTCTGTTGCCCTTTTTCTTTGAGAAGATAATGGAGGCTAATCCTGGAAGTTTGGCTACTTACGCCACAAAGGAAGACTCAAGCTTTCATCGTTTGTTTGTATCATTTCATGCTTCATTGTATGGCTTCCAGCAAGGTTGCCGGCCATTGATTTTCCTTGACAGCATCTCTTTGAAGTCAAAATACCAGGGAACATTATTAGTTGGAACTGCTGCAGATGCTGATGATGATGTATTTCCTCTTGCTTTTGCTATTGTTGACACTGAATCTGATGATAACTGGCATTGGTTCTTGCTTCAACTCAAATCTGTGCTATCAACATCCTGTCCAATAACATTTGTGGCAGACAGAGGGAAAGGGCTGAAAAATTCAATTGCTGAGATATTTTCTGGTTCATTTCATGGATATTGCCTACGGTATTTGACTGAGCAACTCTTTAGAGATTTGAAAGGGCCATTTTCTCATGAGGTAAAGAGACTCATGATGGAGGATTTATACACTGCTGCCTGTGCATCCAAACCAGAGGGCTTCCAAAATTGTATCGAGAGCATCAAAACTATTTCAGTAGAAGCTTATAATTGGATCATACAGAGTGAACCTCAACATTGGGCAAATTCATATTTTCAAGGTGCCAGGTATAATCACATGACATCGAACTTTGGGGAACTATTTTATAGCTGGGCATCAGATGCAGATGATTTGCCTATAACACAAATGGTTGATGTGATAAGGGGCAAGATTATGGAGTTGTTTGTTACAAGAAGGGCAGCTTCTGACCAGTGGTTGACTAGGCTAACTCCTTCCAAGGAGGAAAAGCTTGAAAATGGAAGTCGGCAAGCTCATTCACTTCAAGTTTTGTTGTCAGCTGGTAGCACATGTGAGGTTCGTGGTGACTCTGTTGAGGTGGTTGATATTGATCGGTGGGATTGTAGTTGCAAAGGCTGGCAGATGACTGGTATACCATGCTGCCATGCCATTGCTGTCATCATTGGCATTGGCCGGAGTGTTTATGATTATTGCTCCAGATACTTCACTATTGAAAGCTACAGATTGACTTATTCAGAGTCTTTACATCCTATTCCGAGCATGGATTTTCCAGCCTTAAGAGGCTCAGAACTTATGGTAACTGTCACACCTCCTCCCACCCGACGACCACCAGGTCGACCTACAACAAAGCGATATGGATCACAAGGCATAGTCAAGCGTCAGCTCCAGTGCAGCCGATGCAGGGGACTTGGGCACAACAAGTCCACTTGCAGGGAGCCATTGTAGAGCACTAGACAGTGAGTGGCTGCAGCATTACACCCTAATGACATATGTTTGGTTTTTCTTTTTTTTCTTTTTGCTGAGCCAGTAAATATTCTTTTCACCATTAGTATCTACCTTCTTTTCAGGGTATACAGAACAATTTAGCTTGCTTGAGCTTGATTTTATTATTGACTCTTCAGGGGCTGACTTCTTTCTTGCTATTGTCTATGAGAAATATTAGGATGACCCTCAACCTCAACTAACGCATTCTAGTTTTGGTTATATTGACAAAATTTCAACGGGGAATGGGGGAAATAGGATCTGTGCAAAACACCAGACAACTCTATCGATGGGACTAGAAAGAAAACCCTTTTAGAGATACGCCTTTCTTTTTCTTTTTCCTTTTTCAATTCCCCGTCTTTTGTTTGTTTTGGTTATAACAAAATATGACTTTAGTTATTGATTCTAATGCATAAAATTGTAATTATGTAATGGTGGTTTTGTAGAAATTATAATTCTTTCAGCTCCTCCTGTAAGTGCTAATTTAAATTGATGATGTATTTTCATGCTGTTTATCATAATGAAAATCTTGACCAAGTTAGTGCCCTGTTTAGTTGTTGAATAATGACGTGAAAACGGGGCAGAATTTGCTTACAATCGTTCATGCGACCTAGGCATGGATGTGGGTAATTGTAGGGTTCATGGTGCGAATCGGGGAGATTCCAATGCAGCAATCCAGCAGAGAAAGCGCCCCTTTTAAGGGAGGATGACAAATAAGAACCTCATAGAATTTTTGTTAAGTTAGGATCTCCTAATAATTGAAGTTTTCAAATTTAGTATTCATTATTTCATCTTTTATTACTAAAGTCTTTAAAAAATCTTGATCTGGCATTAATTTTTTCCTGAAATCATTGTCATTCCTCCTTTTTTAAATTCAATTTTTCCATGTTCTTGAAGCCTCGTAGGCCTGATAATTGTGGATATGGGCACATCTTATGATAAAATTTGGGCTCTAAGTAGTTTCGATCTCACATGACCCATAGTTACATGACATTATAGGGTCATGCAAAATTGATGACAAGTTAAAGATATGATGAAGAATATACTCTTTCCAGACCTTGGAGTCACTATGGCTCTCGTGCTCTCGTCACGCAAAAGTTCCTTACTGCTTGAACAACCTCCTTTTAGGGAGGAGTACGATCAATTGAATAAGAGTGCGAAAAGGATTAAAGGGGACAGGAAAGATATTGGAACTTCAAATATGGATGAACAATGGCCAAAGCTGGGTGGTAGTAGCATTAATTTGAATCCTTCTTCACGTAAGATGTCCTTTTGAGATAAACTGAAAGGTACTATGAATAACGAAGGTGATGGAAGGAAACCCTAAGGGGAGTTAATAAATGAGATGGAAGACTCAGACTTGGAACAACCTCAAGATAGGGAGGAAGAGATGGAGCTTGACCGTGAGTTGAAGGAGGATCCTACTAGAAACTTTCCTAAGTTCATCTTCTCCAAAAAGATAAAGAGATGGTTGTATAGAGCTTAGAAGAATTCTGTTATCATTAAACTATTGGGACGTAGCATTGGCTTTAAAGCACTTGAGTCACGATTCAGAACATGTGGGTAAAACATGATGTTTTGAATCTCATTGATATTGATTATGGGTACTATATTGTGAAGATGACAACTAGGTAAGATTATATTTAAGCTCTCACAAGGGGACCTTGGATGATGTTTGACCACGACTTGACCGTTCGTCCATAGGATCCAAAATTTAAACTATAAGATGTAGAGGTTGATTAGGTTGTTGTATGGGTTCGTCTCCCAAGTATTTTTCTTGAATACTATGACAAGATTATGTTATTTCTTATTGGGAATCACATTGAGCAAACTATTAAGATTGATGTTAACATGTTTGGTCATTTAAGGGGTCAGTGTGCTAGAGTCTATATGATGGTGGATTTGGATAAGTTGCTTATGTGAAGAGTATCAACTAGAATATGAGGGCCTTTACTTGCTTTGTTCTAGTTGCAATATGTATGTGCACCACTCGAAGACATGTTCAAGACACATTTAACACTAATCTACTATAGCTAATTCGTTGATGGGTGTAAGGGAGACTGAGGATAACAAAGTTCAACAAAGTTTAACGAGAAACAAACTCAGAATCATGGAAAGTAGTCCAAAAACCACGTCATCCCAAAAAACTATAAACGCCGATGGAAAGGGAACTAAAGAGCAAACAAATGGGTCAAGGCATTATGTCCTGGCTAAGATGGCAGAATGATAAGATGAAGGTGCAAACAATGCAAATGTAGTGTTAGTGGGTGCAGAAAGTGGTACTATGGTGTTTAGTACAGAGGCAATCACAAGAATGAATGGCATAGAGGATAGGTTGAAGAGCACAAAAAGATAGGAAAGGAAAATTGAAAGGGGCCATGAAGGGAGAAAAAACAAAAAGGGGATGTAAAAGGAGGAGCATCATCTTTGGGATTAGAGAGTCCTATAGAGCACTATAAGAATGCCAAAAAGAGATTGGGGAAATGTGTGAGAGAGGAAAAAAGAAGGCCACAGGAGGATTTGATGATGTGTGAGTAGGGCTGCACAAAGCCTTTGTTGTTAATAATGGGCCCATATATCCAAAATAAGGAGATGCTAGATTTATTGGTTACTGATTCTGGTAAGCAAAATCAAGTATCACCTTTAGAGGACCCTAAGGATTTAGTCTCAGCAGGCTTAGACCCATGAGATTTGCACTTTGGGTTTGTGAACCCAAATTTGTCCAATGAGGAGATGAATATGAGTGATAGTATAGCAAGCTCTATAGTCCTTAAAACACCCATGTCCTAACAATGATTATACTGGGTTGAATATGGGCTTGGTGTAAAATTTTTTTTTTATTTTATGGATAGTTTATTATATTGGAATACGAGAAGGGCTTATGGTAAAGACCTTCTTAGAAATTTAAAGTTTCTCATGGATGATAGAAAACCCAGTCTAATTGTACTGGTAGAAACGAGAAACAATGACCCTAATCGATTTACATCACTTTCTTATTTTGGTTTCAATTGTATCAGAATCATTCTTAGTGTAGGGTAATTCAGGGGTTTAGCGTTGGCTTGAAACTCTTTGAAGATCAACGTCTTAGTCGTGGACTTTTGATGTCTATGTGCTGACTTTCCAAAATTTTTGGTTACTGTCGTCTATGCCTTGCCTCGTTCAAATTTTTTAGAGGTATTATGGTCTTTTCTTAACTCTCTTGCCCATACTATTTCTTCTCCATGGCTGGTTTTTAAGGATTTTAATGACATCGTAAAAGAGACGGAGAGAATTGGTGGCATGAGGGGTAATCCTTCGAGGCAGAGGTGGTTTTAGTCTCAAATAAAGGATTGCAGCTTAATTGATCTTGTTTGGGTTCGGCCTAAATTCACTTGGAAAGGACCATGTTTATAAGGAAAAGCATGGCTATTTGAAAGACTAGATAGGGGTTTGGCAAACTTTGATTTTGTGTGAATTACAATAATTGCGTTGCTAAGATGCTGCCTCGCACAAATTTTCTAATCATAACCCACTCTTAATAGTGCTAAATAATGATAAAAGTACTGTTAGAGGAACAAAGCCTTTTTGTTTTGAAGTTATGTGGATCGAAATGAAGGATTTGGGGATATTATCAAATCTAATTAGTAAAAAAAATGAAGATTTAGAATGGAATATGGGTGCTTTCATAGAATTATTATGTGTTTGGAATAAGAATGTGTCCAGGATTGTTGAAAGAAACAAGAAGAAAATCCTAGCAAGACTTAATAGTATTCAAAAGGCCTTAAGTTACCCCTACTCTACTTATCTTCATGAGTTGGAGATTGAACTTGAGGAGGAATTGGAGACTATTCTACGATAGGAAGAAATTAAATGGTTCTAGAAATAGAGGGAATCGAAACACACGATGCTACCATTTAATGATTTGAAGACTAAGAGGCATAGAAGATTTAACAAAGTGACCTATTTAAAAGATGATAACAATTGCTGGGTTGAAGAACCTAAATTGTTGTAAAAATTGGTTAACGATTATTTCATTAAATTATATAGTGACAAAGGTCATGGTAGCCTTATACTGGAGGTGACTTGTATTTTTCCAAAAATTGATAAGATTATGGAAAATGATTTTGGAAGAGTTCTAACTGATGAGGAAATAAAGTCTGCTTTGTTCACAATGAGACTGTATAAAGCACTAGGGGTAGATGGATTTCAACCTTTCTTTTTCCAATCATAGTGGAAGGTTGTAGGCCACTAGATACGTAGTTTTGTGAAGGATGTGTTCCAAAGGAAAGTGTCTCTTGATTCTGCAAATAAGACGCTAATTTCACTTATTCCAACACATGACAATCTTAAGCTTATTTTGCACTTTTGCTCAATTTCTCTCTACATTGTTCATTATAAGTATGTGGCGAAAGTGTTGATGAACAGACTAAAGGGGTTCATGGATAAGATTATATCTTCATTTTAGTCAAGCTTAATACCTGAAAGACATGTTTGACAACTTTATTATGGGCCAGGAAAGGTTGCGTATCATGAACAAAGTGAAACGTCATAAAGGATTCGTTGTTATGAAAGTAGATCTTGAGAAAGCATATAACAAAATAAGTTGGCCCTTCCTCTATCAAGTATTAATTGATGCCAGGTTTGATTCTCAATTCTGTAACTTAATTATGCATTGTGTCTCTTCAATTTCCTTTAATGTGTTGTGCAATGGTTACAAACATGAGTTTTTTAAACCTCAAAGGGTCTCCAACAAGGAGATCATTTATCCCTTTACTCATTTGTTCTATGTATGGATAGGCTCTCCTATATTATATGTGATATTGTACAGGAGTGAGAGTGGAAACCTATTTATGCTAGTAATGAGGGTTCGGGCATTTTGCATTTAATGTTTGCAGATGATTTACTATTGTTTGGAGAAGCTTATGAAAACCAAGTATGGAGAAGCTTATGAAAATCAAGTAGATTGTATGATGCAATGCCTTAAAGACTTTTGTGATACATTAGGGTAGAAAGTGAATAAGCAAGAATCTTCAATTTTCTTCTCCAAAAATGTGAAGTGAGAGACTCGCCAACAATTGCAAGCAAGAACTGGAATGACTATTTTTGGTGATATCGATACATGCTTGGGGATCCATCTTTCACGTACTAGGAGGCCACATCAGAGGTTTTAGTATATTATTGATAAAGTAAAGTCTAAACTTGCAAGCTGGAAGGTAAATTGCCTATCCTTTATAGGAAGAATTACATTAGCTAAGTCTGCTATCTACCATTCCCATTTATCCTATGCATGTAGTTAAAATTCCTATAACTATTTGCAATGAGGTAGAAAAGATTCAAAGAAGATT
Organism: Prosopis cineraria; assembly: GCF_029017545.1. Taxonomy (NCBI): domain Eukaryota; kingdom Viridiplantae; phylum Streptophyta; class Magnoliopsida; order Fabales; family Fabaceae; genus Prosopis; species Prosopis cineraria. The sequence continues at coordinate 57,156,235 of NW_026555332.1, forward strand.
TATTTGGGGAAGTGATGAGAATAGGAAAAGAATGCATTATATAAGATGGGATAAGCTTTGTTGGCCAAAAGAAGAGGGTGGCTTAGGATTCTGAAAACTCGAAGCGATGAATAGGGCTTGTGGTACAAAATTAGCTTAAAATTTGGCATTTAGAAATAAAGGTTTATAACTGGAAGTTTTGACTAATAGGTATCTTAAGGGACGAAATGGTGTTGATTGGGAAGCTAAAGCATTTGATTCTTCATTGTGGCATTTTATTGTCCAAAAACTTCTTGTTGATTTACGCACCGGTTGGAAAATTAAGAGATGGTCAATGAGTGAAGCTTTTCACTGATTGTTAATTGAGTGAGGACCTTATAATTGCTCATATAAGTTTATCAAATCTTAATAAGGTAGAGAAGAACTCTACAGTGGCAAGTTGAGCACATCATGGACAATGGAATCTTGAACAAATGCAAGGGATTGTTCCCAATGAGGTAATTCAAAGAATCATTACACAGCTACCCCTTACCCCTATATATAGTACTGATAGGATGATTTGGAGTTCAAACTCGAGTGGTATGTTTTCAATTAAAAGTGCTTATTATCTAATTGAGAACCATAGTGATTCTCCCTTTAATAAGATTTTTAAAAATATATGGAAATGGGGGGTATGGAGAGAATTAGAGTATTTTTATGGCCTGCAATTCATGATAGACTTCCTACTAATGTGAGAAGGAATAAATGGAGTGGTTGCCCCTCACTTTGTAGTTAGTGTAATACACAGGAGGAAAGCCTCATTCATGTACTCCGTGATTGTCATATGTGAAAGATTTATGGATTTGTATTATCGAATCAAGTGTTGTTGTTGGTTTCTTTAACTCTCATCTTCACGATTGGATTTATATTAATGTGACACTATTTGGGAAGAAGTTGTCTTGTTAAATGGAATTTGTGGTGGGGTGTTGCAGTGTGGAAACTTTAGCACTGGAGGAATTAATTTGTGCATTGCACTAATTTTGATAAGCCACATGACTCGCATTTTGTTATTTCCTTTATTTTTAATAATTATATTTATAGAGTAGATCCAAGGATTGTTGTTCACAGTTGGTGTGTGGACAAAATTAATTGTAAGCGGGAATCTCCAACGGATAAATGGATTAAAATTAATGTTGATGGAGAAATGATGCAAAACTTCGGAGATGCAACTTGTGGAGGAGTAATGAGAGACAAATGCAAAACATGGGTAGTCGTATTTCACCAAGTTCGGGGTATCTGTACACCTATTGAAGCTGAGGAATGGACCATTTTGAAAGGGATTGAAACAACTGGACTTTGGGTTTTAGATTTGTGATTCTTGAAACAGATTCAAAATCAACATTAGATACTCTTGGTCACTTTGAGAGTAAAGAGAGAACTGCTAGTTAGCAAAAATCAAAAGCTTCAAGAAAGAATTGACAACTAAAATTTTAACATGTCCCAAGAGAAATTAATAGAATAGCTGGTAGAATTGCCAAGAAGTGCCTTGGTATGAAATGGGATTTTTTTAGATTGTGCCCTAACATACTTGAAGGCTTTGTTTTCAAAGACTATGGGATGTCAATCCCTTCATAGTGATAGTGTGTAATTAGTTTATGGGACTTGTTTCCCTCTTTTTATATTAAAAAAAAAGATATGATGAAAGATTGAGACTTTTCAATTGAGAAAAAAAAAACATATTAATTCAATATAATTTGTTGATATGTTGATTTTAGACTCAACATTTCATTTCAATGAGGTAAATTTAATAAAATCAAAAAAAAAATTCACAAATACAAGGGAGAGGTAGAAAAAGTATCAACCTGAGAAATGAGAAAACCTTGACTTGTTAATAACATCTTAGACATAATTGTTCAAAAATAATAAAATCTAAAATAATCATGAGAAAATTATGCTAAATTATATTTGATGTAAGATGTAATATAAATATCCTTATTTAAAAAGATATTTTAAAATAAAAAATTCTTGTAAAATAATTATAATCATCTCTAAACTTTGAGGCTCATGAAAATATAATGCACGAGAAATGTTTATAGTTTTATTAATTTAATTTGGATTTAATTTCAAAGATTTAGTTTATTTAAATTTTATTATGAATTTTTTGATGTTGTATGTACAAAATGAATATGGACTTTTTTATATATTTTTGTCAGTGTAAGGAGTAAACTTTGTCGACCCTAAGGTACAAAAGGCAAATAATAATTTCTTTAAATTAATGTGTGTTTGGTTTTTAGTTTATCAAAAGTTCATTAGCTAAAAATTCATTTGACAAAAGTCAATTATTATAACTAAATTTGTGTTTGGATAATTTTTTTCAAAAGCTATTTTAGCAAATTGAAAGTTATTTTGATTATAGTAATAATTGAGTAAAAATAAAAGAGTAAAAATTAGCTGATGACAAAATCATGCAAAGTATTTTTAAAAAGCTATCAATATTTTTAAAAATAATGAACTTTTGAAGCATTTTGGATGTGTTTTTTAAATGAACTTTGAAAACAACTTAAAGAAACCACACAACTTTTACATTCTTGAATCTTCAAAAGTCCTTTTTGAGTATAAAAAGTAAGTAAACCAAATGAGACCTAAATTGCTACATACACATGGATTGAAATTTAAATTAGTGATGGGCATTACTCATGCCAACTTTAGTTGATAATATGAATTCTACATATAAATATGCCTATTATTCATTCACTATTATTCTTTGATGCAAAAACAAACCTAATCAACGAGTTCTATTATCTTTCTTAATTTTTTTTTTTTGCCAGAGACATGAAACATCATTGAAAACCATAGGATTTACAAAGAGAAATAAAATATAACGAACAAAATACCAATAAGAGAAACAATAAAAGAAAACAAAAAACTCTAAACTCAATACAAAATAGTACAAAGAAAGAAAAAAAAACTACACCGCTAAGATTATCCCAAGCCTTAAAATAAAACTAGAAAGCAAGAAATTTTATTGTCACTGCTGTGAAAACTTCAAAAGATTAGAATTCACGTTAAAACATAGGGATTGAAGTTCATAAAATTATCCTAATAATCTCATCTCTATGTAAACAATAACTATTATCTAACCAGTAAATTTACCATCTTCACGCATTAGATTCCATACAGAGAGGACTAAAACAATCAGCAACGACAACAAACCAGTTATTAGCATCATAAAAAAAAGGCACCCCTATCTCTACCTCAAGCCACCTCCCATCAAATTGAGAAGCCAAAGTTAAGATCTCTATCAGCAAGCCAAAATCATCAAAATCCATACTGGAAAACCTCATACCTCTTTTTGCTTACAATAAGAAGTCGCAAAGCCTACAATTAACAATTGCACAAATTATCAATCCTTTAGACAAATAACTTTTGCCTTGCTGACGCTAATCAAACTCCCATTCCCTTCTCGATAACTCAAATTGAAGACGGGAAACAACACACCCTAACATAAAGAGATGAAAAACTAACCACCACACTCACCCATACTAGGTACCCCTCTTAGTGTAGAAGTCAGCAAGAGAAAGTTTGAAAAACTAGAGATGGATTTAGTGAGGGCAAGTAGAGGCCCCAAATGTCAAAATTATTTTGTTTTTGTCTATTAAAAATGATAAAATTCAATTTTAATTTCCTACTATAATGTAGTTTTGTATTTTGATTTTCCTTTAAGTTGGTTCTACATCCGTCCATGCAAAGAAGAAATAACTCCTATCCATAGAGACAAAAAAGTCCCCACACAAAAGAAAAAAAAAAAAAAAAACTGCAGGAGACAAATACAGATTATGTTAAAAGCCTTAAGACTTCTATAATCTGTAGATAATTTATTAAATAAAGTAATATAAAATATTTTCTCAAAATCTTATGGACTGAAAGATCAACACAATGGTTGACTTTTCTGTATATGTACAATGCGAGCGTTGTTGATTGTTACTGTCTTTCTTTCTTTCTTTTTTTGAATTTCTTAATTGGAGGAAGGAAGATCGCACTTTCCGGTTTCTCCAATTCAAAATAATAATAATAATAATATCTTGTAAAAATGTTTAAAAAAAAAAATAAAAATTCAATCCAAGACATGCGACGAAATCTGAAAAAGACGTGCATACTGGACGGGCCTTCGGATTCAGCCTTCCGCTCCACCTTCCTCAGCTCCTGCTTCTGGGGTGTGGCTTTGCTTTGCTGCAAACCCTAGAACTCGTACTACTTGGAGCTTGGATTCTCCTTCCAAGCTTTTTTTGTTTTACTTGTTTCTCGACTTTTCTCTGCCGCGAACCCTATGAATTTCCCACCGTCGAAACCCTCTCCGACCACGAAAACGCTTAATGCCGAATGCACCAACTGTGGCTTCAGAAACCGTTCGCTTCTCCACCGCATTCAGCTTCGCGGCATCGATCGCCGCCTCTGCACCTCTTGCGTCCTCCGCCTCCACCCTTCTTCCTTCTGCCCCTCTTGCTTCGAATTTTTTGATCATCCTTTGTCTTCTACCTCCTCTGCCTCTGCCCATCGCTTCCTCTCCTGCATAAAATGCTCCTCCCTCACTCACATTCAGTGCCTCCCTTCTCCTCCTCCTTCCCATTCCTCTTTCCTCTGTCCTCCCTGCTCCGTTCCCAACTTCTTCTTCTTCGAACCTGACAAACCTAACTCTGGTTCCACTGGAACCCGGCCCGTTCTTAATAAAAAGCTTGTCCTGGTGCTTCTTTGCGCGGCCAAGATCGCTTCTGCGTCCATGAACAAGGCTGTGACCGTGGCCAGAGCTAAAGCCGATAGGACTGTTAGGGAGGCTACCTTGGCTCGCAAGAGAGCTAAAGAGGCATTGCAACAATTCTCTGTAGTTCTCAAGGTTCGGCATGTCGAGGGTTCCGTGCATGTTGCTGGGTCTAGGAACTTGGGAACGAGGGATACAGGTAACACTCTGAAGGTTGCTAATCCTGGACCAAATTTTAACGATAAAAAATAAGATTTTAGTGGTTGTACAAGATTCCAGAAGGCGCCCTCGTTGTCGCCCCAGAATGTATCATCTGTGACTGCAAAAGAGGCTGATCAGAAAAATGTGGCTCATGTTTCTTTTGGAAGCATTGGAACGACTACTGGGGAGGATGAGTCTAAAAATGATGGCAAATTAGATAATAATGAACGTTTACAGAGCGGCCATGGCACGATGGTTGATGTTACTTGTGGATGAACTTTATTTGTTGTCTGAGGAAGGAATTCAAACTAATCAAGGTAAGAGAGGATTCATTATCTCCATGTAGTCCCATGCTCGGAGTTATTTGGTGAGGATTATCATAATGTGCTAGTGATGGATTCCAATTACTCGGCAGCAATTACTGTTTGCACCTTGTAATTTAGCGAGGATAAGATGCCAATCCATCTTTATTCCCTTGTATCTTATGGACAGGATTAAGGAGGTAGGAGGCTTGGGATAGAGGTCCCACATTTACTATGTATTGGTTATCAGGAAAGCGTAAATCACAATGATTTTTTCAGGTAAAAAAAAAAAAATCACAATGATTTTGGGTAACGGTTCTTTATTCTTAATTTTTTTTCCATTGGGAACATTGATAACTTTGGGCTATGCAAACTTGACATCTAAGCAGCCTTGTGTCGCGTGCTACAGAGATATGGTAGCTTGCTGGGGAAGTTGCACAAATTTGAACATTTTGAATGTTTTCGTGAACATTACGAGTGTGCGCTTACCGCAATACTGGCCTCTTGCCTTATTTTAGCTATTTGGGACATTTGTTCTTTCGCACGCCAATCACCAAATCTTGAGACTTCTGAGTTCTCTCAGTGCGCACATCTGATTTCTGAGGCGTTTTATAATTTATACCATGCGCTCAGTTACCATAATCTTCGAAGCTTGCTGTTTCAGTCCCATCCCACATCACTCCATTTCCACTATCCTCTTGGAAGCATATCACTTTCCTATAAACGAATCCATTATGGTTGTTGTCGAGAATTCCTTTTACAGGATCCCCCAGTAAGTGCTATCGGTAAGACTGACTCGCGCATCATCACCTGTCTGCTGGAATAGGGCAGCTTTGCATCACAACCGAGTTCTCTCAGTTCTGAGTTTTGGATTACAGTACTATATGTCGACAACCAAGTAAATGAGTGGTGTTGGTAGAATCAGGGAGTCAGATCTACTTGTCGACGTCTCCTAGAGAGGGATCTGCCGCCCTCAAGTTTTGACGACATGCGCGGTCCCACAGCAATTCTATTCATTGGCAGTGTGATCAGAAAGAGTCGACAACAATGTTTCCGGGGACGGATAGCGACTTTGTATATACGAGTTTTAATGGCCATTGCCAGGTGGCCGTGATTTCAAATCCACCGGGTATGATGAAAAGGGTTTTGATAATCCAAGTGATTAGTGATTCCACGGGGAGATCTCAAAACAAAACAAGGCTGCGACAAAGTTTTAAAAACTAAGCATCCCATAATACAATATCATACAATACAATGCAAATACATAGGGACCACCAAGGGGGAACAGCCGTTTCCCTTGTGGATTATACACAGCCCATCCTGCAGGAGCCCGCAAAGTAAGAACTAGTTTACCAATCCTGACTGAATGACCGAATATCTGGTGAGCCAGACATTCCAAAAGCATGATCCATATAATCAAATATGATCACCAACATTTAGCCGGCGTCAGCTACAGGAGATACAATATCATTTGGTTTAACCCTTTTTAAAACCCACATCTAGAAACTACCTCTGGGAATCAAGTCTAGAAACTTCATATCATGATTCTGTTCATAGTCAAATTCCGCCAGAAACTTACCTTGTTGAGAAAAGTAGCAAATCATGAACTTCCTAAAATTAACTGAGTGTCGGTTTCTTCAATCTGGTGCAATTGGTGTTTTCTGTCCACAACTAAACTCTGAATTTGGAGGATATAACCATCAGTGAACAAAAGGCAATGCTGCAGCTTCTGGACACGCATTCCACGACATTTGAACATTCGACTTGATAGACCACTGCCCAGATGAAATCTAAATAGCACAGCGGATTATAAACTAACTTGCTTGAAGGTTTATATGCTAAATTCCCAGCAACAAGATATTCAGCCCCCTCCTTGACACTTAGGAGGTTTCTATCCAAATATCCAAGGAGTCCAATCTAATAGATCAATCTCCAAGCAATGTATAAATTTGTAGGAGACAGAATGAGTAGTTCAAAACAACAAGAAGCAAATGCAAATTCCAAGACAGATCACTATGATGTATAGCAGGCCATAGTGACAACCAGAAACTTCGGAACTTCAATGACTGCAAACAACTTCACGGTATTGAGTATCTTGCAACTATGCCCAAGCACTGCTTTTGTTTCTGCCTCAAACTCAGTTGAAGGGCTTCAATTGTAAAAACAGATGTAGCACTCAAAATACGGATACCATACTACAGTTCACTATTACTACCTACCTTCAAGATACGCTGAAAAATTAAAAGATTTATTTGAACGACTAACCCAATGGGTTTTAATAATTCAGTAGCTTATTTTTCTTCAGGCACTTTTCCATTACCACTGCTAGTTTTATATGCATTTATTTCAGCTGTGACACCTAAATCAGAGTTTGCCTGAGGTAGGGTAATTGCAAGCGGTTGCCATCCTGACTGACGATGCATGATCCATTTTTTATTAGCAATCACCATGTTCAAAATCTGGAGAACATCTCCCAAAGCAACATCTTTTAAGCACATATTCTTTATCACAGTACCTGCTTCATATCTACAGAAAAGACAACAGAATCTGGTAAGAATTCTGAGAAAACTTTCAGGAAGTGAAAATAAAACAAACTAGAAGATCCTTACTTGCATTGTGTACCCATTAGCGCAAGTCTTCCAGATGGAGTGGTTAAAAATTTTTGGAGTTCATCCCATGTTTCTTTTGAGTGTCGATTGGGATTACCACCTATAGGGTTTACACACTTCCAAAGTTTATCATTCTTACCAATATACAACTGCAAAGCACCTAAATTCTGTTTGACCACCATCTGTTGTTCAATAGCACTCTCCAAAGCCTTCTTAACATCAGTGTTGCAGTGTTTAGGATCTCCATATCGGATGCAATCAGCTATATTTGCCTCAGTTGGCATTATCTTTTCATTTTTTAATGTGTTCAAGGCAAGCAAAACAACCCCTATAAGCCCTTGTACATATTCAGAAGGTTTAGGGCATCCTGAAGATCCCCACATGCCATTACCAGGAGGGTTATTATTACCCATTGCTGCCGTAGATGTAGGTGGGTATTCTGGACCATAAGAGTGAACACCGTATAATTGTTGATTGTTATGTACCATATGTCCATTTCGTTCATCAACTGACCTTACAGGATGTGGAGCATTATTGATAGGATTCTGCTTTGGCAATCCAGATATGTTCAAAGTACCTATATCTGGCACATTTGTAAGTGGTCCTGATGTGAAGTTGGGTCCACCAGTTCTAGGAGGCACTACTGAAGTAGCAAAAGAATGGGTATTTGTAGGATATTGATTGTTTGGTGCAAAAGCAGGTTGCATTGGATAACCGTTGGGTCTTAATGGCTGTGAATAAGGCATTTGGCTATTGCCTGGTAGATTGCTGCTATTGCTCCATAACTGAGCTGGACTGCCATGCGCAAAATTTGGGGCAGATCCATTTGGGGGTACATTCAGGCTGTAGTTGCCAGGTCGGTAAGAGTTTATGCTGCTATGATTTTCTTGAAGACCAGGGAGTTGGTTTAAGCTCTGGGTCCATTTGGTTGAGTGGGGTTTCTCCGAGTTGTTTTACCCTGATATCTAGAATCTAATCCCCTTCCAGCATTTGGAAATTTATGATTATGATTATGATTATGATTTCCTAGATGAACTTCAGAAAAGGAATCCCTTTGTTGCTTTGTCTGAACAGAACTAGAGACCGGGATTTGTAAGGTGTCAGAACTTGATAAGTTGATACTATTACCAAGTTGTTGTGATTCACCATTTGTTAGAGGAGGTCCTCCCGCTAAGAGACTGGTCCACAGCCATACACTCTTAGCAGCTGCGACTAGGGGTGCAGATGCTTTCTGAGGCTGTGCAAGAAGAATATTATATCTCCTCATACGCAATTGATGAAGTGCATTAGAGAAGTCTCGATCACCGGAAATTAATAGATAATTAGCAGGTGCAGGATTATCCACAGCCCAAAACAGCATATCAACAAGAATCTTTTTGTCACTAGCGTCTTTAACACCTATGACAAAAAATGGAAATGTCAGGAAAAAAATCTGGTAGCTCAGGAATTGAAGGTCCCACGTTATCTTATAATTCATGAATTAAAGGTCCAAGGTTATCTTCAATATCATGGAATTTATAATTTAAATTGACTCGGGGGAGAAAGTCCATCCAGGTATTACAGCTTTAAAAACCTCTTGAAATGAGCTAATCATCAAATTTCAATGAACTTCGTTATAATCAGAATGTCAAGTTGAGCTGCCCTAAGGGTCCATCGAATTTCCACATGATAAGATAATAATTTCATAAAAAAGGAGAGTTAAAAAGCCCTTGTAGACAAGGGACGTGAAACTAGTGAACATCTTCCGCCCCGAGGCAATAATAAAAGGAAATTCTAAAGAGCAAGGCTTCAACTCAATATACCATCAATCATATATGAACATGAGTTTATTCTATAAAATCATCTAAATTCATTGAGAAGACGCATAAAGACTCCAACCGAAAGTCGCCCTGATTGATCCAGGAAAAAATGATCCGCATCGACTTGATCCTCCAACAGAAAAACAGACAACAACTAAACGAATAGGATTCTAACTAGAGAAAAAGCCCCAAACGAAATAAGGCATATCCCAGATGCAACATTCATCGTTTAAAAAAAAAAGCACATGCAACATAGCAGACGAAGAATGAGTAAAAGGGGCGCAAACTGATAATATCGTGAGAATAAGCATCAGAGATATACCAGCCGGGACATGATTGAGGGAGATTCCAGTACTGGAGAGAGCGTGCTGTACAGAAGCCGTGATGCGAGTAGTATCGCCGTAGGCGGAGATGGAAACGGGTCCACAATAATTCATCTGAACCAGCGCCGAGCTGATGTTCTGGGCGATTGCATGCGGATCGCAGCCTTTGGGGACATGACAGTTCTCGATGTCCCACCACACGGAGATCTTCGCCGACGAGTACTGTGCCTCCGCATTCGGCGTCGCTCCACCTCCGCCCATATTCTCACTTCCCACGCTTCTGCAAAGAGATTTCGATGACGATCGGCCCTCCGATTACAGTAATATACAGACACGCTGTACCGGTTCGTACTATGACGATTGGGGTAGGAGTTAGAACTCGAGGGAGGGCTGGAACGAGAGACAGAGAAGGCTAAGCGAAGTTGTTTTACTTGTTATGCGGCTATTTTTTGGGGTGTAAAAAGGGGAGCTTCGATGGACTGCTTCCGTTTGTTTTGACGAATTTGCCCTTGTTTAGTTCTTTTCACTTCCCCGAAATTTCACAGCTCGCCATTGGTTGGACATGCGAGAATTACCATATACGGAAATTTTTTCCACTGACAATCAACGTGTGGTTTAATGGAAGGCATTTTCAACATCGTAAAAGAAGCATTTCATCTGTTCTTAAATATAAACAAAAATTATCAATTTTTTGTCTCGGTTAAAATTTACTGCTGCTCTTCGATGTTACCTTTTAATTTGAATCAATTTATTTTAATTACATTTAATTTATTTCTTGTTGTCTCTGCTCGCGAGACACTTATTACAATGAGAAACTAACGCTATTAATTTTTTACAGTCTTAATATTTTATAGTAGGGATGGGGGGAGTACATTTTCCCATAGACAACTGAAAAATTTATCCACGTAACACTGATACAGTTTTGAAATTTCTCTCGACTTTCTGTTTGGGACTCTGAGTCAGTCCTTGCTTCGCTTGAGTGGGCCTTGGTGGCGAACCATTGATTGGGTCAAGTAGCCAATCAGTCCTGGCTTTCGGCAATTATGTAAAAAGCAAAATTTGATTTATTTGAAGGAGGAAAAACGATGCTTGATGCTGATGACATGGAAAGATGAAGAGATTCTTTTCTTGCTGACTGAACTGATGAATTATGAGCTTTCGTAGGAGTGAAGCAAGAACTGCGAAGAGTGATCAAAGGGGGGATGGGTAAGAGTTGGGCTCTCTTGCCCCTTCAACTGAATAGTGAACAAGAGCGATAAAAGAGAAGAAAAAGGTTGGGACCTTCTCGTCGCACGATTTTGTGCCTTCCTTGACTTGTGTGGCGGGATAACTGTATCGGACATTATGTTTAATATGGGTTTCATTTTTTAACGCCTGCTGTAAAATTATAATCAGCTCATTATAAATAGCGTTTTAATCTCTAGATTGTATTGTCGACGTAAATTATTTTCTCAAGGCCAGGACTGTCTAGGAGGGATAGGATTTGCGACTCTGACGTGGTATAAAGGTTGATTAGAGAGTAAAATAGAAAGTAACATACACACACCCTGACATGACACAATGTAAAATTTTTTCAAGCCATAGAAAAAAAAAAAATCATCCATTGGAACCATAACATGAATTGCAAAATCACACGTTATCTTATTCCTTTTATTGAATTACTGTTGAACACAGGGTTGGGACGTTGGGACTTGGGAAGTGTTGCTTGCAGGCCGAGTTTTTCAACCCGCGACCATCTTTAACCCGTATCAAGAACAGGCTAAAGTAGCTCGTATTCAAGAAATACCTGTTTTTAATGGGTAAAAAAACATTTTGATTGTAGTGCTTAGAGAATAGAGATCATTATCAGACAATAATGATGGTGGAAGTCATGGTGTTTCGAGTAAGGATGAGGTTAATTTGGCGCTGGCTTTTGGTTCGTGCTTCTGCCTTTACCCTTTGCGCACTGCACTTCTGCTTCGTGGATACTGTCATTCCTCTTATCTTGTCCGATGCACATCCTCCTTTCGCTGGAAGGAAAAGGGTAAACATAGTATTCACATGTAATTCACACATGATGTAATTTACCTAAAATTCATATAAAACACGGGTCTACAATACACATTTTAAATATAATAAAATATTTAAAAAATGTGTGCAGCGCGTCGAGAATAATAACGTAACATTTTTATATAATTTTATTTTACAAGATCACAGTATTAATAATATAATATCTCCCCAGGAATATAAAATTCATGAATAAACGAAACGGCTTGCAATAAAAACGAGCGCCTATGTTGCATCGCGTCATTCGTATGTTTATCGTCATTTAACAGTCGTCTACTTACATGTGTACGACTGCATGTCTGTATGTATATAAAGAAAGGCTGTAAAGAATTACTATAAGGCAAGAAAGTCATTCACCAACAAACCCCTTTATTCAAAAAATAGGTAAATTATAAAATTTCTATTTTGACTCGTAAATATGCGAGGAGGACTTGTCACCATAGGATTTTTACCTACTTAAAATGTGCTCACACAACGGAGATTGAAATTTGACCACCACCAGACATAAATAGAAGTGACTTTATTGTCGCACCTTTTCGTCCAAATTTTTGAAGCATGATTTTGTTTGAAAAACATTAGCCTCTTCCATCTCACCTAAACACAATTGGCAAGATTAATCTTTAGGAAGAATCGCACCCAAGGCCCTCAAAATAAAGAAATTTGCAAATAAGGCTTGATAGAATTTAAAATCATTTTGAAAGTCCAATTGTGAAATTTCTCATTTGCATATATATTTTCTAGTGAAATTATCCACTTGTCCCTCTCATTGTTAGCTTCTGTTTGTGCGACTCTCTTATTCTTCCTCTCTTCTTTTTTACTCTTCCTTTTCTCTCTTCCTCTTATCTTGAGTTGATCACAAATGGGACTAATGGTGGCAAAAGCAAAGATATGTAAGTCTCATATCACCATTCCTCTTCCCCACTAGAATTGTGAGTAATTTAAACTTACCTCCCCTACCCCTCTCTCTCACACAAAGATTGCACATGTGTGCACAAAGAGAGAGAGTTGTATTAAAACTTTGTGCAGTTTTGAGGTTTTTTAGGAGAATAATGGTGAATTTGTTATTTTTTTTGTGCATGGTAAATTAAACTCTTTGAATATGAAATTGCCACGGGACCAAATGGATATTATAATGTGCAAACTATAATATAGTATTGTAAAAATGTGAAAGTTGTTTTATTAATACGAGTGTTCAATTATAGTAAATATATAAAAAATGGATGGATTGTCCCTAAACTTTGTAGTTGTGATTTGTTGTTGATATACTTTGATTTATTTTCTAATATAATTTGACCTATCTGTTGTACGATATAATTTGATTTATTATAAAATTATGATAGTTTACTTGTTCATATTAGATATTCACATGTGAATTGGGAAATTTATATATAACATTCCCATTTTTTATTCTTAGGATTTAAGTAATATTAAAAAATATAATTTTATGATGAATGGAAATTATCCTGTAATTACTTGAATGAAGAAAATTTACTCAAAATGAGTTAAATTTTGAGGACTCATCGGAGTGATAATTTTTTTAGAAAAAATAATAAAATTAGCTAGGATTAAATAAAAATTATTTAAGTTGTTCCTCGACTTAACATATTATAAATTTTTTAATGATATGAAAAAATTATCATGAAAACTTTTATTTGAACTAAAATATAAAAACTTAGTTCAATACTTTGAGCTTCAAGGGAGACTAGGAAAAAAAAAAACGAATGGAATTATATATATATATATATACACGAAATAAAAAAAAAATTAAGGGAATGGGTTGAAATAATGGGCCACGGGTAACACTCATCCCTGGCCGACGTGGTGTCACCCACCACTTCAACGTATTACCCATTTTTTTATTTTCCCCTCCCACTTTTGATTTTCAAAAGCGCAGAGAGGAGAGAACAGAGGGCGTGCGTCGGTCCAAGAGCAGAGTTGTCTAGAGGAGTGATTTTCAAAGAGTATGCTCCATTATAAGGTATTTGAAATATGTGCTTTGAAGTTTTTAAAAAGTTAGGCAAGTATTTTAAATATTTTTCTAAATATATTTTTTACTTTGTCTTTGAATTTCTCGACAATGGAAACATTAGGTTTCCATAATTTCAAATTTGGGACGGTTCTAACTGTTACGATGTGTTTAAATGTGTTAATGCGGTTAGATTAAATGTTTAATGGGTCTAGATTTGTTCAAATATTTGTTTTGGAGTATTTGAGATTAGGGTTTGTAATAAAATGGAGATTTAAAATAATTAATGATTAATGATATTCTCACCATTTACATTTGAATTTAATGCCTGGACTGTGATTATATAAGTTGAAATTGAGATTTACTCTGTTTAGAATTTATTATATGACTTGAATTGGAAATTTTAGAATTTTGGAGTTTAGGAACCCATAGCATTTCTATGGCTGAAGACGGCATGGAATGGCCAAAAATGGAGGCTTTTGGAGTTTTATTGGGTGGAAGATCAAAAGAGATGACAAGAAGTACAGTAATGTCCAATTTTTTTTTTTTGAAACAAAGGATGGGGTTCGAGGAAGGGGAATTTTTTCTTTAAAAAAAATATGTATGCTAAATGTTCTTGTTAGAAAACTACTTTTTATTTTAGTATAAAACGATTCTCTAACTAAACTGTTTAATAAAGTAACATGGCGGTTATACTATGGCGATGTCATTTGTGAGAATATACTCAACAATTATACTATATAGCCGTTGAGTAGTTGTCTACATATCCAACAGTTAGTTTTCAAATTATTTTTTAAAATCTCACATCCTTTTATTAAATAGTTTTACACATAATCGTTTCATAAAAGGTGATATATATTCGTTATTTTGTTGTATTAGTTGTGATATTGAAATTTATAAGCCTTCTGATAGTTTTTGAAAATAATTCGAGAATGAATAAAAGCTCATGAGTTGTTTGGAATTATGAAATTTATTTGGTATGCTTGAAAAAATGATTGAAAATTGATAAATAATTTCAAAGGTATCATGTTGAGTGATGAACATTGATAGGAGAAATTAAGAATTTAGTATAATCCAAGGTTTTGATTGTTAATTAAGGATTTAATTGAGTTGTGTGAATTGAGAAATAACTATAAAAGGGCATGGTGTAAAATTGAAAATTGAACTAGAAATTTGGAAATTTGGTTGGAATTAAGGACTTATGTTATAAGTTCAATTTATCGAGATTATTATTAATGTCTATGTCACTAATTATATAGATTGATCTTATATTCAAGCATGGACATTTGTGGCTTGCTCAGGCTATTTAAGTTGTTGGAGTGAGATAAATAGGGTTAATTTGTTATGTATGTTTATTTGAACTATTGGAACTGCTTGCATGTTTTAATCGCAAGCTATATAAATTGTTGGAAAGAAATTTATGATTTTTTCAAAAATGATAATTTGTTATATACGTGATGAAAGTCAACAGTGAAATGAAGACATGAGTTATTAGATAATGTTGCGTGCGTTGAGAGTTTTATACTCAAATTATCACATTTGTTATGTTATAGTTCAAATTTTATTGTATAAGATTGTGTTGTGGTTAGAGGTTGAAATGTATTTGTGGAGAAATTACTGTAGGCTAAAATGATGCCAATTATTATAAGTTGAAAAGATATCAATACCATAGAATTATTGTATAATAAAATTATGTCAATTATTGTAGGTTAAAATGATGCCAATTATTATGAGCTAAAATATGCCAATACCATAGAATTATTGTAGGTTGAAATAATGCTAATTATTATAGGATGAGACTATGCGAATACCATAAAATCTTGTAGGCTGGAATGGTGCCAATTATTGTAGGCTGAAATGATACTAATATTTTAAAATTTTGTAGGCTGAAATGATGTCAATTATTGCAGGTTAAAAAATTCCAATACCATGAAGTTGTTTTCTATATGAAATTTGTGTCTATATGTATTTTATTTGTCTATCCCACTATCTTGTATTTCATACCTGCATGCTTTTCAAATCAAGCATATAGTTGCAAAGACTTTATCCCATCTTATGGTTTAATATGTTCAAGTAAAAGTATTAAGGGTGGATTGTCAAGAAGGACACATGAAGCATATATTATAAAGTAGTTATTTGCTTGCCTCATTTTGTGTATGTGATTTTTATATTGCCATCTAGGGCAACATGCTTTTATTTTTGATGCCATGCTTTGGATTTGTATTAGTTGAGATTTTTGTTTGATTACATGATTGTTTTACTTCTTTGCACACTAGGATGAGTATTGATCAATATGATTGGAAGCGTAGGATTTTGTCTAGAATATTGTGAATCCACAACTTTGTTTGGATATGAATAAACTATTATGTTATAAAATAAAGTTTTATAAATCATGGTTTTGAAATTGTTGATGGACTAGTATTTGGATGATAATCTAGCCTTCAAATGTGTCTGAACTCATATGTATATTTTGAAAAGTGTGTTGGAGTAAATTTTGTTCTACTAACCATGGTAGACTTTGATATGAGTCTTCCTCTCTGTCATGATTAGCTTGTATGGTGTTCATTACTAGTCTAGCTCTTTCTACTATGGTATTTTTTTAATTAAGTTTATTTCTCTTGTATACCATAATAGAGTCTTAAATGTTTCTAAAACTATTTTAGAGAAGTTTGATTATATTTATCATGATAGAACTTTTTTCTATCGTGATAGATTTATTTTGGAATTTGAAAGAAAGAAGTTGATTCTTTTAACCATAGAAAGTTTTCAATTAATTAGTTTATTCTTTTTGTACTATAATTAGTTTTTATAAACAATTTTCATTCTTTTTATCATGATAATCTCTTAAATACATGTTTAAAACTTTAATTTTATTATCATGATAAGGTTGCTTAAGTTTTCGAATTAATTGGGGAGAGTGTTACACATGACCTGTCTATTATCATGAAAATGCCCAATCAAAAATATTGGATTATGTATTGTGAAAACATAAATATTGTCTTTTTTATATTGAATGATCAGTTGTGAAAGATAAAAGTTAAATTTTTATATGTGGATATTTTCTTATATTAATTTGTTCATTATAGGCTCACACAAGAGATGAATTATTTTGATCAATTTCAAATTTTTGCTTGTGAATATGACTTTTACTTATAAATATTTGAACTTGAATTCGTCAACGTGTGAATATTTTCTTGTTAATATGTGAACTTGCAGTTGACAAAATCCAAGTAATTAATTTATGTGATGTAATAGTTGTTGACATTGATTGCATTGCTAATTTGTTTGGGTGTATAAAATAGTTAAGGAGAAACAACCAAAAAAAAGATCCATCCTTTTATGAGATGGCATGAATTTGACTTAAATCTTTAAAATGTGAACATGTAATTGTAAAAATGGAATTTACTGTCACCAAACCTTCATTGTGAATATCTAAAGTTATAAGGACTTTAGCTTATAAATAGCTTAACATCTACTTGTGAATATTTGAATATTTAGTTGTAAATTTGTAAGCTTTGCCAACACATGAACTTGTCAACTCTCAACAAAAAATTTACTATTTAAAAAGGTATGGAGTTACTCAGAAAATGGACAATCACTTGTTAATGTGTGAACCTAGTGTTGTGAATATATGAACATGTAGTTATAAAAATAGGAATTTGCTATCACTGAGCTGTGAATATCTAAAGTTAAAAACTATAGACTTTGACTTGTAAATAGTTGAACATATACTTAAAAAAACTTATTCGTTTATTTATAAATTTGTAAGCTTTGTCAACATATCAACTCTAAACCTTTGCTTGTTAAGATATAAACTTTTACTTATAAACATATAAACTCGTACTTCTAAATATCAAGCCTTTAAATTATAAATTTATGAACTTCACTAATTTGTGTAGGACTTTGATGACTGTGAACATCATGTCATTATGTGGATTAAAAGTTGGAACACTACTGTGAATGTTGATAATCTTCCATTTACATGCTTGAATATACAATCTAAGAACTATTGAGCATTAGGTGTGACATTTTGTGCTCACTAGCAAAGCATTCCAATAATGTCAGAGCTTATAGTGCCCTTACACTTATAGCAAGAGCCAAAGCATTAGAATGTAATTAGTATTACTATTGGATTATGTCTTTGCTATCTTAAGTTAGTTTTTTGTATATAGAATTGGTTTTTTGGTAAATGGATGTATGGCAAATACTGTAGTGTATGCTTGAAAAATACTTGTTATGATGTGAATGAAATTATTTACAATGAAAAGTACAAGTTTCACAAGTTTATGAGCAATATAAAGCCCATAACGTGACACGTCTATTTATTAACAACGTAATGTTCATTTATTTTACATGATCCATGTGGTTAAGTTAAACATTTATATAAGTTTCTCAAGTTTATGAATAATATAAAGTTTATATATAACATGAGATGGTCCATTTGTTAACAATACAATGCATAATTATTTCACATAGTTCGCGTAGTTAAGTTGAACATTAATTTATACAAGTTTCTTGGGTTTATAAATAATAGAAAGTCTGTATATAACATGACATAGGTCATTTATAAACAATATAATGTCTATTTATTCCACATAGTTTGTTTAGTTAAGTTGAACATTTGCACAAGTTTTCAAGTTTATGAACAAAGGAAAATTCGTATATAACATGACAACATCTATTTATTGACAATATAATGTCCATATATATCAGATACTTGAACATATACAAGACTGCAACATTTATACAATATAAACTCGTAGATAACAACATGCTTTAACATTTACATTAGATTTGGATAATTTCATGCTAATATCGGCCATTCTACTGAAATAAGTATCAATGTGAAATTTTACATCACATTTCATACTTGGTATGTACAAAAAGTGAGAACCTATGTCCAAAACCATAAAAGATTATTGGTCCATATACAATCAAAAAATAACTGCTACTTGCAAGCATTCATTCATGGAACAAGGGTAGGAAGGCATTAGATGGCTGAACTATCTTCTACAATGGTTGTTGGCATGCTTTCTCTAAAGTAAGGTACTATCCCAATACTATGAAGACAGAGAACTTTCATATGAGAATGCCAATAAATGATCTATCGTGTATTATTAAATTATTATCACATGATTGAAGCTTTGCATTAAATAACTAAATATTTAAGATAAATAAGTTAATGTTCATTTTTCATGTCACATGATTCAGTGTTTCTAAATATGGCATTCTCATGATATTAAAAAGGTCATGAATTTCTCAATTCACATAAATGTGCACATTTACTCTTGCAGATCATCTATACATGCATCCTATGCCATTAAACTCAAACAATTGTTATATCTAACATAATCTACAAGATATATTAATGTGTCTGAATTAATGTCAATTGTGAACTTTATGTCACTTTCGTTGTCTCCACGACAAACTTTTAATAATATAAATGACCTAAACTCTGCATACATCATTCATTCTATCATGGTTATTGTAATTACATCCTCACCCTCATACTCTGTACTACTCTTAACAGTGCTCACAAACTAACACCCACGATGGAAGAAACAAAACAAATTGTTTGTAGAACTACTTGTCGTCTCTTGTATTAATCTAAAATGAATAAATTAGATTAAGAAAAATATCCACATACATAAAACCAATTATTTTACCCAACTAAACATTTAATATAAGATAAGCCAATGTTCTTGTTTTCACAAAAAAAAAAAACTAGTGTTTCTAGTAGGGCATTTTTATCATATTGAATAAATTTGAATTCCTCAATTCACATGCAAAGATCCAATATGAATAGGTAACAAACATAATTTCACAATAAATATTCCAATTCAACACATTCAAAACCAACTTACGATTCAGCAATTAAGTCAGATTATAATAGGAATTAAATCACAATAGAATGTCTGATTTCAAGACCATTACAGTGCATTTTATACCATAGATAATCTATCACGTACACACCCTATTACTTCATGTAAAATCCTCATTAATTGCAACTATTTTTACATTATATCAGAATCAAAAGGTTGAATCCTTATCAACATTTAGCAAGAAACTAATATGCAAGAAAACTACCCCATTTAAACCAATCATTTCAACTTACCTTACTAGGCTTATGCAGACAAGGGACTTTCACTTATGTCATCAAGCTCCTTTCTCCAACTTTAGCTATTTCTTATTTCAACAGAAAAATGAATGACCATAACATTAGTCACAACATACCACGATATGTAGAAAAATTTACACACTGTCACTAGTTAAAATGGATGCATTTTGACTTTCACCCACCTTGCGAGTTAGTCTAGTTAGAATTGAAGTTGGGATAGTTACAATCCATGTAGTTGGCTACCTTCTTCCTTCTTCACGTGCCTTTGTCTTCTCTAATTCTAGCTCATTCTCTTTCTCATTCATTAAGGGTAGATGCATCTTTTTCCTCACTAAAACATGATTGCATCTAAAGTCATCAGGCTTGCAGAATAAATTTAAAATATATTGAGCCTTAATTGCAAATTACTCTAATATAGAAAACCCTAGGTGCAATTCTCCTTAATTTTATTTTTTTAATCAAACTAGATGTGAACCCTTGTATTTTACCCAAAAAAATGGGCGAGTCATGTTATTTGGTATACCACATACAATACATGATCCCTTTTTTTAGTCATTAACATATCACATGAAATGAGTTTTACTTTACAAGGTTCAAATTATGAGTGTTTTTAGATTTCAATTAGAAAAAATTAACTAAAAAGAATACATATTTGGATAAGATTTTTTGAAATTAATCTTGTAAAATTGATTTACCAAATGAAAGAAAATTTAGCTTCTATAAAATGAGATTTCAAGCACTAAATGAAATTTGAAAAAAATAAAAAAAATATTTAGCTAAATTTGATAAGGAGAATCACATTCAAGGACTCTTTAAGAAAATTATTCACAAATAAAGACTAATACAAAATGAATTGTTATTAAAATAAAAATATAATTTATTTTTTAAATGAGACTTATTGTTAATTTTTATTTATGAATAATTTTTTTAAAAGGTCTTTGAATGTGATTCTCCTAATTTTATAAAATGAAATTTCAAAACCAAATAAACTTAAAAAAAATTAGAAGTGTTTAAATGATTTTTTTCTAAAAAATTTTAAATTTCATAAGTGATTCTAGGGACATCAACAGGTCATACGTGGCTTCGAACTGCTGCGACGGTGACATGAGCGTCCAATGTGTGTACACGTGTTGAGTAGCAATAGGCCCAGCCCAAATTTGTATTTGCCGCGCTTGCCATCGGTGGGGTCAAAACTCTAAACCATCAAATACCAGCTGTTGCTTCGGATTTTGCCATCTTCCCCTAGGTATTCCTAACCTTTCAAGTTTCAACCCCACACTTCGCTTTCACTGCCCAAACCTCTAATCCGAACCAAAACTCATCCCTAGCCTCCCTCCATAGCTTATGCTTGCCATAAGGCCCACCTTCCCCTCTACTATCACCTGCAGATAGACAACCAGATTATTATAGCAACTTCATAATTAAATACCAATTTCCTCAAGTCACGCCTTATTTGCTTCCGATTCTCCTTCTCCATTTCTATATTCTCTTCCGACGATCGCATCCCCCTGCTTAATTCACGTTATCTCCTACCAAGCTGTCCCTTCCGCCATCCTTGCTGCTTCTTCGCCGTTATCGTCGTAGCTCAAAATCACAGACCTGTTGTCGGGACAAAGATCCGAGTCCGAACGCGAAGGTCTTGGTTCCTTGCTGGTTCTGCTTACCGCCTGGTATTGATCATTTCTACTCTCTGATTGTCGCATGACTATAACGACTTAGTTTGTTTGAGAACCACTTTTCAAGCTTCCCTGGATCAGCTTCCTCGAAATCTCTCCTCTTGGGTATTTTTTCCCGCTGAAGTGGATTTTCGGGAATTCGAGGGTGGGGGTACTCTGAAACCTGGTTCGAGCTTGAATGTTCGGTTTAAACACCTTCGAAGCTCCTTCACATGCCTCAACCCCTTAATTTCGACCTGTCTTTCTATTGACCCACTTCATTATTATTTACTATTCGACGTTGACAGATAGACCCATCTCGAGACACTATTTTTCTGTCTTTCTTAATAATGGTAAAGGTGGACTGCTGGGATCTTGTACGCCAGGAAATATTAGCCTAGTATCTTCCTGGACTCAATTCCTCAAACAAATCAATATCTAGTAGACAAGTTCGCTTTAAATTCGCTTTGCTTCCGGTTTGAAAAGCTGAAAAATCCCTTAGGTCAAAAAAGTTCTAGCGCTTTTCATCCCATCACCTTATATCTCTTGTTATTTTTTTAAATAAACCAAACTGTTGATTTGTCCTTCGGGTCCATTGAAATTTAATGCACAAGTACCTGGTTCACGTGTAGGGATGAAGCTTAATTGCTTTCATTCTGAGGGCCATAAACCGCTGATCTCTGGGTCATAGGACTGGATTCGGTGTATGTAGGCTTATGATCGTATTATCGTAGTAATAGGTTGCTGGAATTAAAATTTGGATCTCCCATGCCAACTTCCGAGGATCCGTCTTCGTCTCGATCTTTGACTCTGACATCCATACCGGCTCGAGATATTGATCCCTTGTTGAAGGATTTAAATGAGAAAAAGCAGAGCTTTAGGCGCAACGTCGTGTCATTAGCTGCAGAGTTGAAGGAGGTTAGGAGCCGCCTTGCATCACAAGAGCAGTCATATGCTAAAGAAACCCTAACAAGACAAGTACGATAATCCCTGTGCTATTCTTTTTCGATTGCTTTCTGTCTTTTTGCACCTTTGAACCCTTGTCTTCCTCTTGATTTCAATAATTTCTCCTTTTGGAGTCTTTTTGTTGGTGGGGCTCGCAGTTAGTCACCTATTTTATTTGGGTAATTTTGTTGGGGTATTTAATCACAGGAGGCAGAGATGAAAGCCAAGAACATGGAAGAGGAAATTGGTAAATTGCAGAAAAGATTAGAAGAGAGAAACGATCAGCTTCATGTTTCTGCCGCTGCTGCGGAGAAGGTTATAATCATGTTCAATTTATTTAACGTTTTCTCTACATCTTTTTATTTCCTTTCTCTCTGATTAGTAGTGTCACTGTTATATTTAGTTTCTTGATTTTAAATCATCACATGTCTCTCAAATTATGTCGTTCGATTTCTCACATTTTATTCAGATTATCTCATTCAAATACTCCAACTTCACGACCCATCTTCTACTCCAATTTTTTCGACTTTTTCTCTGGTTTAGACGGAGCCCATGAAATTAAAGGGCGTCTGACTTCTTTTATATAATTTTTATTAATTTTGTCATTATTTTAAGAATGTTTTTGTTTATGACATTCTAATTCCTGTAATGTAGAACGTTGATTGTTTTACTATATTATTAGAACTTAGAAGCAACCTTGCAAATTTAGATATGCTGGGAGCGGTTCATCATTGCTTTTCTTGGCTGGAAAGGCACTGAGGTGAACAATTCCCTTGATTATATTAATCCGGGTCTGGATATGATTTTCCGGTATGATAGTCTACCACTTGTTTTTTTTTTTTTAATCTGTATTTTTTTGCACCGCTTGATGTTTTATCTGTATAAGTTTAAGGAATTTAATTCTAAATTCTAAATTCTAATGCTATTGGCGGAGCCAAGTATTATACATCTTTAATGACCTGACATAATTATTACTATAAATAACTAAAATTCAACTTGTGATTTTGTGTTACGATAGCTTTGCATACTTCATTTCTGCTGTGCGAGAATCCCGAGTTTCAAATTTGCTTCACAGAGGAAGTTTAATTATTTCTTCCTTTGATTTTAATTTAATAAAATGATGTGTTGAAATTTAGGAATTAAATTGATTGATGCGTCTAAAATGGAAAATTTGATGTGCTACGGGGACTAGTGCTGTCTGAAATTAGTAATTTTTGGCACATTGGCCGATGGCAAGTTAATACACTTTTGTTTGTTACATGCAATGATATACTATGCCCATTTCTGTTATGATGATTTCATAAAGATTTTGATTGAGTGATCGTAAAATGTTTCTCTTTTCTCTCGTGGACTTTGCCTTTAGCTACTTAGATGCTAAGTTCAACGGAGAAGCTTCGGTGTAAAATATACTGCATTTGAATATGGTGGCAACTTTTTATTCTCAACATTGAAAGAATTTACAGAGGATCTTAGTGCATATTCAAAACCTCCCCCCCCCCCGGCGCACGGCTTTGCTTGGATGCTACCTTAGAAGCACATTTGTCTACCCCAAGCATTAACACTGTTTCCATTTATCCCTAAATATATTATGTAATACTCATGCAGTATCTGAAGGACTTGGATGATCTTAGAACACAGTTTGCAGCAACAAGAGCAACGGCAGACGCAAGTGCTGCATCAGCTCAATCAGCACAGCTCCGATGTTTGGAACTTGTAAAGAGTTAGATGAGAAAAATAGTTCACTGAAAGAGCACGAGGATCGCGTAACTAGGCTGGGAGAGCAGCTAGATAATCTACAGAAGGATCTTCAGGCAAGGGAATCCTCGCAAAAGCAATTGAAAGATGAGGTCCTGAGAATTGAGCGTGATATCATGGAGGCAGTTGCAAATGCTGGAGCAAACAAGGACTGTGAACTGATGAAGATATTAGATGAGGTTTCTCCGAGGAATTTTGAGAAAATAAACAAGCTCCTGGTAGTTAAGGATGAAGAAATAGCGAAACTAAAGGATGAAATTAAGATTATCTCTTCTCATTCGAAGCTCAAAACTAAAGAATTAGAATCTCAGGTAAACAAGCCATTCGTTCTCGCCTCTTGTTCATTAATTCAAGGGTTTGTTTTCTTGCTTTTGTATTTAAGGACGTTGATCTTTTTTGAAGCACAGTTAGAGAAACAGCGGCGTGCCGATCAGGAACTGAAGAAAAAGGTTTTGAAGCTGGAATTCTGTCTGCAGGAAACTCGTTCTCAGACACGGAAACTACAGCGGGTATAGCTAAGCTTTTCATTTCTTCTGTCCTTTTCTTTTCGCCAGAATCTGGATTTAGTAATGAAACACAATTAGAAACACGATTCGTGAATTTACATGAATGCCCTGAATTGTTTGCTCACCTGTGGCGATGCTTCAATTTACGCTCATGATCTAACCCCATTTACAGAATACCCTCACAGAATAAAAAGACAGGATATTAGTAACTAATTTATAGTTTGCAAAAAAATATTAATTAAAACTTTAATTTTTTTAAAAAAATTACATCTGTCTAAATTTATTTTTATTAAATATTCTATATAAGTATTTTGATAATGATAATTAAAATTCTAATGCTTTTTTTTTCAAAAAAAAAATAAATGAATTAGAGATATAGTTGAAAAAATAATTATAAAAGTTATATAATGTTTTATATTTTGGGCCAAATAAAATTTATAAAAAATGTTCTAAGTTGTGTTTGGACGGAGTATATCTCTTGCAATGCATGTGTAGGCTTGCTAGTCAAATGACAAACTTGTATGCGATTGTGGACAGATGGGGGAGAGACGGGACAAAGCTATAAAAGAATTGAGAGATCAATTAGCAGGAAAACCGCAAAGTGGAGTCGCGGGTGGGGAAAAGCAAAACCAGAATTTCTGGGAAACCTCTGGTTTCAAAATTGTGGTCTCCATGTCTATGCTGATCTTGGTGGCATTCTCAAGGCGGTGAAAATAGTCCCCCGATCCAATGATTGTTGTATATATACAATCTAAAGGCCTTCTAAATTCATTGAAGAAAATAGGAGAAGGCCTTTTTTCTTGTAGAGTTACAGGTTTAGTTTAGATATTACCGAGTTTGTAGCATCAGGATGCCAACGTTTTTTTGCTGTGTTCTGTAAAGCCATTAAAATAGTGGTACTAGGTTAATTTACTTTTTTCACCCTCATGGCCATCAGTCAATTTAATATCATCAATGTCAATGTCAATATATATGGTAAACACAATATCAAAGCAGATTTACAATATTTTGAATGGCATAGTTCACTAATGTTTTTGTTTAAATTTGATTAAAAAATTAATTGATGAGTATTTTGTTAAAAAAAATATAGATGTAGGACCCATTAAAAAATTGAGTATGGGACTTATCATTTGAGAAAAGTAAGGTCAATTTAGGACCCATAATTTAATTAATAAAATTTATTTACATTGGATGAAAATTTTTTGCCATGTATATTTTTATTTATAAATGTAAAAAATTAGATAAGATGTAAAAAGAATATGATTTTTTTTCAATTTTAAAAATCATGTGAGAGAGTAAAAATTTGTGGCAGATAATAAAAAAAACTATTATATATATAGTGAAATTATAAATTTTATTTAGATAGAATATAAAAAGTATGTAGGTAATCTAATAAGTTTTACTTCAAAATCTAATTTACTTGAAATAAAAATTAAACTAAATTAATCAAAATAACAAATTTTAAATAAAATATTTTGTTACTTTTAATTTTGTATGTATAAGATAATAAAATGTAGAATAAAATATAAAACTAAGTGACAAATTAATTTTATACGTAAATGATAATAAATTATAGAATAATATTCTTTAATTTTAATTTCAACTTTAAAAGAATATATGATTTAAATTTTTTGAGGGTAATTTGAATGATTTTTAAATAACACTTAGTCCCTTTGATCTTATTTATAGACTAAAAAGAAAATATTTTTTATCCTATTTATAAGTTACATAATTAAGTTTTCATAACAATTTTTTTTCTTTTAACCTTCGTTTAATGTTAGAGAGAAAAATATGTTATTAAAGCATATATATTTGATAGGGGTAAAGTTTAAAACTTATTAAATTTTTAAATAAGAGTTAATAAATTTTAAAAATTTTCTTGATTTTGAAAAAACATGTTTAAAATGATTTAAAAATAGGATTAGATGGGTGTATTTAAAAAGGGACTAAAATGAAAACTTGTACAAAATTAAAAAATTGAAGAAATATTTTAGCTGATTTTTAGAATAGAAGAGAGATATCTGAAATATATATATATATATATAATAGTAAGATCATAATGCGATATCTAATGACAACACATGTACCTAATTTTGTTTGCTTTATTTAATTTAAAATAAATAAAACTATCTTGTTATCAAATATCTCTTGGTTATGTCAACTTCCCATTTACTTATTCATCATACTTTTAAAATTTTAATTTAAAAATAATAAATAAAATTCCAATTTAAAAATAATAAGGAAATTATTCCAACTTTCTATTAACTTATTTATTTATATTTTAATTTTTAATTTAAAAATTATAAGAAAATTATGTATCACAAGCAACATCCGATAACGCAAGGTGTCTCTAATTCTATTTTACATTATTTTTTTGATAAATAAAACCACATCACCACCAAATATCTCTTCATTATCTTAACTTCTCATTAACTTATTTATTTATAATTTCAAAATTTTTAATTTTAAAATAATAAGAAAAATATGTAATCATAATTGAAAATGACATGTGTCTCTAATTTTATTTTGCTTTATTTATTTTAAAATATTTTTTTGTGGAAAATCAAACTAATATGTATTAAAAGAGACAAAAGTTAAATAATTACATGCAAATGTCATATCCTCTTGATTGAAGTAAAAAACTAAGGTGAGAAGCTGCAAATATAATAAAATAGGTCAGCCTCAATAGCAACCCATAAAGATCTTGAATGATAGGATTGGGAGTTTGCCTTTTGATTGATTTAGAGCCAACAAAGTCTTGCTTGACGCAGCAGATCTTAATCTCCTCTTATTAGATGAGCAATAATTGACGATCCACCAAAGTCCAGACATAAGCTCGAAAAGATATTTGTTTCTTCAGTGGACTATTTAAAAATTAAAACATTAAAGACAGATGAATCATGTATCACACAAAAAGTTTGTTTCTCCACTTCTCACAAGTGTTGCACCATGTCAAGAAGATCTTGACCAACCAAATCCCAATATTTTTGAAAGAAGTGAGTGTGATATCCTGCTGGTCCAGGTGCACTATATTTAGATAAACTGATAAACTAAAGACATCATGTTTAACCTCTTCAAGAGATGGCACAGCAGATAAGCATTCATGGTAAGATTGAGCGATTTGAGGTAAATGTAAGAAACTCATATCATCCAACAGTTCCTGAGTGGAATTAGAATCTAGACTTATTCATAGTTTAATAATTTTAATTTAAATATAACAAATGAAATTTAAAATTTTAATTTATATCTTATCTAAACATGTAAAAGTAGAACCAAGAGTTCTTTCACAATGACACGTGTTATTTTTATTTTTTAAATAAAAAAATTCCACATCCCAAATTATTTCTTCAATATCTCAACTTCACATTTATTCATAATTTTAAATTTTAGTTTTGAAAATAAATATCTTTAAAACGGTGAAAAGCTACCTTCTATTATTTTTTTTAACTGTAAAAAACCACTTCACATTTTCTTATATATTTAATTTAATGAACAACTACTTTTTCATAAAGTCAAGATCTTATGACAAATGTCCACTCTTATTTGAAAAATAAAATATAAAATTAGCTCACCTCCAAATATTTCTCTATCATCTCAACTTCCCATTAACTTATTTATAATTTCAAATTTAAAAATAATTATTTTTAAAATTGTCAAAAACTACATCCCATTGTCCTCTTAAATGGTTACAAACCATCTCCTATTTTCTTATATTTAATGCAAATTGCTCTTCCATGAGGTCAAGATCTCAAATTGTGTAACGGGTTGTGAAATTTTCCTTTCCTTCCTCTTTCTTCCTTTTCTTCTTCCCTTTCCTGCAACTCTTAACAATTTTCCCTCTCTTCCCTATTTGTTTTCTCAAGCAGTATTTTTCTTCTGGTATGTTATGATTCTTTCCATTATAGATTTGTTGTTGTTCAACAAGTGCATAATTGTTTCAATGCTCTACAATTGATTTGTGGTTGAATTTCATGTTTCAATTGCGCCCACATTCTTCTTTTCTTTTCTTTTTTTCCATCAGTACATGTCCTTTGCATTATTCTTCAGTCACATGAGTGAAAATTAGCAAAAGCAACTTCGAATGAGCCAAACCCGGCACTTATATATACTTCTTTTTTGGGTTAAACAATCATTTGAATTTAACAAATAGATGGTTCATTGAAGCATGCATTTATCATGTCAAGATAAAGCAACGTGTCCTATTTCAACGCACCTGCATCCACTAAATAGAATTCCTAAGTAAAAGATAAAAACATATGGAAGTAAGTGTCGTTTTGAACCATTAGAGTCACGTTATTTAGATAGTGGAGTTTAGATAATCTTCCTCTACATCTAAAGGCGTGATGTTGTCTTTTAAATATAGATTAGAGGAATTTGAGGATGTTCCGACAAGGCAAAGCAATGATGGGTTCTGAATGATGAGAAAATTGTACTCTTTTTTATTGTTTGACTCTTAAAACATTGGTTAGATCAGCGTTTAAACATAAATGGGTATACGGTATATAATTGGTAACTTTAGTTGTTAGTTTTTGCTAATTTATAGTTTCATTTATGGATTTTATGGCTTCTTTGAGCGTGGGTTAGAGTAGCATAAAGCAATAGTTAAGATATCGAAATATGACCTGCTTATGCAATCAGAGAGTATCCATCAAAATATCAAACTTAGACAAGAATTCTAGCAAGCTATATGCACCATATGCAACAAGGAGGTGCGAATTTTATGCTTGGGTTACACCCAAAAATGAAGAAGCTAAAGCCGCTAACAGAGAAGTTTTTAAACTTGACATGGTTATTTTTAATCACGCA
Source organism: Prosopis cineraria (assembly GCF_029017545.1). Lineage (NCBI taxonomy): Eukaryota > Viridiplantae > Streptophyta > Magnoliopsida > Fabales > Fabaceae > Prosopis > Prosopis cineraria. Next base: position 57,185,980 of record NW_026555332.1, read on the forward strand.
GTCTTTTCTTAAATTTTAATGGGATTAGCAATACACAAATCACAAAAATGTGACTCTAAGTGACCATATTCATTTAATTATTTTGTCTTGTCAATGAACAATTTGTCCAATAACATACTCTCTTCATTCAAAAATATAAAGTATTTTTTAAGGAGTTGGATGTTCAAATATATAAGACATTTTTAATTTTTTGAAATATAATTATTGTCTTTTTTAAATTGGCTCTATTGATAATAAATTTTTATTTATTATAAAGTATTTAGTAGGGTGAATATGAAAAGATAAGTTTAATTTGAAAGTAGATAATTACTTTATTAAGGGGTGAAATTTAATTAAAAATGCTTTACATTTTTAAACGAAGGGAATATTGAATGGGAATGATGGATCCATAAATCATTAGATTACTTCTATTTTTAAGGAATATTTTTTAACTCCACTCAATCCATATATTTTTCTCAATCCAAATATAAATAAAAGATTTGATAATAATATTTTTTTAATTTTTTCTTTTAGAAATATAATCCTTTTGAGGATACATTAGATGACCCACTGTGCTATTTCTTTTGAGAAATTTGTAAAAGATTTTGTTCTTTTGCTTAGCACTTTTACTGCTAGAAAAATTCTTCAATTTAAACTTGATGTGGGGTTTTTCAAATTGTAGTGATATGTTAAATTTGGTGTCCCAATCATGTTCACAAAAACTATTCATAAATATTTTTTTTAATTAGAAACCCACCAAAACCAAATTTAAATATTATAGTGAAATATTATCCAAATATCTATAAAGTTCAATTTAAAATCAATTTGTAGTATCCCTAAATTTAGTTTATGAATTAATTATTTTTTCTAGTAACAACTCATTCTATATGTTAAATAAATCTCATAATTTATTTCAATTATTTTTTAAAATTTTCATATCCTCTGGATAGCACAAGTCATCATAGAAGAGAGGGTAAAATAAAAATTGTTCCTTAAGTTTTAAAGAAAAATGAGTATATGTAGGACCCATAGTAAAGAAAAGTAAGTGTGGGATATATCATTAAAGAAAATATAGGGTGAATGTGGAATTCATAATTTAATTACTAAAATTTATTTACACATAGAGAAATTTTTTTGATATATATATAATTTCAATTGTAAATTTTAAAAATTTAGACAATGTATAAAAAATAATAAAACTTTTATATTTTAAAAGATCACGTAGGATTATAATAAAATTGACACTTGATGCAAAATTTTAAAAAAATAATATATTGGTGTTAGATACACAATAAAATTAAAAAAATATTTAGATAAGGTATAAAAAGTACATAGATAACCTGATATGAGTGATGAGTTTTATTTCAAAATTTAATTTACTCAAAATAAAAATATAAATAAAATAAAATATTACTTTTAAATTATATATATAAGATAATAAATTATAGAATAAAATATAAAGGTACTTGTTTTAAAAATAATTTAAAATTATTTCATTGAAATTATAAATTATAAATAAAAATATGCATAAATTATTTTGACTAATCTATCTCTTAATATATTAAATTCATATTCCATTAGGTAACAACAACAAAAATCACATTCCATAAAGTTTTTTTTACATACTTGAAATATTATTTTAGAAAATTTATATATTTAAATTTTTAAAATAATAAATAAATAATTTTTGTAACTATTAAATTTAAAAATGAATAAAAATTTAAAATAATATATCATTTAAAAATTTTGGGGGTAACATGAATAATTTTTAGATAACATTTATATTTTAAAAAATTATTTTGATCCAACATATATGATTTAATTATCAACTAATACTTGAATGGATGAAAATAAAAACTTAAAAATAAAAAAAACATTTATATTTTGCATCTATTGATTTTAAGAAAAGTTTGTATAGATTTTAAAATAGAAAAATATATTTACAATTAAAATGAAATAAAAGGAGCACAATGCATTTTACATTAAATTATAAATACCCTAAAATAATTTTTAAATTTTTATAATTATTTTTATTTTTATCTTGTATATATTAAAACATTTTAATGCATGGATTGAATCCAGTTTAGAGGAAAGCATAATCCCGAAGAAGCAGTCGCAGATGATTGCTTGCATAATTAATTAATTATTATTTGCTTCAAAATAATGGTAATGTCGGCGATCAAAATGAATTAGTAAAGGATGTGGTGTCCAGCCGCCAAGTCTTTAACGTGCTGCTTTTTGCGTTTAGAGAAGCTGATCACATCACCGGCCTGGGCTGCTTATAATAATGATGACAAGTTGATACAGTCGTGGCGTTTGGTAAAGTGGGTAAAACGGCATCCAATGCACGGAGACGCCGTTATGCTTTGTATTTGCTTTTGAGAAAACATAACTTTTCATCTTTTAATTTTATTAAATTTTATTTTTAATTTTTATAACTTTTTTAATATTTTCAATTTCTTAAATTTTAAAATCTTGGTTTACATTTATTTTTTAAGTCCTCAAAATTTTTATTTTTTTAAAAGTGATTTTAATTTTTATAAGGATTAGAAACAATTAAATATTGAAAAAATTATAAGAATTAAAAATTATGTTTTTTTAAAACTTTTTTGCTATTATTATTTCTTCAAATTATGGGCCATTCCCTGACCATTTTGTATATTTTAAGTCTCCAAGATAATTATCGTCCTTTAAGCCCTTTTCAGTTAGATAGCTAACTGAGTTATAAAAGGACGCGGGTAGTGTTTTTTTTTTTTTTTTTGGATTTAATGACTAGGGGACTGAAACTCCTCGTTGAATACTTGAATAAAGACCCCAGGGTCCCAACCAATTTCTGGTATTTTGAGCACATAGATGGCTTCCGGGTGGGATTAATTTTATAAAATTAATAACAATAACACCGAATTATGAGGTATTTTTGGAAAACCATGTTATTTATATTCTAGACAATAAGAACATTTCAAATCAAATAAAATAATATTTCATATGTGGATCACATGCATCTCTTTTAATTATAAGAAATGCATGGATCTTTTTTTTTCCTGAGGTTTTTGTATATATAGCCTATGTTATAAAACTAAATCAAGTAAATAACTTAACATTTATTATATTTTATATTATGATTAGTTTATTATAGTTGTTAATAGTATATTATTTTATATTAATGATAGACCTTTTATAAATTTTTAATAATAAACCTCTTATATATCAATGTGAATAGGTTACACTCTCAAATTTTTAAAAATGTGTTTCATATTTTTTGGGTATAAGATTTTTTCCAATCAATGAGCCGATTTATCCCTTTCTTTTTTCCCCATCATTTTGAGAGAGATTTAAAATATTTTAAAAACTTGAGAAAATGCTTTAAGATATATATATATATATATATATATATAAAGAGATGCACTCCATACATCTTAAGAGATGGATGTCTTGGAAACTCTATTTAACTATTTAGAATACAAGGATAAAAATACTCACGAAATCGTTAACCAGGAACATCTAGTGGCCTCAAGTGAAAAAAGGAGTAAAAATACTTATAATGTTACTTAAACTGGTATAAAAGTGATCAATTTATCAAATCTCTCAAATATTAACCATTTAGCTAATACTTTTGTTGTTGACCTTTTTTTTTTGTCAATGTGGACTAAAAAAAAAGCAAAAATTGTCAACCAAAGATATCCGATAGCATAAAGTGAGAAAAAGGATAGAAATATTTATAATGTTACTTTAGTAGATGCAATAATGATCAATTCGTTAAATTCTTTAAACGTTGACTGTTTAGCTAACATGTAAGAAGGATTTGACCATTTTTTCACTGATGTTAACAAAAAAAATTCCCAAATAAAATTGTACGAAAATTGATTGGTCATTATATGACGATGAGTCTCCACTTGAGACTTTAGTTTTGACATCAGGAAAATGTCATTTTGATTGAACAACAAATTGAATTGCTCGCTTTTTTAAAATTCTTGTGCCATCAAAGCTTCTTTCTAATGATCCAAATCGATAAAAGAAGTTCCCTACAACTTAATTTCCTTTTCAACTTCATTCACAACATTGCATCTATATCTGGCCAATTCAATGCGTAGTTGAAAGAGTTCTAAAAGATCGTGCTTAATCATAAAAAAGTTCTCTAAAAAGCTTTTGCTTAAGAAATGTTTGAAATCTTATTAAGGGTATCTCCAATGGAAAGAAACTAGATGGCATAAATTTTAATAAATTGATCGCTATTGCATCTATTAAAATAACATAATAAGTATTCTTATCATTTTTCTCACTTTAGACGGATATTCCTAACTAATGACTTTATGAATATTTTTACTTTTTTTTCAATCCACATAAGCAAAGAGTATGATTAACGTCTATTTAGATGCTAGTTAAATAATTAACATTTAAAAAATTTAACGGATTTATCACTTTTATACTAATTTAACTAACATTATGAATATTTTTATTTTTTTTACACTTTAAATCACTGGATGCGATGACTTCGCAATATTTTTGTCCCTTTATTCAACTATTTATTGAGGAGAACATAAATGACATGACACTTCAGCAACATCTAATAATTTCTCTAACAATGTCGCTTCAACTGCTCCCTCGAAACTTGATGGCTTGACGTAATTCACAATGAACTCGTCAACCTATGATGAATAAAACGAAAATAGGAACTATTCTATCCTTCATCGTCCTTGAGTTGGTAGGTTTCTAACTAGCATGGGTATTTTTCCCATATGCTATCAATTCCCCATAGCAATCTGTGACCAACGCACACTAAACTCCACAATAGATAAACTACTGAAGCTCTCAAAATATATGTACATAATAACCACAACTTTTTCTACCACTGCCTAAAAAGCCGTAACTAGCAGTTATTTCAACAGCAGAAATTCCTTTACTTTCTACAACTATCCCTTCACTTCACCTCAGCTAAGCCCAGCAGATCCTTAAATGTATTTTCCCTTCCATTCTACTCGATTGTCTTTCTGTGCCTATAATCCTGTACACAGCTTGTAATGTTTCAACTCGATCCGTTATAAAGTTAGAGCATTGAGCTTCTCCTTCTATGATCCTCCAGGAAAAGTTGTATCTCTATGGGCACGTACTGAGTTTTCCAGTGATTAATGATATCACCAGTACAATGAAACTTAGAAAAGGCTTCAGACCGGCTGAATGGGATGAGGACGTGGTATTTACACCTGGAGGACTTTCGTACCCGTAAAATGGTGAGGTACCTGCGCCAGACGCTGAGCTGCCGCTGGAATTTGACACTGAAGGTGGGGTACCATAGCTGCAAATGTTGTTAACGTACAGGAAAGGAATTAGTATTGTTGTTAGCATTGCTTTGACAGCTTAAGCTTTTCATGGGATGAAATGGTTAACGATTAAGTGCCAAGAATTCATCCTCACCGTTTCGAATCCATGATTATAATCATATTTCAGCTTTTAATACTATTAAAAAAAATAAGAATTCTTCCACAAAATCTAGACAGCTAATTTACCCTGATGTGTCTGTCCCCGGAGATGATGATGTAGTTGTTGTTGGCGATGATGGCGTTGGGGTTGACGATGAAAGAGAAAGAGGATGAAGGGAGAATGCAAGAACCCGAGCCTGTTTAAAATTAGGAAAGGGCATTTAAAACTAATGTTCAAGAATATTAAGCACGTGTGATAAAAAAGGCTGGTTAATAAGCACTTAAGGCATCAAGATCTTACTTGGATTTACGTTAACTAGGGTGGCAGTCCCTCCAAAGTCACAGCTTGTTGGTGTTGGATTTTTTTGGTAGTAGCTGTTGAAGGCATAGGAAGCATGGTTTTCAAGAGAATTTGGATTGTAACAACTCCCACCCTGCTGGATTTGTGAACAATCTGCACCACCCATTCCACAAGCATAGTCAAGTGCTGATTGAAGAGCAGCCTCTGCAGCTCCAGTCTTCGCTACACACCAACTCTGCCCTGCTGTGGCCGGAGCATTGCTGTTTGCAGGAGGTGGAATGGAGTTCACCGGAGCAGCTCCTGATGGGGGTGGATAATATGTTGCTGGTTGTGCCCCCGGAACTGTTATCGGGGTTGTGCCGGGATTGGTTGGATTTGTGGGAGGCAATGGCACAGAGGTGGTGGAAGGAACTTGCACAGGCATTGCAGCCGGATTGGTGGGGGGAGCAGGAATGGAGGAGGGAACTGTGATTATGGTTGGTGTATCTGGGGGTGTAATCACTGGTGCTGCTGATGTTGGATTTGTGGGGTAAACCACGTTTGGCGGGTTGGTTGTGTCATCTAGAGTTCTTCTGATGTGGATTTTGCTTAGGATTTCTCTGCGGGACAAAGGAAAAATCTCTTCCACTTCCCTTTTGGGTTCTTCATGCTCAAAAGCTTCTATTGCACGTACTTCTGCATATAATGCAATTGCTTTACCATTGACCTTAGTGCTTGTTGCTTCAAGATGTTTGGATACCGTTTGGCTAAATTGAGCTAGTTCCAATGAACTGGGAATTGCTGGGATTTTGATCGTGAGAACCAAGGGAACATCTATGTGAGGAAGGATAGAAGCAGCATGAGCAGCTCGTTTTATAGCAGACTGCACAAAACGTTCCGTTACGCTTAATTCCCCATCAATGCTGTCTTCTATCATGACAAAGGAATTTGTTTCCTTTATAAATGACAGAATCCTATGAAGATCATTCTCGTGTGAATCTTTCCACTTCTCTAAGAATGGCACAGGAAATGCAACCGAGACCTTCACTTCCCTGCCTAGATGAAGCTTACTGAGAACTGAATGAACAGATTTCAGAACAGAAACTAGTAATGGTACCTCATTGTGGCCTAAATTCCCACAGCTAGCTATGACGCTTTTGATTTCAACTTTTGGGAGAAAATCTACAACATGGGTTTTCAGCCACGAAACTGCAGGTGGATTTGAGCGAACCAAAGTTTTTACGAGGTTTTCATTGAGGTAGAAATCAAGCGACTCGTGGGAATTGGTGAGTGCGCTCAAAGTTCTAGGATCCGTGACAAAAATTCGAATCTGAAATGGTGCCACTTTTTGTCTGAGGAGCGATATGGTCCCAGCATCCCCTCTTTCACGATATGAAAATCCCACAAGAGTTCCTGTGAAGATCTAAAAGAATATCAGAATCTGAAGATCCTTAATTTTTTTTTCACTTGAATTTAAGCAATCTCAGCTTAGTGATAAAAGATTCATGGGAAGTTAGAACATCTTGATAAAGCAACAAAAAGCAAAATCGATACAAGTGGTTCGTCCGAAAATAACAAGATTCAACAAGTAGACATTGTTAAGTAGGTGAACAGGTTTCCCGTAGAACTCAGAAACTAAAGAAGACAAGAAGAAACGGTTAACTCGGAAAAACTAAAAAAGCAGAATGATATCAGAATCAGTTACTCACCCGAGCAGCAGAAGAGGAAGAGATAAAGAAAGAAGAAGCATAAAGTAGAATGGTTGGCCATTGCAAGAGAGGGAGAGCGGAATGTAGAAAGACTCGTTTGTAATTAATGTGATTGATACAGCTTGAGAGTTTTAAAGACACGGATCAATCAAGTACAAGTAAGAAGCGCAGGAGGAGGGAGACAAAGGTGGGGAGTGAAAAGGGGAGAAAAGGCGTGGAAAGAAGGACAGCCAAATTGGAATGAAAAAGAAAGGATGTTACTTTGTCATGAAGGATGGATGGGTATGGAAAACGGTCGTCTTTAGAGAGCAATACCAAACATGAAAGAATATTGTAACTTGTTTATTTTATTTGCTTCTTTATTTCTCCAACGACCGTGACTGCAAAAGTAAACGTTGCCTCGGTTTCCACGTGGCAAAATACTTATAAGATGTTTGTTTTAATTTTAAGTGATTTCATGTTTTATAATATAAAATATTTTTCAAAAATAATGATTCATTAATGGAATTTATTCTAAAATTACTCTTCATTATTAACTTCTTAAATCTTTCTCTTATTAAATAATATGTATTTCATAAGTTTATATTTTTTTTGGAAAAAAAATAAGATTCTAAACTATTAAATATTTCATTAGTATTTACAATTTTTTTTAAAAGGGTATTGTAAAATGAGACTTAGGAAATACTTAAAATGGTACCTTTGAAGTTTGAACACATGCCCTGTTTCTTTCACTGTCGTGAGCAGGGACATAATCTCGTGTTCTTTCCTTGTTTTTTTTTTTTTTCCATTAAAAAAATTGCCGGGTCTTCGGATCTCATGTCAATGCTCACCGCATTACATGATTTTAATTTGTTTTAACATTATTGCCCTCTGGGTTATTTAGCTGCCTATACAAACCCATGTCAGAATAATATTTTTTAAAGAAAGATGACACTTGATGGTTGCTAAAATAGTTAGGGCCACTTGTGTTGACATTCAGTGCGAACCCAGGATATTTAGTTGTGTACATGGGGAATAGAGGGGCCGGAAAACAGTTTTTGCTTTATATGGAATGAGATGAGATCGAAATGTAGACTGTCATCACAAAACTCGGATTAGGACGTAGGGATATAAAGTTAGGGGGATAGTGTTAACTGTTAAGGATAACATCAGAATCAGAATCTTAGGGGAGCAAATATCATTAGTAAATAATAACCAAGTAAAGTGGAAGACAGACATGGATGAAATGGAAAAACAAGCGACGATGCTGACAAGGACAAAACAATTTAACCCTGGTTAATGCAGTGCAATGTAAATTTCATCAGTGAGAGTGCAATAATTTCAAGTAGGATGAAAAAATAGGTTGCATGGTGGGTGAGAGGGAGAAATTGGGGTAGGAGGGCACGTTGTAGGTGAGGAGTGAGATAAAGAAAAGAATCAATGGTAGGGACAGACAAACCATGTGGGAGAGGAATAATGTATTCTGCTTCGCTGATTTCATGTTCATAATCAAAAGCACGCTCTAACCAGGTCGCCTGCCCAAAGAATAGCATTATCAGCGCATACGGAAATAATGAAAATGGTGATAAGGTAGATGCGATGCATTGCATTGCATGTTAAAAAAAAAAAAAAAAAGTCCATACTCTCATCCTTATCATTAACACAACAGAGAATGGGAGAGCAGGGAGCTTATCGACAAGAACAAGAGCTTTTGCCATAAGATACATCCCATAAAATTCGATTCGATATGCTCGGTGAAGTGTTTTATTTATTTATTTTTCTTTTTTCCCAAGTAACAACTGGGTTGAGACACCGCTTTAGAGAAACTGGCAGTCAACAGTACCAATAAGTAAGCTTTCACATGGGCAATGAAATAAACTAATAAAGTATTTGGTGCAGATGGCGGGAAAAGGGGATTCAAAGGGAAAAGGCAAGTGGAGCGAGATCAGCAAGAGGTGTAAGTGCACAATGCCACACAATGACACGATCACAGTGCAAACATATCATGCGAGATTCGGTTTACAACATATAAAGCACAGTCAGCTTATCAATATTAATCCTTGATCTACAATCTCGCCTCCTTTATATCTCCTCTTTTCCTTAGCAGCCTCATCTTCCTTCCCTCCCTTTCTTTTTTCTTCGAGGTCATCTGATACAAAATCTAAAATATCTAATTAGATAAGGCCTTTAACGTCACTCTCTTTTCATGTCATCAGTCATAAATGACGACAGTTCGGTAACAAGAGCCGTACTTGATATTCAACTTTTATATACACACTTTTACCAACTCCAAAAACCAAGGGTGAAACGCCAAAATTTACATACTTCTTGCTGATCACGTCTTTTCTACCTCTGTCGTGCGTAGCTTAAGTACCATCCACAACCAACAAGTCATCGAAGAAAGAATCGGACATTGCTTCCTTGGCTGAATTATACTTGTCCAGGCGTTTCTTCAAGGAACGCAGATCTCTCTCATTCTTTGAAGTACGTTCCTGAGATAACATTAACTTCATCAAATTCTGCCGTCCTGACATTTTTATTATTTTGACCAATTTTACATCTCTTTTTTCAACCCAGGAAAAACAAAATCCAAATCATTAGACTAGTATGTCTGATGGTAAAAATATGCTCACGCGATCAGGCATGCCACCCAAAAGGAAAAAGTAATTCTAACGAGATCCTGACAGGATGCAAAGGTCTTGCCGTGTCGCATGCATGAGTGCAAGGATGGCAAATAGTTGCAAAAAAGTGAAGACGACTTACAAATGATTTCTTCGTCAGCAGTATATCGACCAAGTAGATCAACCACAGCACGTTTGTTCTAGGAAAACTGAATTAGAAAAGGCAACAAGGTTTTAATGTCTAGGAAATTCAAATAAAACGGAAACAAAAATCTCAGACTCAAGATTAATGTCATAGAGTGAATATATACAAATACAACTCTTATTAGCCTGCAGACAATCTGAATAGCGGAAGAAATAAATGAAACTTAACCACAAAATCAATCTATTAATAAAGTTCTCATTTATCAACTAGTTCTTCATTTCCAGAAGTCCATGCTTTAAAGATAAACGAAAATGCACAAGAACATTACCTTCCTTCCCACCAATCTTCTGTTACCTCCTTCATCTTCCTGTATGTTTCTGACTGCATTTGATAGTTTCAATCGTTTAATACAGTTATATAGAAGTAGGAGTGTTCAAATTGAATCAAACCAAACTAACCCAAATCAATCCAAAATCAAACATAATCAGTTCAGATAAGTGAAAATCGAACCAAGGAAATTGGTGATGAATATATTTCCAAAAGCAATTAAAAATAAACCAAGTAATATGTGAAAATCTCACCCCACTAAAGGGGCTAAAGAATGGAGGTGTTTAAACTTTAAACAGTAGAAAAGCAACAGCGACAGAAAGAGCTTAAACGTATGAATAAAATCCAATAAAGAATGGACGTGCTTTTCTACCACGGTGAATTTTGAACATACAAATCAATGAAAAATCAAATTACACAGCACAATGCATATTAAGCAACAATCTTATACAACAACAACAACAAACTTATCCCACTAGGTGAGGTCAACTACATGAATTGTACGACGCCAACTCTATCATTTATTAAACTTTTAGAAATATTATTAATTAAGAGGTCTTGATCAATAATTTTCAAAAATGTTCTCTTTAGCTTTTCTCTATCCTTCCTAATAGGGCTCAAAATTATTTGTTCCACTCTCCTCACAGGTGCCTCACGTAGTTTTCTTTGTATATGTCCAAATCACCTCAAACGATTTTTTACCATTTTTCCTTTAATAGGTGCAACATCCACTTTTTCCTGTATGCGCTCATTTTAGATTTGTCTTTACATGTATGTTCGCACATTCATCTCAACATTCTCATCTTTGCTACTTCAACTTTATGCTCTTGATACCCCACTAAAACCCAACATTCACTACCATATAACATTGTCGGTCTTGTAGCAATTTGATAAAACTTTCCTTTAAGTTTATTAGGTACCTTATAAATGCAAATAACTCCTTAATCTTTTTCTAATTAAACCACTCAACTTGTATCCTATATGCAATGTCTCCATCAATTTTCCGATTCTATAAGAAACAATCTTACATAAGAACCAAAACAAAAAAGATTTAAACCAAAACTAACTTAACCATAAAACCCCGAAAGTTCTTTTAGCAAAAGCCACATAGTCGATTTGGATTAATTGGTCTAAAACCAAACATTTGAACAGTCATAAGGAATCCTGAAGATACTTATGACTTCAACAAAAAATCCTGACCTGTTTGTCCCCTTTAGGACCTTTAAATAGATCGGGATCTGATGAAAGATCCAAGAAGTGTACATCATCGCCTGTGAGCATCATAGGGCACAGTCAGCGAATGTAAGACACCGTCATGATCCACTGAACAATTAAAAGCACAATGCCTTAAGCGTCGACCTGTGTTTATTCGCGACAGAGTGAAGTCAATAATAGATATGATCAGTCCATATGTTTTAACAAGCATGTGCCTGCCATCAAGAGTGAACTGCAATGCCTTTGAGTCGCTTCGACTTAAAAGAATGTTTCCCCTGTGCAATTGCAAATTATAGATTACTTATTAAACAAAAAAACAAAAATTGCAGAAGTAGTCATTGACATCATGATAACCTCACCAGTGAAGATCTCGATGTTCAAATTCATATGCAGATTCAGCCACAGCAAGCCCAGCAGTGGCCTGCATTTTATGAGGGAATTGAGACGCATAGAAATAAAACCTTCATGAACAGGTGGTAGATGCGAACTTGACATGTAAACCGTACCTGAACTAGTAAACTCCTTGCCTCGTCAAAATTCAAAAGTGCAAAGCTTTCAAGATCCTTGCCACCATGTCGTAATACGAACACCACATAACACTGAATGCAGATTTTTATTCAGTCACTTAGTATATTGATCATATATCCACCCCTACAGACTGACCCAAAAAAAAAAAAGCAACTAAAGGCATGTCTCTGCTTTTCCCTTTCTGCCCCTACGTCCTGTCTTCATACGTTTGTGAAACAGAATAAGTATATCTGTGCTGCGCACAGAATTTTTTGTCTAAACACTCAGAAGTAAGATTGAAATGCATGATTTGGGCGCATAAAGTAAGATTATGAACCATGACAAGAAGTTGAAACCTCACTATCATGTCATTAAAAACGGTTGAAATGGGAAACCTGTTTCTCTGGAAACACTTCCGGGTGATCATTCTCTGAACCATGATTTTTATCCCAATTCTCCCATGCTTGAATCAATGAAGCATCGTAGGATCCTTGGCATACACTAAATCTGTCACAAAAGGCAAGTCGACATATATCTGAGTTCCACAGATTATTTACAATTACAACTGGGGCATAAATTAGTCTACATGCATACGAGACATCCCGATGATTATAGGCTGAGTTCAATCCTGCATCTGTAGTTCTACCATATCTTGAAAATTGACGAGTACCGCCAACATGGAAGACTTCAAGACCATCATTAGGGGGTCAAGTTGTGAAAGAGTAATACTTGTCCTCGTCAAAGGTAATGATAATCAACTTAAACGTTACGAACTAGAATTATTTTACAAAACAAATTCCATCTTTAAGCACGCATATTTGTTTTTATTTAAAAAGAAGAACAACTCAAAAGCGAGCAAGAACTAAGAAATTTTCTTTCCTACGATGTCTGATATGGTTGTAACAAAGTAGCATTTATAAATCGAATCAAACACTCACTTTAATGTTTCAATGAATATTCCGCAAGAATTATGAGCGTCTCCATCATTTTTCCTCAAATAGTTCAGCGTTTTCGAAAGAACCACCTCCTCCAGCAGTTCTTCTGATCTCTGTAGTACAGAAGCCATATATAGTTAGTAACGTAAGAACACTAATAATTTACTCAGTCGATGGACACAGCATCTTCTCAAACCCAAAACATAAACAGGGAAAAAATATATATATCACCTCATTCAACTAATGGCTACCCGCAACGCTTGCCAATCTAGTTCATTAACAATTAATTTACAGTGATTGTTGTCAGCTCGTTCATCAAATAGCCTTACTGCAGTAGGGCTAATATAATCAATATCGATATATCAATAAATACTACTGAAAGCCATACTGTTTACATAATCGTAAACAAGGTGGCTTCTAATTTCCGTGAAATACAAGGGCTGAGATCTATCTATATTTGGACAGCTAATTCCAAGAACATTATGAATGCAAGAATGCAAGAGTTACCTTTTGAACTTCCCCATTCACTCTGAAGTTCCCGTCAATAGGAACAATTTTACAAACGTAGCTGCCAATCTTGAAAGCTTCTCCATACGTTCCTTCACCAATTTTGACGATTGTTTCAGGATCACTGGAAGTAACAAAAATTATTCCTATAAGCATGAGGATGTATTACCACGTTCAAAGAAATAATAACTTGTGAAAAACTCAAAGTCATCATCGTAATTTTAAATTACAAAGGTCCTCTACATTAAACTAACAACTAGTTATGCCATGCTAATCTGAGGCAATATTACTTGATATTTTTTTTTTCTCCAAATAACAGGAGGGTATGGAGAATTTAATTCAATTAGCAATCTAAGTTAAAGCCTCAAACCGTATGCCTTACATCATGGCAAAGACGCAAGTACAAGTTACAACCAGAGAAAAAGGAAATTCACATTAAATTACGAGTCCCCTGTGCTGCTTAAGAAATATGTGAGCGTTTAATCATCAAGGTCAGAAAACTTGACAGCCTGTGAAGTGAAGGGAAATGTTTTGCTTGGTGGGGGGAAAATCTCATAACATCACAATTAATTTATTGAGGGAATAACTACTACTTAAAATAAAGCAGCTTAAAAGCCTGTATTGTAAGACAAAGAAAGCAACAGGCTGCGCCATAACATGAAACCCAAAGACTAAAACCAAATAATATAATTAAAATTATGCAGTAAGGAGCAAAATGCAAATCCACAAGCACATGATTTTTGCTAATCTTGGACAACCATAAGGTACGATGGTATAAGGAACTAGGAAACACACCAATACTCAGATAGCACGTCTTGAAACTTCGAGGGCACAGACTGTCCACATATTTCCAATAAAGCAGCAAATGGACTAAAATGTTCATCTGCCAAAGCTGATGACGATGTCAGTGAGAGCTTCTTAACAGCAGCTTCTAAATTTGCAGAATCTTCATCATCTTGAATGGACATTTTATCAGTTCGCAAATCGATGTCCGCCTCAAATAGACCATTGTCGACAATAATACTTCTGCCTTCAGTGATGATTGTATGAAGATGTGGATCAACTTCCGCAGATTTTTCAGAAGTTCTTGGATCTAAACAAAAATCAATATCATAAATAGTCTCCAATCCCCTGGCTGGAGTATCTAATATCTTAGACAGCGTGCTAGAAGGACCACAACTGAGATTCAATTTCCTGGACAGTAACCATTTTTCTAATCTTGAGCATAGATGAGGCAGTTGACCATTATAATTTTCATTGCCTAGGGTCCATGTACCAACTTTCTTGGGCGAGGGACTCTCCTCTAACAACTCAAAAGCATCAACCTCTTCAAAGTATGCTCTCTCCTTCTCAAAGTTAGGATGTGCTACCAATTTTCCCTGCGAATAACAAACAAATAGGTGGCTGAAAATGGTTTGGATCTCTTAGAATACATGTACTACGGAGTCTTCTGAAGTTCAACATTACAAACATACAATGCTTCCTGAATTAATGAAAATGACTCAGAAAATTAATTGAAAACGCAGCTGCAACAAGAACAAAACAAAATGCTACACTATTAAGATCGTCATGCAAAATGAGAACAAGAAGCAACAAAGGCATACTTTGGGAAGAGCAGGTCTTCCTTTTCTTTTTTCCTTCTTTAATTCAGGCTGATAAACCATACAAGCTCCAACAGCTATACTTGTCCTCCCTCTGTTTAAAAGAATTCAATAAATAGAAAATGAACCCACAGTTAATAACATAAAAGAAAGAAAAAGATAGGCAGAGGCAATCACCACCTTAATTAGATACTCACTTTTAGAAGGTCAAATGATCTACCTTGTGGAAAGAAAAATGTAAGAGCGGAAACTACAAGCAAACCTTGTCGAAAGAGATCGATTCCAACTGACTCGCTTGTTTGGGTCGACCAAACTCACGCGATTCGCAGGCGGGCGACCGAAATCAGAATGCTTTCTGGGAGCATTGAAAGACAAAAAAAAACAGTTTAGGACACGATATAGAGGAAAAATCAAGAGAAATGCAAAATCAGGTGGTCAAATGAGGAAACGTGGAATTACAAGTTCAAGTCCTTTTGGTTGTTCTGGGTTTTTCTTCTTCTGTAGACCACCTCGATTTGTTGCTGCTGCTGTTGTGGTGCATCTGCACCTACGATTTTTGACCATAAATCAACCGAACTTCCCCCTGGAAAATACGCACCCAAAAATGAAGAGAGGATTTGAAACTGAGAAGTCAGAACATCGGAAAGCGAGGACTTGCTATCTCCATACCTGCCTTGGAACCCATTGCTTCACTGCAGTCGGACTGCAGTTAGCAGAGATCGAGTTGAAACTTGAAAACCCCCCTGGCGGGATTAATTATTGAAAACGTCCATATAAAAATATTTTCATTTTTTAACAAAGAACCAGACAGGAGAGAAAATTCGTCAAGGCTAATTAGCAGTCTTGAAATTTTTAAGAAGCTAACTTAATTTTTTAAAATTGATCTTATATAAAAAATTATCAATATCAACTTCATAAACTTTTATCCTCATCTTAATGATCTCTTTTTAACATTTCATTAATGTATCTGCCCCCTTTGAATAGCTATTGAATGTTCATTAAACAAATATCTCTTAAATGTGAAATCCTTCCTTCCCTCAAGCCAAAATTCGAGAAAAATATTACCCTGCGTCAAGTGATTTTCATTGTGGAAATTTCATTTTTAAAATAGGATGAAAATTTAGTTCTTTCAAAAAAATTAAAGTTCATGAATATTATAGATCTTGAACTATTACTCAAATAATATCATAAAATCTAAACTTTTAAAGTGAGCAAAAAATCTTCTCAATCTATAAATTTTGAATAAATTACTCCTATCATTTATCCACATAATATTGACCATTATATAGCCCCACTGTTATGCAATGTGTCAAGAGAGGATTAGTGCCAAATTAACATTTGATTGAGTCCCACAAAATCAAAAATAATGGCAATTATATATAACTTAATGGTAAAAAATAATTTATAAGTCAAGGAAACCCCCTCCTAGCATCCACATCCTTATTGGGTCCGTTTGAATTTTAATTTGTAACGGACGTCATAAAGTAAGACTTAATCATCATACAAACCATGGTTAATCAAGGACTAACCCAAATGGATTATACAATATGAGATTAACCTAAATGAATTCTTAATATGTATTTATTTTTCACAAACTATTTAATAAAAAGGAATTCCAAGTCTTTAAAATATTTTAAGAACTCATATCATTCAATTAAACATATGTGGAAGCATGATAATAACTATTTTTACTTGCACAAATATTTTGACCCATTAATATAATACAAGCATCAAAACACAATCTCAAAAGCCCAAAATACCTTTCCATCCTACACAAAACCCATAGTGCAAATGGATCAAGAATATATTATCCTAATTGACAATATCATAAACTAAATACACATAATCATTTATCCACATAATATTGACCATTATATAGCCCCACTGTTATGCAATGTGTCAAGAGAGGATTAGTGCCAAATTAACATTTGATTGAGTCCCACAAAATCAAAAATAATGGCAATTATATATAACTTAATGGTAAAAATAATTTATAAGTCAAGGAAACCCCCTCCTAGCATCCACATCCTTATTGGGTCCGTTTGAATTTTAATTTGTAACGGACGTCATAAAGTAAGACTTAATCATCATACAAACCATGGTTAATCAAGGACTAACCCAAATGGATTATACAATATGAGATTAACCTAAATGAATTCTTAATATGTATTTATTTTTCACAAACTATTTAATAAAAAGGAATTCCAAGTCTTTAAAATATTTTAAGAACTCATATCATTCAATTAAACATATGTGGAAGCATGATAATAACTATTTTTACTTGCACAAATATTTTGACCCATTAATATAATACAAGCAAGCAAAACACAATCTCAAAAGCCCAAAATACCTTTCCATCCTACACAAAACCCATAGTGCAAATGGATCAAGAATATATTATCCTAATTGACAATATCATAAACTAAATACACATATCAACATAAAAGGAGAGAAGCCTACAGAAGTGATTATTATCACTTGACCTAATGCTCCTTTCCTCTGTTCTTCTCAGATGAGCTAGCTCCTATAATATGTTAAAAGAGAAGGGTGAGTACAATCACTCAGTAACCAAGGTATATCTAAGTTATACAAATGCACGATGATTAATCATAAATGCAAGTGACTAATAAATTTATCAAGGTGACCATTCAAACAATCACATTAATAACATGTTAATCACATTAACATTTAACTCATGTGAATAATTTCAAGAATAAAGTCAAGTATAAAATTTGCACAAATAGCCACATATACATTATTCGCATAATTACTACATGTTCTCATTTCTACAATTATAATCATATTCTCAACATAGCCATCAATCACTCAAATGGCATGATAATAATAATATGCTGATCAATCCCTTCCTTATATTCTCCCTTATTTCTTCTGACATGAAATCCGTGGACCAATAACCAGAAGGGATCATCCATGTGGTGAGACTACCCAAAACCTTAATCATATCATGAGGGGCTACCGGGCCAGGGTTACCTTACTCACTTATGAACATGATTTCTCCCAAATCACACACTATGGGGTGTCATACCCAAAACTAACTCTACCCAAAACTCCAAGTAGGCCAGTAGGGTCAAGTCCCTTAATAGGAACAATGCTACAATACCTTACAAGGTAAGTAGCGGCTATAACCCTAGGATTATTGGTTAATAGCCAAATATCATATGAATTTTATGTAATCGCTAACTCCTTCACTAAGGCGAACTCCCGCCATATGATCATATTAATAAAAAAAATGCATTTTAAAAAAAACTCATATATATAATTCATAATTTATAGTCAAGATTGTGCACATCATCATCAACATCAATCTCATTACTAATACCAAGTCGCAATTAACTTAGTCACAAATCATAAGGTCTCAACAAAGCCACATGCATTACAAATAACTATTTCAAATTTAGATATATATATATATATATTTTGTTTCACCACATGATTAATTAATTAATATACAAATGCATAAAATAGATTTCTCGCGGTTACCTCAACCTTTGAGAGATCAAAGGTTACCCTTCAAGTTACAACATTTCCAAAGCTTGAATGGTGTCAAAAGAAAATTAATCTACAATTGATTATATCCCAATATGTCAATAATATTATTAACACAATTTTCACTCATACTCTAACACCTAAGTATTTATTTTATTTTATTTTATATTTATTTATTTATTAAAGAAAATTAGTCTTAGTCTCTTGAATTTAAAATTTAATTTCATGTATTTGAACCTATCTACTTGGTTTAATAGTCTCCTTCACAATAATTTCATTCAAATATTTTTCTAATATCAAAATTTCTCTTTTATTCCAAAAATTCGCAAATAAAATACCAAAAAATTGCAAACTTAATTTCAAGCCTAGAATCATTATTCTATAGTCTTAATAATTTATTTCTTATCTCAAATAACCATCTAAATATCAACAAATTAATTTATATTTCCAGATGATAAACTCCAATGCCTCAAATTCCAATTCTATCAACAAAATAATACTCTAGAATATTTATTACACTACTAACAACCTCAAAACTATATTTATTCAACATAAATTCATTCCTCTTCCAAATCCTAAATTTTCTACCACCACAAAATCAGAAACCAAAGAGAAAATATGACTAAGAAAAATATTTAGAACACTTACCTAGTTTTAGAATATTTAAAATCTCATATGAAGTATCCTATTATAGAGCTTTACCTTTTAAATCAGTCAGCCTCTCCATCAATGTCGCTCGCTCTCTCCTCGCTCTCTGCCTCAGCTCGCGTACAGGGATGAAATGAAGAAATGAAGGAAGGAGGGTGATTTTATAAAAAAAAAAAAGTGGGTCCCACATGTTTTTTTCCTCTTCACTCTCTCTTCTTTTTTTATTATTGTTATATATATATGTGTCATGATTGCCGTGGGAGAGCACCGAAAGCGATTTCTTCTTCTCCTTCTTCTTCTCTTCTTTCTTTAGACATTTTCTTTTTTTTAAATAATAATAATAATAATTTAATATTTTTTTTAATTAATTAATTATTTTTTTAAATTTTAATTTAGAATTATATCCTGATTAGATTTAACAATTTCTTCTTCTAATTTGCTTACCTCTAAATTTTTTTTTAAATTTCTATTATCCCAAATTAACTATTAAAATTTAAATTAGAATGTTACAAGTTGGGTATAATAAATATATAAAATAATTAATTAAGTGGTAGATTTTCATAAGAATTGATTATGTTTATAACGCAATGTGTTTGGATACTGTTTTTTTAAAATTAATTTTAATAAAATTAAAAATATTTGGAAAATTTAATTAGAATTAATTTTAGTTATAAAATTAGTATACAATTTAATTCTTAACTATCAAACATTAATTTTTTGAGGATACAAAATTAAATTTTTATTAAGGGAAAAAAAGAGAGAAGAGAAGAGAGTTTAATTTTATTATTTATAAATTATGTGCTTTTTAATTTATAATTTTTTCGTGGGCCTTTTTTTGTAATTTTTTTTTCAATGTTTTTTGATAAACTTTTGGCTCGGGAAAATGCGCGTAATACATCAAAATCGATTTTTGTTCTTTTTTCTTTTTTCACAACCATTTAGGTAATTTCATTTTAAAAATTAATTTCAGGCACAAAAATCGATTTTGAAGCCAAACCAAACGGGCACATTCTAGTGAGAGAGAAGAAGCAATTTTAAACACCCATAGTAACACAACCCAAACAAAGAGAAGAAGAGAAGCAATTACTCATATAATGACCGATAAGGAAGAAGAGTACAGTGACAAAGAAGCAGTTTTTATAACCCAGAAGAAGCTAACGACTTCTAATGGGCTAGTTGGAGAAGAAACAAGCAACAGATTTTGAAGAGGACGGCGATTCAAAAAGAAGCAATTTTAACAGTCTGATTTTCTTCGTCAATCGAGAACAAGTCTCTTAGTTTATATATTTAATGTTTATGTTATCTTCTCCTCCTTTGCCACCTCAAATTCCCTCACTTCCTTCTGATATTTTTCTTGTTTTTTTTTATGTTTTCTTTTCCCTTTACCTTTACACGAAGCAGGCTAATGATTCATCATTTTTTGCCACGCAGGATGGCTCAAATATGATTCAGTCCTAAATCATGGATGACGAGGACAAACATATGAAAAATACAAATGTTAGGAACTGAATTGTGGAGCAAATTAAAAACTTAGAGATTAAGTTGTACTAAATCATACTCAAAAAACTATATTATAAATGAGTGAAATTATAAAACTAAACGATTATTTTTCTTCTCCTTTTTGTATTTGTATTTGCATCAAAGACTGTATGATAAAGTATATATTCATATATTTTAAATAATGAGATTTTCAGACTTTCTGTAATTTTACACGTACGTCATATTGATATTGGGATATCAATTGTTGATAGGCTGTCAAAATTCCACATCACAAAATCTGCTCCTCCTGTGT
This sequence comes from Prosopis cineraria, assembly GCF_029017545.1. Classification (NCBI taxonomy): domain Eukaryota; kingdom Viridiplantae; phylum Streptophyta; class Magnoliopsida; order Fabales; family Fabaceae; genus Prosopis; species Prosopis cineraria. Next base: position 57,207,149 of record NW_026555332.1, read on the forward strand.
CAGGATTTAACGGACTTTTGCCAATGGATGTTAACTTTATGGCGCAAGGGTTACTTAAAGCTAGAACTTGGAGAGAAGTTAAGTTAATCTTCTTCTTTTTTTGGCCAAAATCTCGGTTTCTATTGACTACACTATATAGCCAATACATGGAAAGATAAAAGAGATTGAGATTTGAGATATTGTCTTTAAAATTAAATTAAAGTCTTCAATTAGCTCTGTATTTAGAGTCGGAGTTTTGGATAATGTCACATTAATTAAGCCTAATCACGCCTGAGAACGGCGCATTCTTGTTTGGCTATTTATGCAATCATTTCCGTTGCGAGCCCCCGCATTTATTATGGCCGGCAAGCTTCTATTTTATTGATCTATTCCCTCAGTTTTTATTTATAGAAGAAATTATTATTTTTAATTTTTTTATATAAATAAAATTACATTTTTTAATAAACATTTATCACAAAATTATCAAAAATGATTAATAAAAACTTGATTAACAAAAATAATATAAAATATTCTAGTTCGATTCTTTTATTTTCATATATAATTAATATAGTTAATTAATTTTTTAAACCATACTCCCTTTATCCCTATATATAAAGTTTTTTTTATAAGTTTATTTTGTCCCTAAATATAAAAGGTGACAATAATTTTTTTGAGTAATTAAACAAGTTTACCCTTCTCTTGAAAAATAGACTAGATCATTAAATGCATGTTGTCCCTACCACTATCATAATATTAATTATGATATTATTAGGGGTAAAATTAAAAAATCATTGTGCTTTTATATAAGTTTAACTAAATAACAAATTTTTATTAGTATGCAGGATTCAGTTAAAAACATTTTATATATAGAGACGGAGGGAGTATAATACTCCATCCATTCCAATAATAGGGCACTTTTGAAGAAGTTTTTTCGTCTCAAAATATAAAATACTTTGGGTAAATTAATGTTTTATTAAATACGCTAATTTTAATATTACCTTTTCTCTATTTATAATTAATTTTCATCCCTTCACTTTTTAATATATTAAATGCAGGTATTTTTAAAAGTTTATATTTTTATTTTAAAAAGATAAGGTTATTAGGTATATTTAATGGGGTTTGTTATATGTAAAATTATATTTAAAAGTGTATTATAATTTGAAATGGAGGAAGTATATTTTTTCTTTTACAAATAAAAATGGAGGAAGCACATACCTCCACTTAATTACTCCACACATTTCAAACCCCATCGTTTTTACGTGTACGTTTCTCTTGATTTCATGACAACTTTCATGATTTATGTTGTTTCGCACACCTCGATTATGATAATTTGATTAATACTCCCACAAGTCTTATTATGAGATACTCTAATTACCTGTTTAGTATCAATAAGAGATGGTTGAGTCATGAACTCTATCTAAAAAATAAAAAAAAAATATTATTGAAAAAATATGTAACCAATATCCTAATGTCTTAAAAGATTATCAATCTCTTCTAAAGCTTATATGACCTTTTCAAAAAATTATTTTTTTATTTCAAAATGCATTGACATGTATTCCAATGCCTCCTTCTCACACCATGTTTAGTTGGAAGGGAGCAGAGAAAGAAGGGGGTAGTAGGAGCAGAGAGGGGGATCCCTCCAATTCCACTATAGTGCTACCAAATAAGGGAGGGAAAGCCTCTCTCTCTATTTTATCACCCAAATTAGGGAATGCAAGATTTCACCCCCATCTTCCATCAAACAAAGCCTTAAGGTTTGTTTGGTTTAAACAAAAGAAATGGATGGAAGAAAAAGGATTTCAATGGAAGGGGGAAGAGAGTTAATAATACTTTATTTGGATTAAATAGAGGAAAGTGGAGGTGAGGGATTTCAACAATCCATTATTCATTTATTTGGTTTAAAATGGGAGGGAGGGCGAATCGATAATAAGTTAATAATTTTATCCCATCAAATTTAAGTTGGTTATTATTTTTTTTGCTTTGACATGTTATTAAAAATAGTTATTCCCTCCATTAGAAAATGTAAAGCATTTTTTGCCAAAAAAAATTTTTTTAGAGTGGTTAAATGTTAAAAAATATAATACATTTTTAGTGTTACAAATCATAATTGATGTATTTTTTTCCAAAAATACCCTTAATAAATAAATTATTTTATATTTATTTTTAAGTAAAATACCATATTGAATAAGGATAAATATGAAAAAACAATGTTAATCTAGAAATAGTTGACTAATTTAATTGGGATAAAATTTAATTAAAAATACTTTACATTTTTGAATAAATGGAGTATGCCATAATTTTTTGATTGTTTATTTTAGGGATATAAATATTTTTATCTTACATTAATAATGTATTTTTTGAAAGATCAATACACTAATATTACATTTTATCACGTGTCTAGTGAAAGATATTGAATTTCTAGACCTTGAAAAATAATATATTGATTTTTCTAAGGTGACAAAAATTATTTTATTATAAGAGAGATTGGAAGATACAAGGCATACTTTTTCAATATCAATAGTGGTTTGGGAATTCTCAACATAATAAATAGATAACTCATTCTCTTCATTTAAAAATATAGGGCATTTTTTAAAGAGTTAGATGATAAAAAATATAAATTATTTTTAGTCTTTCAAGGTATAACCATTACTTTTTTTTCAAAAATGTCCCTATTGATAATAACTTTATATTTATTGTAAGATGTTTAATAGAGATAAATATGAAAAGATAGGATTAATTTAAAAGTATTTAACTGCTTTATTGAGGGGTAAAATTTAATTAAAAATGCCTGATGTTTTTAAATAAAAAGAGTAGTTTATAAATATTTTCTCCCTTGCTTTTTGTCGATAAAACCCTGAATTAGAGGAGAGGTTTCCCTTTCCTTCTCTCTAATCTTCTAACTAAACTAGAGACTTCTCCTTTCATTAAATATTGACCAAGCAAGGAGGGGGGTAAGTAACTTTACTCTCACCTTTTTTTAAAGAACTTTCAACCAAACACACTTTAAGAATTGAAGGGTTGAAATTCTCAAATGCATGCATGCATGCTTGCATGTGTTAATGTCATCTTTAGTATCATTGGGCCCATATTGGACTCTTGATGATAAATTAACAAGAAGAAGTGTCTGTTGATGAGCATTTCATGCTTGATCATGCACGGTTGGTTGGTTTGTTAAGCTAAGTGTTATATGCATAGTAATCAATATAGTAATAGCCCATGTATGATATATCTATCATACCATGCTTTGTTGTGTGAATTTGACGCTGATGTTAAAGCAACATTTGATCCTCGTAGCTTTCAAGCATCTCATCATTCATAGGATCTCCAAATCTATATATATATATATATATATTTATTTATTTATTTCACATAGAATAATCCACAATACGCACGGTTGATTCCAGCTATTCAATTTTCACGCCTGTAAACTAAAACCATACGCATTTGTTTTGGTATACACTGTTAATAAATCAGTTGTTCAAGAATTAAATCTGATTTGGTCCCTCATATTTGAAATAATAATCACTTTAAAGCCTTAACCCTTCTCCCTTCTAAAGAAAGAAAATAACAACTTATAAAAAGTAATGAACCATAAACAATGAATGAAAGTATTTTAACAAGAGACCATTATATTTTGTTGTAATTTAGGCTATCCATTGTTAACATTTTCATCATGCTTGCACAACTCTAAAGTAACAATCGTTTCATTATAAAATGAGTGTTCTACATCTATAGTTGGGAATAAGGGTCAAGCTTGATGGGCCATTCATTTAAATCCGTTTTTATAAGGGTTTGAGCTTAAAAACATGTCATTTTTTAGGAAAATCAGCTTTGAAGCTCAGCCCTGATAAGTCTTGAAAAATAAAGTTGGGCTCAAACTTTTTATTTCTACTTTAAAAAATAAAAATAAATTGAATTTAAGCTTTAGAATATATGTTTATACTTTAAGATTTTATTTTCCATTATTTATTTTTAATATTATAATTTGTATTTTAAAAATACATGAAATGTTATAATTAAAATTTTCAATTTTAAAAAATTTAAAAAAAATTAAAAAATTAATAATAAAGAGCTTATGAGCTCGAATCTGAACTCTTTAAATAAGGGCCAAGCTTTAAAAATCAGATAAATTTTAGAAAATCTAGCTTAAGGGCCTGGTCCGTAAGGATCAAGCCTACATGGGCTAGGCTTGCCAGTTCCCACCTCTATCTACATCAATAAAAAGATTTCTTTAAGGTTGTTGGGAGTATAGTAAATGCCATAAAACATTTCTTTAATGTTAGATTTTAAATTTGAGGATTTTAGATTAAACCCTGGACCCAGATAGTTGAGTTTATGTTGACTCTTAATTTTTAAATGATTTTCTAAGGATTAGATATTTATTTGAGTATAGATAAATATTTTTAAGGATTAGGAGTGGTGCTTTAAAGCCTAAAGATCATGTTTGATTTTTCAACATATTTTTAGACAAATTTATGAACATGGAACTAGAGGGGTGAAAATGATGATATTAGAGGTAATTTGGAGTTAATTATAGTTTATTAGTGTGTGATAATTTTAGAAAGAAGTGTGAAAAGTTTAAATATGATGCTAGCATTAAATAAGTGTTAGTTGTCATTATGTCTAAACTTCCTAAATCTATAACTAAAGTTGTTTATTGATTTCAACTTGAAAATCATATTCATGTATTGTGAAAAATTTTGTATAGATTGTGTGGACAAAAAGTATGGTATTGTGAAGGGGAGCTCGTTGACTAAGCCATAAAGTAATTATTGTTAATGTGTAATGGGGCGTGTGTGTGATTGATTATGTGTGTTTTTAATATGTTGGAAATTATGTTATGTTTAGAAATAATATATGCTTATTTAGAAAATTTATTGCTAGGTGGGATAAACTGTATATAATACTACTTTTGGTGCAATTATTACTCCAGAGTATGTTTTTGTTAAAATATGTTTTTGCCTAAAAATGTTTTAAATATGTATGACTTGTCAGGTTTATTTTAAAATATGTGTTATCATGGATTTTGTTTGAAGATTAGTTATCATGTGGTAAGCCCTAATTGAACTTAGTGAATGGTTTCTAGTTAGACCAATTCACATTTGGCCATGTAACTTGGTTCCAGGGATGGTGTATGGAGGGATATAAAATATAATCATGCAAATTGTTTTTTGTTCAAATTATTTGAACATCATATGTATGGAAAACAATATTGTATGTCCTACTTGACAATTATAGGATTAATTGCATTGCTTGTTGCATATTAATTAATTTTGATTAATGGGATCTTTGTGTCTCATTCCCTATTATTAGCATTTTGCAGGAGCGAGTGAAGTCGGGAAACACTAGATGTCAGGATTGGTGTATGAGGCACCAAGTCTCTTTTTTTTTGCCTCTTTTGGTCAAGTAATATATATTTTCAAATTTATGAACATTTTTTTAATTACAATTGTGTACGTTGACTCCATATTTTGATTGACACTAATTTTGTTCATCGTGAGAATTTTGTTTATCCCTCATAGCCATTATTTTTTAATGGTCTTTATTGTTTATTTAAAATCCTTATGCTATGAACAAACTTGAATCGAGTAACTAGTTATGATTATGTGACTGTGTTAAGTGGCCATAATCGAACTATATCTTTATTTTTTCTCTTGTTTAGGTTATGTTTGTTAGGTGATGTTCAACGAGGATGTGTTTAGGTCAACTATACACTTTAGAGTGGATTTTGGTTGGAACATGCCATTAAACCATAAAAAGCATTGTGCAGACCCATTTTGAATATTAATGATTAAATTTATGTTTGAAAAGCATGGTTTATCTGACCAAAGTTCTATGTGCTTGTTAAGGGTGCACACTTTAGTCACTTTATTGACTATTATTTGTGTTCATTATAATGTTTGGGATTAAATTATCATGCTTCATGCTTGTTTATGATTTTTAAAGAAATTGATAGACCTTGCATGTTGAATTTCAATGAGATCCCATTAGGTTTACTTTCTTTAATATTATTTTTCATTTTTTTTTAGTTAGGTAACAAAATTGGTTTCTAAATTACTATGGTAGGGTTATTTTGCTATCTTTAAACCTTTTCTATAATGATGGTTCATTTTAAAAAAAATATTTTATCATAAAAAACTTTTTACTATGGTAAACTTTATAAACATTATTTTTATTTTTAATTACCACACTAACCCCTTTCTATTATGGTAGAGTTTTGAAAAATATGATTTACTCTTTATTATCATGGTAGACACTTTTTTACTATGATAAGTATTAACGGTTAAAGGTTAATTATTTAGTTGTATTTGAAAAAAAATAAGAATGAAATTTTAGCCTGTTACAAATGTAGTCAATTAAATGCTTTTTCTTACCTTTCATTTAAATTAAATTTGTAATTTCGTTGCATACCAATGCCTATTATTTTTACAAGTATGATTATATCCACCATCATTTTCTAGTATATATATCCTATATCTATTATTTTTATCACAAATCTCATGTAATTTTTCAAAATATAAATTTTTTATTCACATTTTTAAAATTAATTTTATAATTTTATAACAAATTTCATATTTATCAATTTTTGATAAAATCATATTTATCATTTTATTAAATATTCTCTCTCCATGCATTTTACTATAGGCCCACATCTACTTCTTTTAATATGGGTCCCACATCATCATTCAAAACTTAAAAAAAAAGATAATATGTAAAGCACTATTCAAAATATTGTAGATCAACCATGCTTTGATGTGTTTTTATAAATATGGATGAATCTAAGATTACATGTATGGGAGGCAAGAGTTGAAAAACAAGAAAAGGGTGGGGTTGGGGAAGGGATAAAAATTTCTAGAATTTTTTTTTACAAGTAAAAAATATACTCTTTATTTAAAAATGTAAGGCATTTTTAACTGAATCTCACCTTTCAATAAAGTTGTTGCCTACTTTTAAACTAACCATTATTTTTTCATATTCACCCTCATTAAACATTTTATAATAAATATAAAGTCATTATCAGACACTTTTTAAAAAAGATAATGATTACACCTCAATAGACTAAAAATACTTTATATTTTTAAATATTCAATTTTTTAAAAATATCTTATATTTTTAAACGAAAGGAGTATAGTTATAAAAAATATTAAAGTTGGGGGAGCAACACCCCCTCCCCCAAGTCATAAATGTTTATAATATAGGAAGATTATTCATTCCTATTCAATGTATAAGTTGCCTTTTAGGTTGAATTTATTGCCTTTCTTATTAATTGTTTTTTTTCATTCTTTCACAATTTTTGATAAGTAGAGAGTAAAAGATTACATGAAAGAGAAATTATTTTTAAGGATAATGTATTTAATAAGGGTAAGTTGAGATTTTTTATTTTATTTTTGTATAAGATCAGTAATTCAATTATTTTTCATTGGTCTTGATAAAATAATTAAAAATAATTTATAAATAAACTTGGAGAGAGTATAAATTTTTTGTTGGAGGCTTAAAGTTGATGAGAGAGCCATGAATGAACTTGGGGCAAAATCAACCTGCATTTTCATATGGTGCTGTACGTTGAACACGTGTGAGAAAACAATTTGGGATTAAGATGTATTTTTATCTTTTGTTTTTTTTTTCAAGGAATGTTGGATACCTGTACTAATAAGTAGAATAATTTATTTTTTTATTTTTTGTTGACATGGCATGTGTGCGGGGTCTACGCACCATGACAAGTGAGACTTTAATCATGTCTTATGATACTAATTTGCCCTGAATTCTTTTTCTAAAAATGTTAGACATTTTAAAGTCTTTTTTAATAGTATTGAGCACCTTAAAATCTTATTAAAATAAAATTTAATAAATATTATTTAAATATTAAATATTTAATAATTTAAATATTATTATTTATAAATTTTCATTCAAATTTATAAATTATTTTTAAATGTCAATAGTTTAAATTAATTTTTCATAAATTTATAGATAACTTGTATATTTTTATATATCAATCATACTTTTAATATTGATTGAATTCCTTAAAATTTTTTAGGCCATTCTCTTTAATTTTTTTAATTAACTAGTAGTCTTCCTTCAAAATATTACACCATTTAATTTAATATTTTTGATATTTTATAATCGTATATTAAAAATAAAAGGAATGAACCTCCAAATTTATAGAAGGATTTTTTTCTCCTCATCTTTGTATTATTCTCTTGTTAAGTAGCAATTTTTGTGGCACATTAATGGAATAGACAATATCTTTCAAATAAGCATTTTTGTTGGCATATTGTTGGTCATTTTCTATCATGCATATTTCTGATTTTACCCCTGACACTATAATATATGGAGAATATTAAATTTAAATGGTGTAATATTTTAAAAAAAGATTGTTAGTTAACAAAAAAAAAGATTTAAAGACAATGACATAAAAATTTAAGGAATTTAACTAACATTAAAAATATAGGTAAGTTTCCACTCATACGAAAGGCATAATAACAATACGGGAATTGTCGTAGAGAATATTTATAAAATATTTAAAAATAATTTATAAATTTTGGATTAATAAATAATAATATTTAAACTATTAAATATGAAAATATTTAATATTTTAGTAATATTTATTAAATTTTATTTTTGTAAGATTTTAATGTACCTAACAATCTTAAAAAAAAAAGCTTTAGGGTGTCCAATGATTATCGAGAAAGAATTTAAAGATAAATTAATATTAAAAAAATATTGTTAGAATCTCATGTGTCATTGTAAGTGGCCCTCACACATATGTTACATCGGCAAAAAAACAGCAAAGTTGACGGCTGATTGATAAAAGAGGATTTTTGTTTCATAAAAAAAAAATGGCTCAGAAAAAATTTACTTCATTTATCAATATAGAAGGGCAGCGTTCCTCAAAAAGCGTTCGAGCAAAAAAATGTACCCTAGTCCAACAATTTGTTTATTGTACAGTGAGTAAGGCATTCACGCACACGCGGCTAAAATGAAATCCCATGGTTAGAGAATCTAGTGCCGAGTTAATCAGAAATAACATGAAATCATTAAGAAAGAGGAGAGCGATAATTAATTATACAACGCATCGGAGACGCGCATCTAGAAATCTAGAATGGGTGGTCCCTCGTTCCTTTTTGTTTTTGTTTTTTGGGAAGTGAGACTAAGCCAGCTAGGCCTCGTGAGGCATGCCCATTTCGCCTGAACATCTAATAATTAGCAGCTTCCGCCCTTCCTTTCGAATAACCTGCTATTGAATATGGAAATGATTGGGCCATATGACTTGTCAGCTCTACATATATGTGTGTGGCCATTTTGTTTTGGTATCCTATGATCCCTCCCCTCTCGATAAATACATATAGCTAAAATGTCAATAATGCAGGAGAATATAAAAGGCATTGTACAATGACATAAATATTTCTTAGTGTTCGTACGAAGAAATTGCAAGGATGGGCGGCGTAGGAGAGGTCCCAATAATTGGAGGGGCGGCTCTTTGCATCCCTCACCCACGCCATTCTCATCTCTCAATTCAAATTTCCAGAACTCACCATCTTTGCGGGCCTGTGTGGCTCTCTAGCTAATACATTTAATTATTAATTATATTAAAAGTAGTGGATGCTATGAGTATGAATTATCGACTCAGTACAAGTTAATCGTTAAGTCGTTGTTTCCACGTCCAGAAAAGCAATAATCCCATTTGCGTGTATGATGGCTAAAAGAGCTCTGTCTTTTACCCTGGATTCCATTGCATTGCTCCGGAGTCACTTAATAGTTTCCTTTAGAATGTTATTTAGACCCATTTGCTTTTTTTTTTAATGTAATAGATTAAGAAAATCAAATTAAAAATGAATTAAATCTCTTTTTCACATGATAAGTATAATAAAATTTGATATTATATATCATAAATGTGAGAATTACCACATTTCACAAATATCATGAATCATGGCTTTTAATTCCATGAATTAAATTACACTTCTTTTGATAATTCATATATCCTCTTTTATATTTTGATTATTTTATGTTTCTTTTATTTTCGCTCCTTTACAACTAAATAGCTCCAGTTTTTCTGCTAAATGATAAAAAAATTAATCCACTAATAAATAAAACGCTCGGTAAGAAAATGAAAACCTCTCTCGAGGTATTAATCATTGATTTACTAATCAGTCTGTAACGGATTCTCTCTCTTAATCAATCCCGCTGTTGACTGTTGACACTTTTCACAAAATAATGAATAGCATAATGAAAGCGCACTACTCATACTCTAATGGTCTTTAACCGGGAACATAACACAGAGTAGATGAAAAGGCTGAAGCTCCGGCTCTTTATATTGGTAATTGATCATTGAATGAATTTGATAGAGGCATATCTACTTTGCTATTATCCCCTTCCCAACCAAAAAAATAATAATCAGTGAAGACTCAACCAGCAGCAAAGAACGATTAGGAATAACTTTATTCAACATTTGTAGTTCTTGTATAATTATATCCTTAGCCCTTACCAGTGACCAGGGGCAACTGCTCAAAATCACTATGGCCATTATGTCATCATAATTAAGAGGGTCAAAGGTTACAATCCAATATATAATTGACCACATGCGGATACATCATGACATCGTAACTGCAATTATAGAATGAACAATGAAGCACGGCTTATTTCCCAGTCGAGGAGGTGGATAATAATTAAAAAAGGAAAAATGGAAAACCTAGGTAGTTGAATTATTTACCGATAATCAGGCCCCCCAAAAAAAAAAAAAGTAATTACCGATACAATCAGTCATGTCCGCAACACAATCCTATCAGTCATGTCCGCAACACAATCCAATCAGCAATGCTTCTCTTTTACTGTATGTGCTAGGACGCGTGGGAACCTGGAAGGCATGTAGTTTATCCAAAAAAGAAAAACTTGGAAGGCATCTAAACGCAACACCTACCACTGAATAGTGAATGCTCCATCACTTCTTATCATCGCCTCCACCATCACTGGCAATTCTTTCTCCCTCCAGCCCCTGAAGCAACGAGCGCCCCACTCTGTCGGATTTGGTTTTTTGAAGAAGCTTACAGGGTGTCCGGTAGCTCCTACCCGTCTTAGATTTACACCCACATTGCCCGAACCCCCCTGATGAGATGACCCAGAAGCCACCCTCTCTATATAATTGCTTCTTCTTTTTTTTTGACAACTCTGTTGACTCGGCTTCCTTCCTTTTTGCACGAGTGGGGTCTATTTTGTTGATTGGTTGCTTTTAATCTATGTTCCGGGTTTAACCTATGAACTAACAATTTCAGAGATCTGGGTTTTCAGGGATGTCCTCGTGAATTGGGTATTCATAGGTAAGACCGTCACCGCGAGCAGCTTCTGAATTCAGTGTACTTTTCATTGTTGATGTTTTCTTTATTCGTCTCGTACGGGGTTATACCTGTTTCTTGTATGATGTTTAAAGCGGCGACTCTCCTGTTTGCTCCTTCCTTCACGATCTTTCAACATGTTCGTGAATAGTTTCTATGGAATTTACATCTCGTGTCTGCGGTTCCTGGCCTGCTTTACTTTTGTTTGGTCTGTCCTTTGATGTTTTGCCTGGTTGCAGCACGCTTTCTTTTGATGCTTGTTCACACAGTGTTTTACCCAGGGGTGGGAGGGAATGATTCCGGCGTTGCTTTTGTAATTGTCAATGAAGAGTAAAATGTTTGATGAACGTGAGCGGTCTGCGGTCATGTGATGAATTGGTGTATATGATTTTCAATATGGTATTCTGCTTCATGGTCATCTGTGTGTGTTTGAATGTATAGGCAGGCACCAGGCTCCTAGAAAATGGGCGCTGATCTTAATGCTGAATTATCCAAGAAAACATCACTTTTTGGACTTAAAGCTTGGGAAATAACTGGAATTGCTGTTGGATTGTTTATAGTAGTTATACTCGTGCTCTCTGTTTGCCTTACTTCGCGGAAGAAATCAAGAAAAGCCAAGGATAGGATTCCCCTTAGTCAAATACCAACTGTCTCGAAGGATATTAAGGAAGTGAGGGTTAAGCACGTACCAGCAAATGGATTTGCTCCTCGTGATGGAATTCTTCTCACAATACATGATAAATCCAGTGACAGAGAATCAGACAAAGTTATGGTCCATTTGGGCGTGGGGAAGATGAAAAATGGGGATAATAGCAGTTTTTCCGATTCATTCAATCACTTGGAGATAGATGGAGGTGGATCACAGTCAGTAGAGGAAGGTAGCTCTGGCACTCTTACAGTGTATAAGCACTCTTCTTCATACCCTATAACAGCTCCTTCCCCTCTGTCTGGTCTCCCAGAATTCTCTCACTTGGGTTGGGGCCACTGGTTTACATTGAGGGATCTTGAAATTGCTACGAATCGTTTTTCCAAAGAGAATGTGATTGGTGAGGGTGGCTATGGAGTTGTATATCGGGGACAGCTGATCAATGGGAGTCCAGTGGCAATTAAAAAGATACTCAATAACATGTGAGTTTCGTTACAACATTTAAGACATCAAATTTAAATTTGTTCTCAACTATTAGAACTTGTTCCTGAGTACTGCTGAGGTTTTAACTCCTAAGCTTCTTTAGCAGCGGTCAAGCAGAGAAAGAATTTAGAGTGGAAGTTGAAGCTATTGGCCATGTACGACATAAGAATTTGGTTCGCCTTTTGGGCTACTGCATTGAGGGGACGCACAGGTATGTTAAATTTCAATTACATCGTAATCTCAAAATATATCATTGCAAATAATGTCCTTAACGGCGTGGTGTTACTGCAGCCCAACTAATTAGAGGTGATGGAAATATACATATGACTAAGCGTTTCTGTTAGCCTATGACCTGATGGTGAGGCCCATCGTACTTTCACTAAAAAGTAGTTTGAATAATATGTGGTGATTTTTCAGGATGCTAGTCTATGAGTATGTCAATAATGGAAACTTGGAGCAATGGCTCCATGGAGCTATGCGTCATCATGGATATCTTACATGGGAAGCACGAATGAAGATCCTCCTTGGCACGGCCAAAGCGTGAGTCTCTGAATTTAAGTTTCATTAAAGCTCTTTGTGTTCTCATCTAATGTGATGTCCAATTTTCAGTCTTGCATATTTGCATGAAGCCATTGAGCCAAAGGTGGTGCACCGGGATATCAAGTCAAGCAACATATTAGTCGATGATGATTTTAATGCCAAGGTTTCTGATTTTGGCTTGGCCAAACTGCTGGGTGCTGGGAAGAGCCATGTCACAACACGAGTTATGGGAACATTTGGGTAGTATATCTGTTTCCTGCCCTCTAGATCATCTTTTTCCCATGCTCAATGTTGTTAAACTTTTGGTAACTTTTTTTTTTTTCGGCTTATATTTATTCTTTCTTTCTTGCCCCTAAAATTTTTACAGATATGTGGCACCTGAATATGCAAATACTGGTCTTCTAAATGAAAAGAGTGATGTTTATAGCTTCGGTGTTATGCTCTTGGAAGCAATCACAGGAAGAGATCCAGTTGACTATGGTCGACCAACTCATGAAGTGAGTAAATTTCTTCTTCTCAGGGAAAAAGTGTAGCTGGAATTAGCTGTGTTTGTTTGACATGTTTTAACCTTGTAACCATGAAGGGGCCTTGGTGTGAGTTAGATCTTTTAGTTAACAGTGATCTTGAACAGCTCATGTCTTGTACATCTTTGATGATCAAAGAAGCATGATCACAATGTGCGTGTGGACTCAAATACTGACAGAATCCGAAGCGTTCATATTCTATGTGAATTATTGTTTCATGCTTGCTATTAATTGGGTGGCAACTTTTTTGAGAGATTTCACTTTTTGCGAGCCAACTTGAGAACAATATTGGCCTGAATTATTGTTAGATTCGTTGAACCTAGTTTTACTCATCTGTTTCATGGACCTATATTTGTACCTTTCACTGCTGATATGAAGTCAAAGCTGGTGCTGTTCTGTTTTGCTAGTTTGGTGGATAACTGATGTATATCTGCAATTATTTACTCCGGCACTCTAAGCAAAGCAAGAAGTTGTTGGGTCAATGTGGTTAAAAGAAATAGCTAAAACATTAAAAGCCGTGATATTTGCATCACAGGCTACACCATCAATTCAACAAATGCCTTGGTCTTAGTAAACTTTTGACTTGGCTAATCAGTTACAACTTCTGATCATGAGTTTTGACTGGCGTTTACTCTAAAACTGAAATGCTTTCAGGTTAATCTGGTTGATTGGCTCAAGATGATGGTTGGAAGCAGGCGATCAGAAGAAGTGGTTGACCCATATATTGAGGTGAGGCCCTCCACCAGAGCTTTAAAACGGGCCCTCTTGACTGCCCTGAGATGTGTGGATCCTGATTCCGAGAAGAGACCCAAGATGGGCCAAGTTGTACGGATGCTGGAGTCCCATGAGTACCCCTTGGCTAGAGAGGTTCGCTTTCACTCCACTATATTCTGTTTTCTTGGCATTTCTTATTTGCCTAGTCATTCTGGCCCCGGTTTGCTCTTATTTGGCTTTCATCATGTTTTAAGTTTATGATCAAAATCACGACTGAATAGATAAATATCTGATTCATGCTTGAGGGATGATTAGTTTAACGATTGCCAATGGTTTGTGACTGACTTTTGATTGCATCCATTTCCTTGAATGTTCTCAGGACCGAAGGCGCCGAAGAAATCAAGGGGAGAGCATGGAAATTGAATCCCAAAAGGAATATTCAGACACAGATGGATCAGAGAGCAGAGGATAACCTCAGAGCAGACATAACCAAAACACCGATTCTTTTTTAGGGTCAGTTGAATGTATAAAGTGAGAGGGTAAATACTTTCAAGTTTTTCTTTTTAACCTTTTTAGGTCATTGGTTTGAATTTCCCTATGCAAGTAAGATTATATGATTCGACGAGTATTGCAGGATAATCACCCCCTCCCCCTCTTTCTTATTTTGTTCCTCCTTTCAATTTGTTAATTGCAGAAGGTTGGTTAGAATATTGCGTGTGCAGGAAGGTGGATACTAATGCAGAGAACCCAAAGCGACGGGTATGTATACAGAATGTGATGCCTTTCCAGGGTCCGCTCGATAGAAATGTTCGGGTTACCTTTTGGAAAGGGATAAAAAGGAAAAGAGAGCAGTAGCCTCGTGGCTTCGAGCTCAATAGAAGTGCCATAGAAAAAGATCTTCAAATTCGATCTCAATTTGACAGCTCAGGAGTTTCGTGTGTAGTAAAGCTTATTTTTGTTCCAAGCCCCTTTTCAGTTTTAACCTTCCAAGTAACTGACGAGAATTAATTGACCAAGAACTCGTTGCCAATGATGCTCCGTACTCGTCGAGCATGCCCAACACCTGCATCATGGGTAGGGAGCGATTTAGGACAAAGAGGAATCACATACTCACCTCTTTCTCAAACATATGAAATAAATGATTACTATTTTCAATACCAGTGGAAATTTAATTTTGCTGGTTAAATACTTTAAAGCTACCATAATGATTCAAGGACAAAGAGGAACGTAATTACGAAAATATAAGCCAAAGGTGTTAATTTTTGTCCCGCCTGTTTTATGTGTATGATGGTCACAAGTTTGATATGATGTGAAAAAAAAAAAAATCCACCAACTTATCCTAGTAACTTCAAGTACTATTCATTCTTTTATTTTCAGTCATTGTTTGGCTTTGTTATGTTGTAGACTTTTAGCCGTACGTGTGTTTCACTTGTGACTCCAAGGCACAACAATCGATTTTGCTTCCCCTATGTTTACACTAGAGGGGCACAACATTCGTATTTGTGTTGAATTGAACCCACAAGGAAAAGAAAAATGCGTACATCAATGTTACTTTTTTCCCCCTTTGTATTGCACTATGATATCAAAGCTTTCACGAAACTTAAATGTACGAAAAATGCTCACTTTATATTTAATCACAATATTAATCATCAATATCTTTTTTTTAAATAATTTTTACTATTTAGTTTAACATTTCAAACCCTAACAATTCAATTTTTTCATATACAAAGGTACTCATAAAGTTTAATAGCTTTTTTTAACTTACATTAACTTCATGAAACTCCAAACTAGCCATTAATAACAACTCATTACCCTAACATTTCATTTATGGTGGAATTTCAGGTATTTATTACCCTTAACTATTTAAACTTACAATGTTGTAAATCTTAAGTTTAAATAGCTTAAACAACTCACATTAACTCTATTTAACTCAATATGTTCAAATCTATAACCTCTATGAATCAAAAATCATCTTTTCTAACAAACCCTAATTTTATATTTAAGAAAAATGGGAGAGGAATAAAGAAACACTTAGAAAACTTATCTTTAGCATTTAAAAGCTCCAAATGCCTCCCAAAAGGGGACCTAATACTTGCCATAGTAGAACTCCTCTCATTTTCTTTATTTTTTCTCCCTCTCAACCTGTATTTCAAACTCTGATATGCTCTTATTTCCATAAATTTGTGAAATGCGTTACGAAATGTGGTATAGAGAAGGCACTCTTGCCTTCTGGTGGCTTATGTATTGTGGCATATGACACAAAGCCATTTTCCTATATTTTTTTTCACTTTTTAACATTCGAGTAACTTGACTTTATTTTGAACTCAATCTTATAGAGGAAATTGTAACCCAAAACATCTGTTAGTTCTCCGTAACTACACACCACATTAATCTATTTAATTAATCTCATTTACGAAACTAATTAGAGGTTAAATGCTGCAGGACACATATTGCAACATACAGAAAATATTAAATTTGGATAATGCAATGTTTTGGAGGAATATTGTTAGTTGACCAAAAAAATTATAAAAAATGACCTAAAAATTAAAGAAATTTAATATAAATAAGTTCCAACTTGCACAAAAGACGTGATGTAACATACCAATTATTATACTTGATAAATTAACCATAAAATCATTAAATTAACTACTATAGTAGAAAAGAGAAAGATAATTCAAAAACCTCTTATGGTAGGAAAGATTTTTTCACAAAATTTGAAAAAATTAACTATAATAGAAACGAGTTTAACTAAGCCTTTAAAGACCTACCATAGATAAAAATTTCTTTCCAATCAATCACGAGCAAAATCATATGAAAATGTATAGACCCATTAACATAGTTAAAGAAAACAAACCCACAACTTTTAACTATCATAATTATCTCAAGTATTCATAACAAATGGGCTTAGGGTAATTGAAGGCCAATTTATATGGCAACCATAAAGCCTAATTTTTATTCTCAAATCTCTTCTCATGAAAATACCTTTCGCAATCCAAAACATTAGTGTACTCAAATGTCTCAACACATGTGAATTCACATAACCAACCACTAGCATGTAACCCCGACAATAAGTAAACAACAATATTAGGTACATAATAAATTATTAAAGTATATGCACATGGGCACTGAATGTGGCAACATATAGTAATTTAACACACAAACAAAAGAAGAGGCAATACAAGTCGATGCAGGACTAAGCCTTTAGAACCTTCCCTAGTGAATCATTATATGAAGTTTCACCTATAAATTGCTAAGCATTAAGGGGTGAGACAATGTCTTAGTAACTAACAGTCCTACCTACCATACACACTAATACATGCTCGTGAGGTGTCAAGTGGGACAGTTATAAAATATTTATTTAATCAGTTATCATATATCAATATATACCAATCATACATATCACGATACACGACTCATAACTGCTCTTATATCCTTCTTATTTCCTCTTGCTAAAACCATATGCTAAGTCAATATCCATGTTACTGGTTGCTCTAACAAGCTCTTCAATTAAGTAGTGTGGGTTGGTCGAAGCTCATAAGACATATAACCGAATTATGGGTTCCCCCTTATTGAACTAGTGGGGTGTCATAACCTTAAACTTTTTTCCTCATAAAATTGATGGAGATGAGTTGAGGCATTGTCCCTCAATAAATAGTAAGGTAGTCCCTTAATGAACAAGTGGAGCATGAATGGCCAGCTATTGAGCTTTAAATGGTGAGCTTGCTACATAAATTTGTTATCGCTACTCCTCCTAAAGAGAGCTCCCTATCATGATATGTGATTTTTTATGAGGTTAAAGTGGTCCGAAATACTCTAAAACCTTCTAGAAGGCTCCCGAATAACCTTAAGAGATGTTTCAAGAGGAATCTAGAACATTCCAAAATGTTTTAGAAGCATCTAGAACAATCTAAAAATATCTAGATCAATCTAGAAGAATTTAGAATGTTTTAGAAGCTTATGGAAGAATGTGAAGATGTCTAGAATATTTTAGGATACTCCAGGATGTTCTAAAATATTCTAAACATGTCTTAAGATAGTCTATAGATACTTCCATGAAAAATATCTAAATATTTATTGTAAATATCTATAAGAGAAATCTAGAAGATCAACGATAGCCATAGAATCAATTTAATCTCTATCGTCTATTAAGGAAGTGGCAAATTTCTAGAATCAAGGGGAGGTCTATAAATACCTCACCTCTCCTAAATCATCTTTGAGTTCCTCTCATCTTTGAGTTCTCAAATAATACAACTCTCACATTCCCTAAGCTCTCTCAACTATCCTTTACTCTTAAGTTTTTTATTTCCTTAACTTAGCCAAGCATCCTTCTTTTCATCAAATCAGGCTTAGTCATCATCTTCCAATAAAGAGTGTCTAAGTGTTCACAAGTAGAAAGACTAGCCTTGTGACATCCCGCCCTTAACATGGTCATGCAAACAATCACATGCTTAATCAATGCAGCATATCTCAATTCTCAATTTATCATACTTAACACACAAAACGTAACATTCTTATGTAAAATCACAACTTAACTCCCTATAATTACATATTCATTTCAAAATCAATCATTGCATTAGCATTTCATAACAATTTCTCACCACATAAGCATCACTCCTATAAGGCAATTTCATATATCAAAATAGAATTTTTCATAATATAACTCATGTTCTAGTTTCATCAAACGTATCATGAATTTTTCAATAATACTTATCAAATAATGCATTTCAAAAATAACTCACAAGTGCGCACTAGCATGCATAATAAGCAGAAAAGTGATCACATGTCACCAAAGCTAATAAAAGTACCACGATTCTTGAAAACCCTGTACTTAAGATCGTAATTAAAATAAGTTTACATGAGTTATATAAATAATCATTAGCGTGCAATTTCTTGAGAGATTGTTAACCAATAGATAAGCTTAAAATCCCAATTGAACCTTTTGGTTTCATATCATATCTAATTCATAATCATGTTTTAGCCTTATTGACCCAATTGAGCCTTCAATAATCAATTGATTATAACTCTAAATTTTTCTTTCTCAAAGTTTGATTCAAAATAATCATATTCATTAGTGATCAACAAAGTTAATAATACAAGGGCTAATTAAATTAAAATTCTCAATTCTCATATTAAATTCTCCATCACGCATATGTGTGCACACACAATAAATGAATCCTACAATTATAATCATCTCATAATTTTTTATTTAGTCCAAAATTGCTTTTAAAAACTACAAGAAACTTAAAGGTCCCATTTTCATAGTTATGCCAAAAATCCTTTTTGAGACTAAAAATCTTGAATACTTAACAGAAAACTCAAATCAAATTCAATTTTCATGAAAATTTAAACATAACATCCTTATTAGTTAAAGTTTATAAGTGAAATAATTTCCTAGCCAAATATTGTCCAGATTGCTCATACAAAAAACATCCCAAAAATTTGCATTAATTAATTCATAAATAAAAAAATCACTCAAACTTCTGATTTAAACCCAAAATCAATTTTGAACGAGTGTTTCTAACTTGCCCATAACCAATGATCGAAGTTGTCAAGTAATTCTAAAAATTGAAACCCCTCTAAGGTTCAATCTTAACATACTCATATGTAAAAATGAAACCTTATTTAGCCAACTCAATTGATTAAATTTAAATTACCTTGATAATTTTATAGTTTCCGATCGATGAAACTTAACACTTCCTCCAAGCCTTTGTTCTTAAACTTGCTTTGCTGCCCTAAATATTTATATTGTCAGAAAGCTCTTATTGGGTATAATAATTTTTGTTAAAGAAGTTTTGTGATTTGAAGAGGTTAGGAGAAAGAAATTGAGCTCGAAGATTGAAAACCCTCCTTCAATGGCTGTCGCACGTTCTCCCTTTCTCTTGGCTGGAACGGACGCAGGAGGGAGGATACAATTCACAATTGGAATGGTGACGTTATAATTCTTGCGGGCCCCACGGCCAATTCATTACCCATGCATCTCTTCCCTTTTCTCTTTGCCTTTTAATGCGCTCTCTCTAATCTGTGCCTTCTCTTCTCTCCTTTTTTTAAATGATTCTCGTTCATTTTATTTTTCGTTTACTTCTTTGTTTCTATTAATATTATCTAAAAATATAAATAAAATTACATCCTGATTAAGTTATATAGATATTTTCAAAATTAATTTATTACAAATATCTTTTTTAATTTCTATTAATTCTAATTAAATTTTAAAATTTAAAACCAGATATTACATGTAAGGAGTTGGGCACTATCTCAAGAAAAGATCAAAAATTAATATATAAAAAATAAAAAGTCATCTATAAATTTATAAAATATTAGTTTAAATTGTTAATATTTAAAAATAATTCATAAATTTTGAATGAATATTTTTAAACAATAATATTTAAATTATTAAATATGAAAGTATTTAATATTTTGGAAATATTTATTAAATTTTATTTTAATATGACTTCAAATCTTCAAGGTGTCCAGTGCTCTTGAAAAATAATTTAGGGTGCCTGACACTCTTGAAAAAAAAATTTAGAAATAAATTAGTATCAAAAAATATGGTCAATTTCTTATCTATCACAGTGCGTGTGCCTCACGCATGTGCCATTTTGATAGAAAATGGCAAAGTTAAGGAACTCCTAACAGAAGGATTTTTTGGACCTCAAAAAAAAGTACTTCAACAGAAAAATCGTCCCACTTAAAAGTATAAGGTATTCAACACTCCTAAAAATAAGTACAGGAATAAAATTAAAATTTAACCCTATATTTTTAGAAGCATGTTTGAAAATGTCAAGTTTTCATTTGCTTGATTTATAGAAGTTGTGCTCCTCCTCTTATGAATTAGTGAGATTTATATTTGACTCACTTAAAATTTGCTAAACTGATTGGTTAGCCAAGAACTGTTATAATGCCCAATAAATCACCAAATCATCCTCATCTCTGTAATACATTCCCATAATTCTTAATTGTATGACCAATATCGTTAATGATACCTCAAGCTCATTTTTTCGGGCAAAATGATATTTCAAACCCATCACACAATGGTGAGCAATTGCATTGAAATATTTAGCATTTATAAGAGTTTATAAGATACAATAAATTTCATGTGCATCGCACAGGGTGAAATACTAATTATACATTGATAATACTTACACTATCATTTATAACTTTATCAGAGAATGACTTTTCGTAGCAAAATCATAAGGTGCCCATTACCAGACATATCAAAAACATATGGACTTTGAATTTAAAAATAAATTAAAAGTATTAATAATAAAAGTTTATTGCGAGGTCGGTGTTAGGTAAGAAATTCAGTTTTAATTGATAAGATGCTAATGCCACATATATTACCATGTGAAATCCTGAATTTTGATGTGTTTTGTTTTTTATTTACAATATTTTTATATGCATGGTAAATAAATGGCCGAAGCCAGAAATAAAATACAAATTTAGATCTTTAAAAAAGAATGACATCAGTGAAATAAAAATAAAATTATTTAATCTATCAATATGTCCTCAATAAAAATGTGCAGGTCCCGTAGCTCAGTTGGTTAGAGCGTTGGTCTTATGAGCCGAAGGTCGCGGGTTCGAGCCCCGCCGGGACCAATTTGTTTATTGATTCACAATTTTATCTTCTTTAGGCTGTTTTCTTTTGTTTCTTTTTTTTTAAAATTACAACTAGGACCCAGTATACTTATTTATAAATAACTCTCATAAAATTTTAAAATTATAATTGAGTTCTTTAAAACTTGAGTATAATTTATAATTGTAGTATGAGGACAATATTACCCTTATTAATTTAACTTTTATTTATAACCACAAATTCATAATTTACAAGTAAAATTTTGTAATTTTTAAGTCAAAATTCTTATTTAACACTTGATGTAATATAGATTTTTTGCAAAGTTAATTATATTTTTTAAGCTATAATTATGTGGTGAATATAAATTTTACATCTCAATTAGATTAATTATAGCCTTAATTAGACATAATTAATTGTATAGAAACTCCACATTATATAAAGTGCAAAATGAGCAATTTGATTTGTGAAGTATAAAATTTTACTCATAAATTATAAATTTATAATTGTAAATGAAAGCAAAATTAATAAGGGCAGTATTGTCCTTATTTCTCAACTACAAATTACAACTAAGTCTATGAAATTTGGTTGCAGTTTTTAAATTTTACAAGATTTATTTATAAATAAATTTACTATACAAGATTTATTTGTAATTTTTTCCAATTTTTTAACCTTAGTTTAAATCCTCCCAACATTCTTTGAGCAAAATAATAAAAAAGTTTAAAAGAAACTATTAATTTAAGTTAGGTTTCAAGTGCTAAACTTTAAAAATTTACACGTACATCTCTTAAATTTGTAATTGTATTGTAATGAATTTGTAACTTATTTTTAAAATTTTAATATAGTTGAAAAATAAAAAAATTATTTTTCTTGTTAAAATTTAAAATATAAGTTGCAAATTCATTACAATAAAGTTGTAAAGTTGAGAATTTGAATTGTAAATTTTTAAAATTTAATACTTAAGCCTAATTTAGATCGATTGATCATTTTACGACATCTCTGTCACCTCTCAATTCTCTTTGTTGGGCTAGCTAGATATGGATCATTTGCTCTTCTGCTTAGTTAATAACCAATAATTCTTTTTTGGGATTAGTAATTAATGATTCTATTGCCAAAAGAAAAATACTTAGGTCATGTTTGATCACTAGGAAAAAATGAAATTGAATGAATTGAAAAATAAAGATAAAAATAAAATGATCAAAGTGAATATTAAACTACATTCATAAAGGATTTGAGTAATTTATTTTTTGAGCTAGAGAATTATAATTTATAAAATTTTTAAGGGTGTAATGATTCTCACATTTATAATATATTATATTAATAAGTTTTAATATGCTTATTATGAGAAAGAATAATGATTTAGTTCAGTTTTATGTTGATTTTTTCACTCTATTTATTCCATTCATTTCTAGTAATTAAACTTGACCTAAATGAATGAATAGACTTGATCTCTGTCCGTTACTACTTACTACCTTTGTCCTATAGATAAAAGGTCTTTTAAAATTTTTTTATTTCTAAATATAAGAGGTTGTTAGCATATTTTTTAATAAATAGACTATTATACTTGTATTAAATTGGAAAAAGAAAAATGTAAAACTTTCATTAATTTACTTTAAAAAAGAGATTCATTTTTTATTTATAATAATTAAGGGCAAAATTGAAATGTTACTATACTTATAAGTAAATAATCAACTTTTGTTGATTTACGTAATTCAATCAAAAATATTGTATATATAGAGATGGAGGGAGAACTAGATAGCAGAAAAAAATTGTAGCAGTGAAAAAGGGGAAAAATCAATAAACTTTGCACAAGGAGTAATGAATAAAGCTTTTTAAAGATGAATTTTACAGGTTTCATGCTTATTTGGTTGTTTGTTTTTAGCTTTTCAGTTCACCTGTATGATATTTGTGTATTTCTTTTCTTTCATGATATGTCACAAAAATTTACACCCTGTTCGTAAAAAATTTGCCCTCTGGACGCAGAGCTATTTTCCTTTCAACCTGTGGAGTATCACTTCACTATATTTTGAGGATCCAAGAAGGCAAGAAGTTCATTGCAGTGCCTCTCTCACAATTGGCATGTGAGAGTGAGGGTGTCCCTGCGTGTGAGAGAATCAGGCTGTATGCTCAAAGAAATGACGACGATTGGCAACTCAAGTGAGGATGGAGAGAATGATGAAATGTTAGAATCTGATGAAATTAGCGATTACAGCGATATTGGCAACTTTAGTCAATCAATTGAGATTTGGTTCAAGTTCTTCCTTTGCTGTTTTAATGCCAGTGTTACTACTGTTACTACTACCATTGCTATTTTTATTATTATTTGCACGTCCCTCTTTGAAATCACACAGCTAAGATACACAAACTTTAAATAAAAATAAATTAAATTACAAGATGGGGCCACATATAACATAAAAAGTATAACAACCATACATGATATGAATAAAAAACAGAAATAGGTTTTTTTTATACATACATCATGCGAGGGATATGAATCCTTGGTCTTTATTTTTATCCCATTACATCTTTACCATCTGAGCTAATCTCAAAAAATAAATATACTTTCCAATCATGTGATATTTTTATATTTTGATTTTAAAAAAGTTATTCCATGACACAACTACATACCCTGATTATATTTATAAGTCATAACTCATAACAACAATTCATCAATTTTTTCATACTAGTCAAATATATATTTGAGTCCAGAAAATGTCATTTAAATAAAAGGATATTCTATTTTCTTTATCTATTCCCATCTTATAAAAATTCTTCCAATCCAAATAGACCCTCAAGCTTAGTTGTGAAGTTATTAAAATCATATATTTAGATATTAATATAAGATTTATCAAACAGCCAAAAAATATAAGATGTATAAAATGTACGATTACAATGGATCATGTTATTCCTAAATTATACAGGGAAAACATAATAGTTGGTCTCTGTAGTTTCATTATATTTTGCTTTTAGTTTATGTAATTTTTTGTGTGTTGTTTTTAGTGTTTATAATTTCTACCATCTAAAGTGTTAGTCTCTCTCACACCTAATGTTATTAAATTGGCTAAGGTGTAATTAACACTGTTAAATATGATACTGACTTATTTAAATGAGTGATAAGTGGACAATATGACTTAACAATTCACAACGATAGCCCTAGAAGATATAAGAGAAGGGGACTTCCTTTGACCTCAAATGTGACGGTGGCAATGAGGTAAATGAGATTGGCTAATAGAGGATAGTTGGGAGCTTCATATGGGGTGGATCAAAGACAAGAAGTAAGAGAGGGAGAGGTTGCGGATGAAGCAAAAGTAGTCATGGAATCAAATCTTCATCATCACCATCAAGCAGTTCTTAATATTTTAAACTGTTTGCTGTTCTCCTTTGCCTGCTTATTGACAAGAATTGAAGAATTCTTCAAAATGGTCTGGCTTCGTACAAATGGGGTTTTCTTTGATTTTCCTCCAACCTCTATAGTTTAGTTTGAGAATCTGTTGTTCACGGTGTATTTACGGTACATTAGTGAAAAAATTCTTCCATGTTCTATTGTTTTTTCGCTCTCTAGATTTTTCAATAATATGTGAACATTGTCTTGAATTGGGATTGTAAAAGGAGGGGTTTCATGCAATGAATCGGCTTTATGTGAAATTTGGATTGTGTTGGGAATTGCAATCTATTGGGCCAAATATAAATATTGGGCTATCTGGTAAGGGGCTTGGTGGTGTGATGTTATTTAGGATGAGTCTCAACAACTGGAATGGGTAGAGAAGAATTTTGGTCATCACTTTCTCCCCCTTCAACTTCTCTTCCTTTATGTTAATTTCCTTCCGTCTTCTTGGCATCTTCATGCCAATGGTTGTAATAACTGATATATAAACTCTTTTATTAAGATACTGAATCAATATTAATAGAATATTTGTGTTCAGGAGAATTTTTTGTGTCCTATTCTCTGCTAACAAATTAGTGATTGTGACATTACATCTAGTAAAGTTCAATAATGATAGAATGGAAATTGAACATTATCATGCTCCTCTTGTGTTTGTGAGATATTCTTTTGCTACATCCCCTTCCTTAACTGAAGTCGAAGGAAGCCCCGTGCTCTTGCGTATTTTGAAGCTTTCGTTGTGAATCACAAGATGCAAGTTCTCCCGTCCCCTTTTTATTTTATTTAATTGGTGCTGCGCTTGAGGAAAAAAAATCTTGCCCAGTCATAATGTCCGCTCATAATTCATTTAAACAGGTTAGCATCATATTTAACGGTGTTAATTATACCTCAACTAGTTTAACATCGTTAGGGATAGATGAGATTAACATTTTAAATGGTAGAAACTTATAACTTTATATATGGATCAAGAATAATAAAATAACTACAGAGATTAAAAGTAAAATACAATAAAATTAGGGGCCAACATGTTTTTCCATTGTATTATTGCACGGCTCATCTCTCGTAGTCTATAAAAAAACCTGAAAAACAAACGTTTTGGAAGTTAGAAGGAGATGAGATGGTCAAATTTATTATACTCCGAAAAGAACCTTGATAAATTATCTTTTTAAAGGAAAAAATAGAGCTTGAGTCGGGACGGGGTAGCCGAACTCGGGCTGCGGCATAAGAGAGAGAGGTCACAATTGGTCGATCAAAACATCCAGTCGCTCTCGCACTTGCACTCAAGGATTCAGCCTTGGCGTATCCGTCCCGTGTTGCGTTTCCGATCCTAACTGTTCTCTACCCATCAGAACTCGGTCAGTATCCCTTTCTCCACCTGACTACTTTCATAATCTCGATTGAACTCCCCTCCCCTTTTTCTCGATCTTACCCTTGCATCCAAGCTCTCAATGATATTTTCTCAAATCCAATTCACATGCTATGTTTCTGTTCTGATTCTAGTTTCTGAGAAACCTGGCACTTGTGCAGGTACAAATTCCGCCTCTCTCCCGACTCTCGTCCCGTGATCTATGTTCATTTGATTGCACACAATTCTCGTTATTTTAATTTTAATGTTTAAGATGATATCTGATGCATTGACCAGAAGTCATGCAGAGTATCCAACACTAGTTGGCCATGTTAAAGCGAACCACCGCTTGCCCCTCTATGGTTCTGATATCATTTGAGTCGTTCCCATCGCGCAAATCTTACTTTAAATTGTGCGGTAACTTTAAGGATTTCCTCCTCTTCTCTTTCTAAAGAATTGCATATATCTTCTGGCAGTTTTCGCGATGGAACGAAGGCTATAAGTAATAGCTAAGCGCAATAAGCAAGGCAAGTAATTGTTCTGTAATCCATGGGGACTGAAAATCCGGGACGTTCAAGTTTTCCAGCTAGGCCTGCCACAACGCCTTTTGCTCCTCCTCAGACCATGACACCGTTTTCATCAACTGGTCCTGTGGTTGGATCTGAGCCTCCTTTTCCCCGGCCTACTCCTTCTGCTATTCCCCAACCTTCAGTGCCATTGTCATCAGCCGGACCTACAGTCACACCAGGGGCATCCAATTTTAGACCTATCCCTCCTGGCAGGTTTAATGATCCATCTGTGCCTCCGCCTCCAACGTACAGCGTTCCACCTGCTGGTGGTCCTTTCCAGCGTTTTCCTACTCCACAGTTTACCTCAACAGCTCAAGCTCCTGCACCTGTTCAATCCATAGGACGACCGTCGATGCCGCCTTCTGTAAATCAAGCACCATCTTTTCCAGCGGCCCTTCAACCACAGACACCAATTGTCCCGATGGGTTCTCCCCCACAAAGTGCTACTCCTTCACCTTTAAAGCCTAATGTTCCTCCTTTGTCAGATTCATCATTTCCAGGGTCTAGGCCTAATGTTCAGCCATCTTTTCCTGGATACATCCGCAAGCAGACCAGCACTGAAATGCAAGGTCCGCCTATGCATCCATCTTTTCCCGCTAATCAAGGTAATTATGCACCGGCTCCACCTGCTCTATCTCATCAAGGGAGCTATGTTCCACCACCTCCTGTGGCTGCTCCGTTAGGCATGCAGCAGATGCAACAGCAAGGATATGGACCTTCTGTTGGTGCCATTCAGGGCCTGACAGAAGACTTCAGTTCACTTTCTATTCAAACTCGTCCTGGTTCAATGGATCAAGTTGTTGATGCTAAAGAACTGCCAAGACCACTGGATGGTGATGTGGAGCCAACATCTCTGGCTGACCTTTTCCCCATGAACTGCAACCCCAGATATCTACGGCTAACAACCAGTGCGATTCCCAGCTCCCAGTCCTTAGCTTCAAGATGGCATCTGCCTCTTGGAGCAGTTGTTTGTCCACTTGCAGAAGCTCCTGATGGGGTACGTGTTTCTTTACACAATTTAACTAGCAATTTGTGTCTGTCTTCTCACTGCACCTTTTCTCATTTTTCATACTTGTTCTCAGGAAGAGGTGCCTATAATCAATTTTGCCCCAACTAGTGTCATACGGTGTAGAAGATGTCGCACTTATGTGAATCCATATGTGACATTCACAGATGCTGGAAGAAAATTTCGGTGCAATGTTTGCACTTTGCTGAATGATGGTAATTACAACTTTAGCAGCCTCTGCTGTTACATTAAACAAAGTCAGTTGAAATGGCAAAAAAATTTCTAAGAAAAAAGTTTTGAAATATTTTAAGCTGAAGATGTCCAGTGTTTTTTCTTCTAGGTGCTGGTTTATGTAGTTTTTTTATTGACACACTTAAATGGCATAATGTTTGTTGTTGTATTGTTTAATTTATTGTATGCCCCCAAAAGGACATTTTGTCAGGGACACATATATGCTTGGCTTGCTGCCCCTAACAGGTATATCATGGTGCCATAGTTTTATGAAGGCAAAAGTTGCTATCAGGCTTTGCCAACTCTGTAAAGTCATGTCAATCATGCTTTATGCCTTTTTTTCTTAATAACAAGTGCTTTATGCTTATTTTAAGCATATATAATGTGCGTTAATTGTTAACATTTTATTTGCCTAGTGTATTATAGTTGTTTGAAACTTTGAATTAATATCTCACAGTGCTTATGTAGTGATTCATATGTCCAGTGCCTAGTGAATATTTTGCTCAATTAGATGCCACTGGTAGAAGAGTTGATTTGGATCAAAGACCTGAGCTTACAAAGGGTACTGTGGAATTTGTTGCCCCTGCTGAATATATGGTGCGACCTCCTATGCCCCCAGTGTATTTCTTCCTCATTGATGTTTCCATATCTGCAGTTAGAAGTGGAATGATTGAGGTAAGCATTTAAAGATTTTTGTTTAATTTTAAAAATCAATTCTGGGTCTTCATAGATTTTGTTGCTGTTCATTCTTTTGCATGGAAATTGTTTGCATCGTAGTAAATTTTATAGCTTCTATGTGACTGTTAAAGGATAGAGCACAATGGCGTCATATAATTCACGTAGCTGACCCATTTAGTGAGATAAGGCTTGTTGTTGTTGTATGTGACTGCTAAAGCTTGGAGACAATTTTTTGTTTGTACCATATTCTTAGTATGGCCTTAGCCACACTTCTATGTTTTTATCAAGATTGTGTGAATTGGTTAGTTTCAGAGCTTGCTAGATGCATGCGTTGATAAATTCTGTTGCCAGCCCCTCTAAAGAAGTCAGAGTACAGGTGTAGTGTATTCTGTTTCTGATTCGTTGTGTAGAAAAATTTAAGCCCACTGCCAAAAAGGCAAACAAAAAAAAAAAGGAAAAGAAAGAAAAATTGTTGAAACTTTTTATTTTTACCAACTTCAAACAGAACATGTTTTAGATGGTTCTATTGTTTCGTGCCTATGCATGCATGTCCTTGAATATAATGCTTTCTCTTTATATTTATTATCCTAATGCAGGTTGTGGCCCAAACAATCAAGTCGTGTCTAGATGAGTTGCCTGGCTCTCCACGAACTCAAATAGGTTTTGCAACATTTGACAGCACAATTCATTTTTATAATATGAAGGTTTGCATTAGTATTTATGCTGTTAGTATGTATACAATTTTTATCTTGTGTAAATACGTGCTAACTATAGTTTGTTATGCTTGTCCAGTCGTCCTTGACTCAACCACAGATGTTGGTAGTCTCAGATCTGGATGACATATTTGTTCCACTTCCAGACGATCTCCTTGTTAATTTATCAGAATCCAGAAGTGTGGTGGAGACCTTCCTTGACAGTTTGCCATGCATGTTCCAGAACAATATAAATATTGAATCAGCCTTTGGTCCGGCTCTTAAGGCTGCATTCATGGTTATGGTATGGTGGTCCCCTTTTCTCCTACTTTAGAGCTGTTTGATATACTTTTATCTTTCATTACTTTATATTTTGCATGCTAAAGTATAAAATACAGTGGTATTTAAGATTAGCATGTTTGGTAGAACAGCATAAAGTTTGTGAAGACTTTACACGAATGGTATTTTATAAAATAGTTAATTGCCAAGGGAAGTTCGTCTAGTTGGTGTGGTAAGCAGGGATGACATTTCTTTCAACTTGGTTACAATTTCCTCAAGGATCACTGTAGGATTAAAATTGTAAATGTACAAGGGAGACATGAGGAAATGCAGTTTTAAGATTCTACGAGGGGATTCAGTTTGGGGCTAGCCCAAATGACTCCCTTGAACATAGTCCTGAAAAATTAATGGTCTTAGTAACATAAAAAATTTAGGGACATGACATCCCATGGTTTTTCAGCTTGTATGGAATATGACCAAAATGTTGCACATCCTATGCTGCAAGGCATTTTGGATGCTGCTAAGTTCTTCATTTTATTGACAACAAGTTATACATGATTTAAAAGATAAGTTTCCAAGACTAGGGATGGAAGGACTCATTGAGTGTTGGAAAGGGAAGTATTCAACAAGAATTCAAAGTATTATTAAGCCATAGTTTGGAATTTTGAAGGTAATATTCAAAGAGGTTCATTGGTCAAAAATAATTTCAAATCCATGTGAAAAAGCTGGGCAAGTTGACCCTGATATTACATGTGCATCCAACTAATGATGCAGGGAGATGGGTATCATTTGTATGCAGGCATGATTGGCATCTTGATTATAAGGATGCCCTGCATCAATTGTTTATATAGAGTTTTGATTTGTTCTATTTAATTCCTTGTGTCTTGTTAAGTAGATTAACTTGGGAGCAGTTGGGGTGGAGATATCCTTGTGTCTGTCTCTTTACTGGCCATTCTGTATTACTGTTTTCATGCCATTCACTTGCTTCTCTTTCTTCAGAGTCAACTTGGAGGGAAATTGTTAATTTTCCAAAATGCACTGCCATCTCTTGGTGTTGGACGCTTAAAATTACGTGGAGATGATGCTCGTGCTTATGGGACTGATAAAGAACACATGTTAAGGCTGCCAGAAGATCCATTTTACAAGCAAATGGCTGCTGAGTTTTCTAAATACCAGATCTGTGCTAACGTGTACGCATTTAGTGACAAGTACACTGACATTGCATCCTTAGGTAACTCTTTATCATTTTCACTTTACTTCACTACACCCACTGTATTGTTAAATTACAAAGCGATGTTTTATACTGTTTTTGGGGATCAGGAGACTTTCTGGTGATATGTGATTATTCTATGGTGGTGCAGCATTCTTTTATGGTTATTTCTTTCATTTTATGGAAGTTCAATCCAATACAATAATCAAGTTTTATTCTCATTCTCATTCATTTTAAAGGTGTTTGATGTAAACTGCAAATAACATCATCGTTATCTGCAGGCAGCACCCCAGAATGGATGACTGATTATTTTCTTATTTGATCACCATCTCATCACGATTATTTAGTGAACTTTTTTTTCTCAATGACTTCCATTTCTACCTATTATGAGTATATGTGAAGTGGTTAATCTGTAATGTGCATTATAAGATTATGTCAAGATGCATAGTGGCTCTTAAAAGTGCACGCATTGTTACAACTTGATTTCCACTGCAGAAGTGATCTTTATAGGGACATATGCTAGATTTCTATCTTGAGAGTGGAGTTACCGGTCACTAATTGAGATATCTATCTGTCTTTTTCTGTCTAGGAACTTTGGCAAAGTACACTGCAGGTCAAGTATATTACTATCCGGCTTTCCAATCAACTATTCATGGGGAGAAATTGAGGCATGAGTTAAGGAGAGACCTAACCAGAGAAACTGCCTGGGAAGCTGTACTGCGCATTAGATGTGGAAAAGGTCTGTCCATTTGTTGTTTCATTGCTTGTCTTATGGTTATCTACATATATAACATGCAGAAGTTGACAATTGTGTTTATGCTTTAAGGTGTTCGCTTCACAACTTTTCACGGGAACTTCATGCTAAGATCTACTGATTTGTTAGCACTTCCGGCTGTAGATTGTGATAAAGCTTTTGCCATGCAATTATCTCTTGAAGAGACGTTGCTGACAACTCAGACTATGTATTTCCAAGTTGCATTGCTGTATCCTTTTGTCCACAATGCTGGAGATGAGTTCTGATATTATGAATAAGTTTTGTCTTGGATTAATATTGACTTCTCCGTATAATAACAGTGCTTAAAAAGTTTGGGGTCGTCTTGTCAAAATATAGCTGTCTATATGTCTGGGCCCTCTTCCGCCCTTCATGTTTTGCAACCAGGGATTTGCAATATTGAAATAGTGGTAACTTTTTTTTTTTTTTGAAAAAGAAATAGTGACATTCAGTTGAGTTTCTATTGAATTGTGAGTGATTCATTGCTTAAATCTAACGTTATTCCTGAAACTGAGGCATTTCTAATTTAAAAGATCTGGGCTTTTGTCTTGTTTCTTCTTTTGGTGTTGCACATGGAATGTCAAATGCTGTATTTAATACTCCTTCCAGTTCTAAATGTGGGAGCTAGATAACTAATTTACAGAGATTAAGAAAATTAATTAATTATTTGTTAAAAAATGGTGTTGATTTTCTTAAAATATACCCTTTTATCATTTGCATTGGGACCTTTCCCTTTTGATGAAAACCCCTTTTTAATATGCGCAATCAATGGGGATAGTTTGCGGAAAAATTTATAAATTTGGGAGACAAAGTCGATTAAGGTCTTACATTTAGAACAAAAGCAAACTCCTCAACTAGCTTCTACATTTAGGACCTAAAGGAGTATATTTCTTTCATTTTTTCTTCTTCATTTTTTTAGGACATTCATCACTTAGTATTGCTTTTTTTGACTGTTTGTCTTTCATTGTCTATTGTTTGTCATATGTGTACATTGTGCTTGCATTTCATTTGTTGAGGTCAGGTTGTATATCTGAAATGTGATTGAAAAAATGGTCGCATCCTTAACAGAAATATAGATATACTGCATCTTGTGGGGAAAGACGGATCAGAATACACACTGCTGCAGCTCCAGTAGTCACTGACTTGGGAGAGATGTATCGCCTGGCTGATACTGGTGCCATAGTTTCTCTACTTAGTAGACTAGGTAGGGTAACAAGTACTGCCATTTTAGGAATATCATATGTCATCATGGATGGATCTTAGTTGCTGTTATCTTTAAAAATTCTTTTATATTTGCAGTAATTGAGAAAACATTGTCTAATAAACTGGAAGATGCAAGGAGTGCTGTACAGCTAAGAATTGTCAAGGCCCTCAGAGAATATCGAAATCTATATGCTGTGCAACATCGCTTGGCTAACAGGATGATATATCCTGAGTCTCTAAAATTCCTACCATTGTATGGCTTAGCACTTTGTAAATCAACACCCCTCCGTGGAGGGCATGCTGATGCTCCCCTGGATGAACGGTGTGCAGCAGGATACACAATGATGGCTCTACCAATAAAAAGGCTGTTGAAATTTCTATATCCAAGCTTGATTCGACTTGATGAATACTTGTTGAAGGTACACATGGTGCTGTCAAAAACTTTCCCATACAACTTTTAATGTGACAAATTATTGAATTATCTTTGCTATTGTTTTCAGGCATCTGTGCAGTCTGATGAGTTAAAAAACATTGAGAAAAGGCTACCATTGACTGGTGAGAGCATGGATTCTAGAGGCCTTTATGTATACGATGATGGCTTCCGGTTCATTATATGGTTTGGTAGAGTGCTTTTACCTGATATGGCTAAGAAGTTGCTTGGGGCAGACTTTGCTGCAGAATTATCAAAGGTATGTTATATTCTTGCCGGGAAAATTTGTAGTAGGTATATAGGATTATTCATGATAGAGAGACCAAGGAATTATTATTTATGAGAAAATCTACGGGAAGCGTTCATCTGCTGTTTTATGCTTCTTCTTCTTCTTCTTTACTTTTATCTCCTTGTTCAAATGTTACCGGTGCTTTTTGAATAGTCATAATAACCGCTTGTTGTATATTCATATTTCTCTTTCTATACACGCACCTTTACAGTGTTAGAATTGTTGATGGGTCGGTCCTTAGTTCAAAATGAATTATACTATTTTATATTCATTTGTAATGTTTTTCTCATATTGATTTCTTGTCGAACAAAATTTATTGTTTATTGGTGATGTTTACTTCTTTTGTTTCTTAAACAGGTTACCCTTAAGGAGCATGATAATGAGATGTCAAGGAAGCTAATCAGGATACTTGAGAAACTGAGAAATACTGATCATTCTTATTATCAGTTGTGCTATCTTGTGAGGCAAGGCGAGCAGCCCAGAGAGGGATTCCTTATCCTTGCAAATCTTGTTGAGGACCAAATGGGTGGTAACAGTGGTTATGCTGATTGGATGCTTCAGCTATCCCGACAGGTGCAGCAATAATAATTTAAAGGTACTGACTTTTGTCCCTTATCAAGCATGTTTGGCTAATCTTGGTAGGTAGTACCTTGGTAGTTTACGGCCGCTCTCTCTTATGCCACGAAACATTTTGTTAGGTTTATTGAATCTGATTTGTAGAGGAAATAGGAGAAAACCTCTACTAGAACATGAACCAGAATCTGCAACTTATGTTCTAATGAAGCCTAAGGAGAATCTCCATGTTCTTAATAGTGCTTCTCACATCTTATGTGTTAGAAAGCTGAACATATCTACTAATTAAAAGACAACACATCCTATCTGGGAGACTGACAACCCATCGTATAAAAGAGGCTAACATTCTAAAAAATTGGCGGCCAATCATTGAAGGAGTTACTCCCTCTTTTAACACTTCTTCGCTGTTCTCTCCTGTTTTACATCTCTTGCTATATGTAAGAGTAGGCGGGAGTGAGAAGGAATTCTATCATATGTTAACGGGTAGACTAGGTATTGTGCATATGGTCGTTTTGGAAGTTGAGTGTTGCTTCTTTTCTGCTTTTGCAGGCGAGAGAGGCAGGGAAGGGATGGTTGTGTGGCAATTGTTACTATCATTATGCATCTCTTTGGATTCCCTTCTCCCTGGAGAGAAAAGGCATCATAGGTGGTTGGCGGGTTGTTGTCATAGAACTTAGTTGTTTTTCTCTTTAGTGAATATGGAACCTTTTTTCTAAGGAAAAATATATTACATAGTAAGTACGAACTTGATGTTATTAATTGTGGATTTCGGGATTTCATCACCTAAAAAGAAAAAGGGGTAATGATTCATCGAACTGCCGAGAGATTTTTGCACACTTCTAGTCCATGTCAGAGCAGTACTTTCTTAAGTCGATGATGTTAGTCTGTTCTAGTTAATTTAAAGAATTTCATTTCAAAATTACTACTTATTTCAACTGCGATTGTGATCCCACTTACATCATGCGCTTTTTGAGAGCATTCTTTTGATCGCTCCTGAATACCTACAATTAGAGGAGGGCAGAGTTTTATTTGGGTCGAGTTGGCTCGTAGATACACATTTCTTTTTAACGTGTCACTCGACGTAAATGTGAAAATTGTGCACATGTATCCTGTGGGTGATTGCACCAACTGTAACCCCGAGCTTAAAATGTTTGAACCTTAGCAGGGTTTTTTTTTTTTAAATATTGAACTTGCATTTGAAGATAAAACAAATATCTGCAGAGAGTTATTTGGATTTTTCAACGAAAAAGAAAAAAGGTTCAATAGTTAAATGATTTAGTCCCCAATGGTCTCGTGAAAGCTGGTTGGTTTGTATTCTAGATGTCAGTGTCTTTTGGAGTTTATGAAATCACCGAATAGTTTGTTAATGCCCTTGGTGATTTGAGCTAATATGCATTTACACAATACATGTAACATGCAAACTAAAACCTTTTTGCATCTTCCCTGACTTTCAGAGAAGGGTTTTTGGCAGCCTGCTGTCTATGTTATCAGTCAAGTCACAGCCATTATTTCAATCGAAAGGGAGAAGGTTGAATCTTGCCTTGAGGTCACATCGATTAATGTGGATGCTCGACTTGGCTAAACTGGTCGCGAGGAGCGTTTCAGAGGATTATATTTGTTTGGTGACAATTATTATTTATTCAGATATATAGAATTTAGACTTCTTTCTTGCCCAGTTTTGGCTTCTATTCACATTTGTTGCCCCGCCCTTTTTTTCTCTTGGTGTTTTAATTATAATTTTAGATTTTTTTTTTGGAACAACATGCACATGCTGTTAGATGCAGTCTGTAATTCCCGAGCTTTTGTATAATTTCAATTACAATCTGCCTTGCGAGGCAGAAGATTTGGAAGGCCTAATTTGTTGTGGATCAAGTTGATTAAATACTATTGAATCATTGCGGGTTGCCTTCTTCCGCGGCAAAAGATTATTGCATATCGCGTTACTTTTGGGTTGACTTTTGACAATAGACGCTTGAACTCTAAATTTGAAATAATGTTGTGATTTCATACAATTTTTTCATATAATTTTGTGTAGGATCTAAGTGAATTTCTGTATTTTTTTAAAATTCAATAAATAGGCCCTAGATATTTGTCATTTGATGCCGTGTCTCAATCCCAACGGTTTAAAAGGTAGTAAATTCGGCTCTATAACTTGGGGTGTTGAAAGACATGGTCCTCATCATAGCAATTTTAAGAATATTTCCGCAAGTGTCATGACATAAGGTTTTTTTTTTTTAAAAAAAAAATGATTTGGTGCCATGGGGGTCGTTTGTATTATATTTTCTTATTATCCAATGCTCTTTTTTTTTTCTTCCCCTTTTTAACTAAGTTGATTTGTTGCTTGTGCTAGTAGATTATTACATGATATGTATACACGCACGCATGTGCATGAAATAACATGTTAATTAGGAAATAAAGTAATTGGACATATTTTTCTGTATATTTCAGAGTTTGAAAAAAATACATAATATGATTTTTCTTATAAATTTGATATTTGTATTGATATATCGATAGCTAAATATTTCATTGAAACTTGCATTCGATGTTTTGTTTCATTCGGTGATTGGCAACGTCTTTTCTCTTAATTATAAATTGAGGGGCTCTGTGAAATGAGAGAATTAAAAAAATTATTTATAATGTGTAAACAATTGGTATTAATTAACATAAAGCACTCAGACAAAAAAAATGTATACATATTCAATTTTTTTAACGATACAAAATCCGAAAATGGAATCAATTTGTAAAATAAGCAAATTATCATAAATGATGAAATAATATACTGTCATACGCATAATATAATTTTATCTAGTGGTACAAATTTATATTCTACATTAAAATGGTATTCAAGTTACTAGTATAAACAAGATTATGAACAATGCATTCCTAGCAGTTTGACCTAGGTTGGATCGTGGATGGCCCATCTGTGTAATGCATCTATTGGCGTACAAGAATGGCGCACCCTTTATGCGTGTCAGGCGTGGTAGGGAAATAAAATTTCAATGTGAACGATTGAAAGTTTCTTATGGTTAAATCAATTAAAGTATGGAAAGTGGCATTTGATAACCAAGCAATATTACATAACACAAAAACACAATATCACATCCCATGAAATTTCAAAATGTATGATTAACAATACTTTATTTCTTCCATATATTTTCAATTGAATCTATAGGTTGATAATTTAATAGTATTAAATTCATGTAATTAGACTAATTTAAACTCACCAATTATGAAAAGTCACCCTGCCAAATATGCTTTACTCAATTCCAAACCATGGTCTCCCAACACCCAAATCCATTGGGATGCTATGTATCCCACCGTATACCCAATCGAAGATAACATTAAGAACGGGATTTATGCAACCAACGCACACCTATTCCTAAGTGAGATTCAAGAAGGTCTAACTCAAAAAAGCAAACATCAAGGCCACCAATGGTAATGGTTATAAATTTCATGTGGAAGTAAACACTATTCCTCTCAGGGCATCTTCCCACCCATCAAATTATCATGAACCATTTATGACGCATTACCATGCATACTAATATCACATAACATAATTACCTTACTCAAGCATGCACATATCATCTCAATATTTTATGTTCCATCCAAACATTGCCTCATATGTTCTCAACATTATGGAAACTTTTGTCAAGACTAATTAGTTCCATTTAATATTGAGAAGCCATACTTACATATGATTTTCTATAATTATAAAATATCAAATTAAAGCTTGAAAAAAAATAATTTACAAATTTAAAAATTAATCATAATTAATCTAACAAGCAATAACACAAGTTAGAGATTCCCTTATTACCTCAAACATTTGAGAAATCAAATATTACCCCCAATACTTGCTTCCTGAGCTTGTAAATGAGCTCAAAAGATATGTGACAAAACTAATTACAATAAATAGCAATTCATGAATGCTAAATATTCACTTAAAAGCCACTTACAACTCCCAATCTTACACTTTCCTCACTCCAACTTCCCAATTACAAGTTCAATTTTCACATAAAAAATGTTTACTAACTCTCATTAACTTCATTTAATTCTCATTAGCTTGAATAGCAATAATTATAACATCCAATAACTTAAATTTCTCTTTAAAGTGGCTAGGGTTCATCTAAAACCCTAGCCCTAAGCTCATAACCTAAAAAAAAAAAAATTCTCCAAACTAAATTTAGAAGTGTTAAATAGCTCTCATTGAATTGAATGGGTTAGGACTCAAAACTCTCAAGATTTGAAAATTCATCTCCCAATCATAAAAACTACTACTAAAACGTGTAGAAGGAAGAGGAAGGATGAAGAAACCTTACCTAGTGGAATCTAAGCTCAAACCTCTTAAAGATGCCTAAAATCTTGTACTCTCATAGAGATAAGTTCTCCTCGGTCACCCTCTCTCTCTCTCTCCATATATATATATATATCTTGTGAATGTCTAACTCTTAATCTTTAGGTTTAAATTTTTAAATTTTCAAACTATCCACTGTAGCGTATAATGTGTTCACTGCCGTGGATAGCTCAGCATCATGGGCCTCAACTTAGCTTTCACCATTTAGGCCCAGTACATTTTTGAGCCCAATTCAAACAATGTATCCAATACAAATAGATTTGTTAGCTATCATTAATCTTTAATAAACCATTTAAATACTCAATTTTATCAAATTAACCTTGATTAATGAACTTAGTCCTGGAATTAAAATTAAGGCTGCTAGATGAGCAATGGGAAGACGTTGACAGGAAGTTCCATGATGGACTTGCAGACGGCAATTGACACGGACAACGATGTAATAAAAAATGATAAAAAAAGTTGTTTAAAAAAAAGTAATAAAAAATGGAAACGAATCGTTTTGCTTCAATTCACTCATGAAGTTTCGATAGAATAAGAGTACCACCGCGAAAAGTATGGCACAGCCGACGGGAGAGAGGGAGAAGAATGCCACTGGGGAAATATTACTGCGACTATTGCGACAAGCACATACAGGACACGCCTCCAGCTCGTAAACGACATCTTCAAGGCATCCAGCACCTCCGGGCTAAAGCTCTCTGGTACGATTCCCTCAAATTTCAAGGTTCGTTTTCTCTTTCTTTGCCCTTCTCCCCCTCCGGCCTAATGTCCCTTTTTTCGCTGATTTTAAATTAACCGCTTAACAGATCCTAGGCAGGTGTATTCAGATGGATTTGTCAAAGGGGTTTGCACTCGCTTCGTCAAAACGGTATCTTTCTAATTTCCGCTGGGAAAATAGATTTTATTTAGATGGTTGATTGCTTGGTGAAAGTTAACGTTTTGAGTTTTTTTTTTTTATGCTTCCTCTGCGTGTGTCCTTTAGGGTTACTGCCAGTACGGTGATTCTTGCAAGTATGTTCATCCAAGAATCTTGACCAATGCCAATCCTCAAGGGGGAGTACTTGGTAAATTTCACCCCCGACCTTTTTCTGTCTAGTTTCGATTTCCCATCCTAATCGGACTCATTCCCAAGATGCGAGAGCTTTCTGGAAGAAGATGGGATTAGAAGAGGGAAAATAATGTCTGGAAGAAATGTTTTGAAAACATCTTCTTGGTCCTTGTTTGAGGCTAACTGTAACATCTTGTGCATCATTTTGTAATGTTTTACAGATAATATGCAGCCAGCAGCATTAACAACGGCGACTAATCTGGTTGGCGGAGGCTGTCCACCAGGTGAACTAAATGGGGTTGAATTCATGCAGCATACTTGTCAGAGATATGCCCTAATTCTAGCTTAGTGGCTTAGTACTGGGTTTAATGATTGACTTCCATTTCAGTTCTGTTGGGTATTAGTTATTGCTCTATAGCAAGGATGCATAAAGAAAAACAAGACAAACGGGAAAGTAATATATATTTTGTAATGTTATTATCCTTGATTCGTAACTTCGCTTGTAATTATGATATACAGGAAATGCGGTGCAAGGCAGTATGGGAATGGCATGGGACAATTTACCTCCGTCTTTGAAGCCTCCTCCTGAGGGTGGATATCCAGTCCTTCCCTTTTTGGACTGGGGATAGATAGATAGATATACAGATACATTTGTACATAGCTTTTGACAACAGATAAGCCTCTTAATTCCTTACTGCTATATCTGCTTCTGGTTACACTTATTTTCCTTCCATAAGCATTGTAAATTAATTCAATGATGAAACGTATTGTGCCTCGGTAATAATTAAAATCAGAGGATGTAATCTAACATTTCTATTCTTCCGAGCAAATTAGATTTCTTTTTTCTCAAGAGGAGCCAAGAAACTTCAACTGTAAAGACAAGAAGGAGAGGCAATTAATAGTGGCTATGATATCTTACACATTTCTCTTCTTTCTTTCTTCTTCTTCTACATTTCTCTTCTTTCTTTCTTTCTTCTTCTTCTTCTTCTTCTAAAAAAGCTGTTCCTAGTCTTCGTGGTTCAGAGTGAGTGGCAATTAGCTTGAGATTTTGTAAATAATGGTCTGTACTCTGCACATCTGGTACTCTCATCATGTTCTTTTAGTCGCTGGCTCGATATGGTTGGCCACATTCCTCTTTCAAGCCTGACCATAAACTGGCCAATCTAACTATCTTTATTGGTAACAATTAAGCGTCATACCTTATTTCTCTGGCAAAAGAAATGCCTTAAACTTTGTGCTAGTTAGCTTATGTGTGAACATGCAATCCCCTATCTTCTACGTGAGCAATGTTGCTCGTGTGTTCGTTCATCATTTCGCTTCAGGTGCGGGGGAATGAACAAATGGTTACAGCCAAATCTGCTTCGTGGAGTAATGTATAATGGTTAGTACCGAATATCTGGCATTAAAGAAAAATCTTCCCAGAGAGAAATATTGTAAGAAAACTCTGCTGTCTGTGAAGCGCTGTAGATCTTAATCTCTCGTTTTCGCGTTTCAGCTAGATACGGTGTATGAAA
Source organism: Prosopis cineraria (assembly GCF_029017545.1). Taxonomy (NCBI): domain Eukaryota; kingdom Viridiplantae; phylum Streptophyta; class Magnoliopsida; order Fabales; family Fabaceae; genus Prosopis; species Prosopis cineraria. The sequence goes on from NW_026555332.1 coordinate 57,248,498, forward strand.
CGAAAGCACTGTAAAATTATGCTAAACTGAAACCTTAATTGGCACGGTTGTTTTGTTGACTCTAAACACAGCACAGGCAATAAAGTTTCTTCCTCTGGGAATTCTAATAATCCATTTTTAACTGTGAAATCTTTTTGTTTGGCCGAGAATTGTGAAATCAATATGAGATTAAAAATTAACATAGGGAGTTGTATGATTCAGAAGTCATGAACAATATAGTTCAAAAGAGGTTAATGTCTCAGTCCCCATTATAAGGTCAAAGCTATTATATTTTCCGCACAATCAGATTGCTTTTCTTTTAATGAAGGTTCTGGACCTGTGAAGCCACCTCCACTTGGAGCAGCAATTCCCACATAAAAAATGCCAACACTATCCACTGATCTGTGTACACTCCACTACACCGCCATCCTTCGTGGTTGAGTGGCAAAGCCAGAGATGGCTAATTAAAAAATAATTATTATTAGTGATGCCTAAAGCCCAATGTAGAAGTAGAATAATAAAACCTTTGTTTTTAGATCGTGTCGATAAGATAAATTAAGTACATTGTAGAGTGGTCACCCAGTGGCAGTGGTGCTTGCAAATGCAGCCGAAAAGGAGGGGCCCTTTTGAAACTGACCATTGGCCCCAGATTCAGTTTCTTCTTCGTTAATAATTAGTTTGCGTTGACCTCAATATATAACGTCAACCAATCACTTAATTGGGTTCCAACAACAAAAGAAATGTGGCAATCGCTTGGTTTTTTTTCTTTTACTACGGGAACTTTGATTCGAGAAAATTTTTTTTTTTTTTTTTTGGGGGGGGGGGGGGGGGGACACTGACAGATAACACTCACACTTTTAAGACATCAGGTTCTCTATTGGTAGTTAAAATGAAATTTAGCGACCATCTCATATTTAATAGAGATGCCAGTTAGCAAGTTTAGGTCGAGGTACTACAATAAATGCAATTGCCGAGAAAGTCAGAATATGTAATCAAGTCTCAAAAGTTAAGAACAAGTATCTATTAGTCTCGTGCTGTACTACAAGCATATGCTTCATGAGTTTGGCCAGAAACATTAAAGCTGCACTCTCTTTTCCATTGCCTCTGCGAAGAAACTCTACTCCACCATGTAGTAGTGACTTGAGAACTCGCTTTCATGGAAATGGTGCCAAATTAGGTCTCAAGTAACATAGGTCGTCCACAATATTCTTCAATGGCACGTTTAGCATTCTTCTGAAACCTGCGACAGGCTCTCCACTTTTCCTTCAACTAAATGCAAATGGGGTCTTAAAATCAACGTGTAATCATCCCGGAACGAATTATTAGCTCAATATTACTTCAAATGACTTGAACTAAATGCGTTGGCATAAAAAGTTCGACTGTCAGTATTACAAGAGAAATATTAAAAGCAACCATGCCTATAACTAGGGAATCATTTAAACATAAATTGATCGCTTGTGGACTCAGCAAACTGCATCAAAATGCCACTCTCACTTCCTTGAATGGAATTGGTCGGTTTTGCGCCATTATTGTAATGTCAGGCGCAGACCTATCCTCAAAAAGTAACTTCCACTATGACCTGTGAAGCCAAGTATAAAATGTGTCACCCGATGCCATTCTGCAATATCTTCTGCTTCTTGGTTCTGGTATGATCCCTTGCAATTTGTAATATTTAGTGCTCAAAGTGGTCACGTAATCTGCAGCTTAACTCTGTTTCTCCTTCCAGAAACGAGGGTGCCTTGCTTCCTTGTACCCCTGCTATGCCTAACCCACGATAGTGACCTAGTCTAAAAAAATCTCTGTTCAATTCCTTGAATGTCACAACAAAGTCTCAGCTCATTTTGCATGCCTAGCGAGATAGGACTTGCTTTGTGCTATAAATAGCCACCCCCTCTGTTACACACCTTAGCTAGAACGCCCTTAACCAAACATGAAATACTTCCATTTTCTCCCTGGGTTTTTCTTCATTTTCACATGCTTGTGCTTTCTCCCAACTCAAGGTAGACTTCAGAGTAACAGTATATCATTAACGCCTTCTGCTGCACCTGAGGCTCTTAGCCCAAGTTACGATGGCCATGGGCCTCCCGTTTATGATGTAAGATTCTTTGGTGCTGTTGGAGATGGCATCTCTGATGACACACAAGCATTTAAGTTGGCTTGGGACACAGCATGCCAGGCTAAAGAATCAGGAACCCTCCTTGTTCCGGATGGTTATATCTTCATGATACAGTCTACTATATTCACAGGGCCTTGTAAAACTGCTATAACATTTCAGGTAATGTTCGGTTGGGTATAACTTGGAAGAAGAAAATTTGTATATGTTGAGCTCTGGTTAAAATTTGATGTTTCTTTATCTGGTATTAAATGTGAGAAGATTGAGGGAACTGTGGTGGCACCGGATGGGCCTGATTCATGGCCCAGTTATAGCAGCAAGAGACAATGGCTGGTTTTCTACAGAATCAATGGATTCTCAATGCAGGGCGCTGGCGTTATTGATGGCAGAGGAGAGCAATGGTGGGATCTCCCTTGTAAGCCTCACCATCACAAAGTATATTTTATTATTTTCTCTGACCTTATTAACACCACCCCTTCTGGTCTATTACAACTACTAAGTTTGCAGTTTGCCGTTTCAGGGAAAAAGTGGAACAAAAGATCACGGTCCATGTGATAGCCCAGTTGTGCGTTGTAGCAATAGTTGAAATTGCTGTTGAAAGTGTTCTGCATGGAAGTTTCAAAGCGAAATTATCTTACAAAGTCGTTACTGAATGTTTCTTTTGCAGGCCATCAGATTCTTCATGAGCACCAATTTAACAGTGCAGGGAGTTAAAGTCATGAACAGCCCTCAATTCCATTTTAGGTTTGATGGCTGCCAAGACGTCCATGTGGAAAAGCTTGTCATAAAATCCCCTGCTTCAAGTCCGAACACAGATGGAATTCACATTGAGAAGACAAATAATGTCCAAATTTATAATTCACTTATCTCCAATGGTAATTCCATAGATTCTGATTATCTCATTCAGACATCATAACTTGGCCAGGAAGCTCTCTTTACTCCCCGTTTATGATCCTCCCCTGTGCGCAGGTGATGACTGTGTGTCAATTGGAGCTGGTTGTTACAATGTGGACATAAAGAATATAACGTGCGGTCCAAGTCATGGGATTAGGTATGTATACCTTGTGAGACAAAACAGTATAAATAATAATACCAAAAGAAAGGTTGTGACTTTCTGCATGATTTTCTGAGACTATTGTGTAAATGGGATTATCTAATGTGCAGCATTGGTAGCCTTGGAAATCACAATTCCAGAGCTTGTGTGTCCAACGTAAAGGTGACAGAATCAGTGATAAAGCACTCAGATAATGGGGTTCGGATAAAGACATGGCAGGGTGGAGCAGGAACAGTGTCCAACGTAACGTTCAGTAACATTTACATGGACACTGTTCGAAATCCAATCATCATAGACCAATACTACTGTCTCTCCAAGGACTGTATCAACCAGACATCTGCTGTTTTGGTTTCCAATGTTTCCTACTTGAACATCAAAGGTACTTATGATGTGAGGAGCCCTCCGATGCGTTTCGCCTGCAGCGATTCTGTTCCATGCACAAACCTCACCCTATCAGAAGTAGAGCTTCTTCCTGCACAAGGCCATTTTCTGGCCAACCCATTTTGCTGGAATGCCTATGGAACTATGCAGACACTTACTGTCCCACCAGTTCTATGTCTTTTAGAGGGAAATCCACTCACTTTACCTCAAGTTGATGCTGTAGGGTGTTAGACAGGAATGGTTAATTAAATGTTGTTATAACGCTGTATTAAGGAAAAAATGAGCCCTAGGAGGGGAAAAATACATCTGTATGTAGCAATAGCAGAACAAGATGAGTATATCAAATGAAATCTACGAAACAGAATTAAGTAGTAAAAAGAAAAAGGCCTTCTTGTCCAGCTTACCAATTCATCTTAATTTCAGTGCTGCACTGTTACTAAAGTGCTATGCGTGACCTATATCGATAACATGTCAAAGGCAAAAAGAAAAAGTTGATGTCATGACGCTGTACTGAGGGAAAAAAAATGAACCATATGAAGGGGGAAGTGTATCTGTAGCAATACCATTACCAGATGTGCATGTGAAATGAAATCTACCAAAAAAAAAAACAAAAGAAAGAAAGGAAGAAAATTAAGTAGCAAAGAGACAAATACCTTCTTGTCCAAGTCACCAATTCATCTTGGTTTCAGTGCGGCACTGATTCTAGATTCTTGAGCGCTGTGCATGACCTATATGGATAACATGTCAAAGGCAAAAAGGCACTGACTTGATAATCAGAGAAGGGCATCACTTAATGAAGTTCAAATCCTAAATTTATGCATAATTTGATAGGTAATGATCCAAACAGTCAACCCCAACAAAATCTACCCATTTGCGTGGTTCTAATGTGTTGTTGAAGCATGTTCAGATTGCGGAATAGAAGAGAGGATGAAAAGTAAGCAAGAGGCGTAGAAGGTGGTGGGAGAGGAGAGGTATGATAGTGAAGGGCCCCCCCCCCCTCCCCCAAGAAAAAAAGAAAGAAAAAAGTGAAACATCTTTGCTTAAAACTTACTGTGGGCTATACTTGCATATTTGGTCGGCCATGACACATGAGCTGACAGCCATGAACAGCAAAACATCATGGGGAAATTAATTGAGTAATTAGTTATATAATTTGAATTACTTACTTTGAGATGTTATTGTTTTCTTTTCTTGGGGTGGGGGGAATAAGCGTGTTCGTTTGGGGAAATCACAATAGACAAAATGAATACTTTAAATATATAATATGATTTTGGGTACTAGTTTTGTGTGAATTTATTATTTTATTAACATTATATTTAAATCGATAGAGATTTAAATTTGAATCCATATTTGGACGAAATATTCTATTTGAACGTATAAAAATTTATGTATTTAGATTTGATTCAAAGCAAAACCAATTTGTTATTATAGTCATTTGAAATTTTAGCTTGTTGAGAATATTGAAGAGAATATTAACAACAAAGATGATGAAAATCTTACATTAATTTACCCGACTAAGGTGATCTACAAACTCCAACTTTAAGGTGAAGACCTTTGTCAGCCTTCCTCTAGGAGTGGGATACAACTCCCTTGCCTAAATGCTTAATCCTTATTTATCCCTTCATACAAGCTCAGGCTAATGACTAACCATGGTTAACTAACATCTTAACAACTAATATTCCAACATAGTTACTTCATGTTTTCAATCTTCTTGTTCTCTCGACATTGATTCCTGTAAAATCCTAATTTTTATTTAGGAGATAAATTAGGAAAAATGAGGATTTAAAATTTAGGATTTGAATTTCATTTTGAGGTGAAATTAAGGAATAAATGTGCATTTGAGATTGATTAGTGTTAGCTACATGTTTAGACAATTAATTATGATTTAAATTGGGCCAAGAGAATGTTGGTTAAGCATCAAATAAATATTAAAATACAAGATTGAGTGACCAAAATTAACATTAAGCTTAACTAATAGGTAAACATGACTCTAATCCATCAATAAGTTTAGAGTTCCTCTAAGTCTAAAGAGAATCAGCCACACATACTTCTAGAAACAACAAAAGGCAACAAATAATGCATCAAAATGGAGAAAAAAAGCTTAATCAAAGTAATTTTGGATGAAAATCATTAATCTTTCATAAAACTCAAGCTTCTCCACCTTAGCCATGGTGTTTTTCTCTCTTCCTTGGTCGATTTCTAGTTGCTAGTTTGAGCAAAATCAAAGAACGATGAGCCAAAACATTCATAATTTTAAAAACATCAATTTTTCACGGAGCTGTGCGTTTTATTAACTGATGCTTATGCTCCAACATAATCGGATTACATTGCAGCATAAATCACTCTGTAGCTGTTACTAGGCATCACGCTGCGGCCTAATTCAAAAGTGCCATAGCTTAAATCCTGCTTTTTCTTCATCTTAAATTTTTACTTATATATAGCATTTTGACTCTTAAGTTAGATTACCCTACACAAAGCATAACATTGTTAATGCAATTCTAGCTCAAGAAATCCATTTATTTTAACAAAATACTAACAACTATCTCTTCTCATATTCAAAAACACCTTTCTTTGCTTTTTCTTAAATAATAGTTTCATTTTCTGTCAAAAATACTTAGATGACTCTAAATTAAATTCAAAATTCTCCAATAACACGTGAAAATATTTAGAGTCATCAATCTCGCTACTTACTTGAGGTATTGATGTCTTTTGGAATCCTTTACTATCTAAATTTTGATATATTAATGAAAATTGTCATGTGGTTATGTTGTAAACAAGTGAATATCTTAGAGTTGTCCTTGGTTGGATCAAGTGTTAAATTGTTGAAAGTACTGTTTGGACCTGTCTTGGGAAATAACAAAGAAATTGGTGTTTGAAAAGAGTTATGATCCACTAAGGGTTCATTATATCTCCACATGGATATATTATTTGAGATTATGCCATCTAGGGAGCCATGCTTAACTTTTAAATACTCTTATTATCATAATATTGTTTATAAACTTGTGACATTCAATGAGATTTCATTAAGTACATTTTATTTTAGGCATTTTTTTTATATTACTATGATAAAGCTATTATATTATGTTTAATCCTTTTCTACTATGGTGGATCTTGTCCTACTATAGTAGTCTAATTGAGAAAGGTTAATGTAAAGGAAAATTTTTTTTATCACGATAAATTTATAAAAATGATTTTATTTTTTTATTACCATAGTAGTCTCTTTTCTATTATGATAGAATTTAAAATATTATCTAAAATCTTTTCTACTATGATAAAGTTTTATTTATTATGGTAATATGTTGAAAAGAAAGTCTCACACTTTATCATCATGATAGACCATTTTTTATCAAATAAGTCTTTCATGACTTTAGTTCGATTAAATAAATTTATAATTTTATGAAGAATCTGTGTGAAATTCAAAAATCACAGCTAGATCTATCAGGATATGAATGTAATTTAAAATTGGGATACAAAAAAAATAATATTCTTGTTAAAAGTACATCACATCAATTAAGTAATTTATAATTATTTCATTAATAATTTATAACTATCACTTTAAATTTTTACACTTATAACTTTACATATTTAATAGTTATATTGATAATGTATTACAACTTAGAAGTAAGAACAGCTGAGAAATAAATTTTTTTTTTTTTGCATCCTAATTGTAAATTATACTCAAGTCATTATGATTTTTTAATTTCATGATATTTATTTATAAATAAATTTATTTCACCGGATCTATACATAATTTTTCCTAAAAAAAAAATACTGAATGGGCTTCCCGAGATTGAACTTGATGGCGATGGGCATGAATTAACTTGAATGGCTTGGTGTCACACCTGGCTTCCCATAATGTAATTTGTATAAAGACGATAGATACTGAGATAGTGGGGATGAACTGGGGCAAAATAGGGGGGGCGGCTGAGAAAATGAATCAAAAGCACGCTTGATATCCAAGTTGAAAATCTAATCACTTTGTAAGAGTCTTAGGCGATGCTGGAAAGGTGGCGAGTGCGAGGAACTTCTAGAATTTTAGCCTGACCAGCCCCAGGGGCAAATCGCGTCTTTTTTCGCAGGGATCAATGTCAATATCTGCATTTATGCCAAAAATGCACAGTAACATCCCCATGAAAAGCTGCTCACTGATATATTATTTGATTAGTTTAATTAGGCCCGTAATGGACTCACGGATCGACATTGATGAGCCTACAAGAACTGCCCACATCAAGAATGGACATGGACCTTGATTAGATGAAAATCATACATCCGTAAGTGAAGAAATTAGATTAAAAAAAAACATCAATTAAAAAAATAACTCCATATAATAATGTATTGAAGCCTCATCGTATGACCCAGAATTGTTAATTTCAAGATTAAGTTGTTAATCTGAAGTCATGTGTTACTTGATGAAAACAAGCTCCTTACGGTAATGTTTATATTCTCCATTTTGCACATCTGCAAAAGTGTTACCAGTCATCAAGTTCATGTTCTCGACCTATTTTAGAAAAAAGTTTTCAAGGAATCATTTCGAAACAGGAGAGTAAGCAGCAGATAGTAAAATGACGGATAAAACTGAGCTAGGAATGCATCGATGAGGCCTTTAAAATAGCTTCAGCATCTAATCAATTCTCTTAATTTTCTGTTTCACTCTTCACTTCACGCGGAATCAATTCATTCAGAAGTATCAAGCATGTCACATTCAGAAATCTGAATCGGAGCAGGTTTATAGAAAATGAGCATCAACACATTGTCACACAGGAAGATGTCAACTTTGTCTTGGACAGTTTGCTGACGCCAAGGCAAATGCCTGAGTGCCACATATGCACATTTCATTAACATTTCCATTCAAATACAACAATTCCTTTTTTACATTATTGTGGCATTTCAGTCAAGTTACATTCCTGAACATTCATAAGCCTTCCAGCGACGAGACTAACTTACAGAAGCAAGTGCCTCTAACAAGGAAGCAACGAACTGCATTTGGGTGTCCTCATCTATTGTCAAGAACAGAGGCACATGCACAAACAGGGATTTTATCCCGCTTTGCTCTGCAAAACGAAGAGAGTGATAGTACACGTAATTGCATACGAACCTGCCAGCATCATCAGATGTCATCACATCATAACCCTTCTTTGTCAATTCCTTCGTGATTTCCTCTACAGGAAGAGATGTCTGCACAATAATGTGAACATAGTAAATCATAGACCACTTAATGAATGTACCATGCGGCAGAACAGCTGAAACAACGTCCTTTATGTGACCATGGATTAAAGTTGCCGGTCCGCCGGCCATCAAAAACCAAATGAACAACTCAGACTATTTGCTATCAACCAATATGAGCTGAACTAATGAACGTTATGCTACAATAGGTTTACACATTAGGCTTCAAGCTTAAAATAAGTACATAATGTACCTCCCGCGTTCGCATGATTCCTCCATCCGAAGGAACAATTGGGACTTTCTGCAACACATGAAAATTTAGTGAATGTGTGCATATTAAGATAGAAATTATTAGCTCTAACGGCTTGATAGGATAAATTAAACATGATTGTGCAATTACTATCTAACCTGGGGCTTCCATCCCATTTCATCCGGGCAACGGAAAGTAGCCTCATTGACAGCTTGGTGCTCTATAGCAAACCTTGTTGCTCCACTGTTAACCCCAAAATGCAGCTATAAATGTAATTAACAATCCAAAAGTAAGTTGAGGGAATTAAAAGAAAATTGTTGAAATTACTACTGATTCAATATCGATGAATTCAACAAAAGGAAACATCTCAGTGAACTAAGTACACGATTCCCTTTTTAGCTCAAACTTATACTATGCAGCATATAACATGAGCACTAAATTGTAAAGTCCATTTTCAGTTTTCCGTTTGTTGTAAGCTAAAACTTTTAACTCATACAGCTATAGAGTCTTTTAATTGAGGCCCAAGTCTGCAAGCTTTAAATATTAAGAAACTAGACAATGAAGAAATCACTCCATAGGGCATCATAATCTAGTGCTGACAGAATAGCTTGAAGGAACAGAATTTGAAAGATTAAGTTTCCACAATTCCCTTGCCGGACCCTTTTTTAGGCCGTAACCTTGAGATCCTCAATCTTTCACAACTACAATCTCTAGTCCAGACTTAGAACAAGCAGGCTCTAAATCAAAATGTCCTCTATAGTTTTGGTTTTAGTTCAGTTATATGCTAAGCATTTTTTACGGGGAAGAAACCAGAGCTTAAAAGTCCAATAAGAATCTTTGATTGAGAACCACAATAACGAAGAAATCATCATGCTTTTGCAATCATAAGGGCAACTCACCCATATAATTTTACGGGAATTGGAAGATTCAGAGTCCTTGGGGCTAATGGAAGATTGCAAAGTCTGGTATAGGGTAACAAGGGCTCCTTGACCAGCAGTCTCCAGAATGCTACAGCTCCCAATGACTAAACCTTTAGGTAAGCCCTTCTTCTTCATATACTCCGTCAAGTTATTGACAATTGACTCAGTCGGATTCTCTGAAACCCCATGGAATTTCTTGAAGCCTGTAACATGAACAGTTACAGTTGCTGGAGGACACTCAGACCCCATCTATCTCTGATAATTAAGCTTAAAATTTCAAGCGTCAGGTTTCCAGATACCTGCATAAAATGATGTGTCATTCTGAGTTAAGGAGGCATAAACTGAACTGGTTATCTAAATTGGGAACCACATCCATGTATATATATATATATATATATTCCTCGATCCACCGTCACGAAATACTGTAATAAATAAATACTAGAAGACGGCATGCGGGTTCGTACTTTTTACTTGTTCATCACGTAATAATCCAATAACTAGTCCCCCTCCCCCTCATTTTTTTTTTTGGCCATAATGAGAATCCACTGAAAACTAGAAGGCTTCCACAGGAAATCGAATTATAGCCGGTAGAGAGGATGTATTTTTATGGGGGAAATATGAAAGAAACGGAAAGTTAAAAAGCTAACAAGGACGTTTGATATGCTATAGAATATGAGATAGACGAATCAATTTAAAAAAAAAAACTAAAAATAAATGATAAGGTGAAATCCCTCAAACACCCTTAGTCGATCAGAAAATGAATGGCAAGAATCATAATCATCGGCAAGCAGAAGCCCATAAACATCAGATCAGTAAACCAGATGTTGGCCAAACAAAAAGGATCAACCGGATCAGCAAAGTGAGGTAGATCATCAGATCAGACAAATCAAGAAATCAACCTAATATCAGTCGGAGAAGAGAGGGAAGAACCGGCCGGAAGCAAGACCGCTAGAGTGCCTCTTCCATGGGAGATTTTCCGGGAACCAACCGGTTTAGAGTAGGCTGAAAAAGGAAACACGGCAACGCTTTGTCTTTCCTCGTAAGAACTAAGAATCCAAATAAAACATTTTTGCAACCCCTGCTATCCTATTCCTAACGTGTCAGCATGCCGAGAAAAAAATGGGTCGCAAATCCTAAAAGCTGAGTTCGATTTCGATGATTATAGCATAAATCAGCAAGGATCTGACTCATAAAGCGTGGACGCACATGTCTAGAGCCAGATAACACCGTTGACTACTGAATTCCCACCGAAACCTCTTTAAACTAAAACACGTTGCCAAGACGCCATTCGAATAAAGCAATGATCAGACACGCCTGAGCGATCAAAATCGAGGATGACAAAGACCCAGAGATTTTTATTTCCGTGAGGAATCACTTAAGTTGAATCAAACATGTTTTCTGAGAATTTAAGAAAGAAGCGCACTTTTTTTTTTTTTTTTTGGCCCAGAAGGAAGCGAACTTGGAGCCTTTTCCCTTACCCGTAATCTTCCAATAGTTGAAAAGGTAAACAGAACCCCACAGTCTTGACTACTCAGAGTAGATGAACTCGTTAGGATTCCGACCAGGTTTAGAGAAAGAGAACGGAGACAGGAGAAGACAGAAAGTTCCAATACAACAAAACACTTGGTAATGGATGGTGAAGGACACGGTGAGATTTGAATCCTCTCCCTGTTCCCTTCCTATACATATTTTTACATCTAATTATTAATAAAAATTTGTGATCTTATTTTTAAAAATATTTAAATAATAACAATAAATAATTTATTTATTATTTATTATTTTTTTGACATTTGCCTTTGCCACCGTTGAAAAATCAACATTAACAAGTGGACACCAAACAGAATTAAAGGAGGCACAAAAGCAATAATGCATATCATTAGCATTCAGGACATTCTTAGTGACCAATTCCTTCAATTAAAAATTAATTTCTTAACTCAACAGAGTGATAGATTCAAAGTTAAGTGGTTATCTCCTGAAGACGGATGAATCGGACTTGACATAGATGGCTCCACCAATAATTAAAGTGCAACTTTGTATGGCAGTTTAATCCGACATGGAAAAAAAATTAGATTAAAGGCTTCTCCAAATACCTTGATTACCACACAAGTACGGTGGCAGAGCTTATGGACATCTTGGAAGGACTTAACATTTGCTGGGTGAAAAAATTTGATAAAGTTAATGTCTACTCTGACTTTACAGAAAGCGCTCGCACTTATGCGCAATGAATTCTCTACGAATCACCCCCTTGCTGCTACTATCAACAAAATCAGAGATCTTGTTATGAAAAACTGGATGGTCACTTTTGATCACGTTTTTAGAGAAGCAAATAAATGTGCGGATTGGTTGGCTCACCAAGCTCCTATCGAAAGCCCTAGAGTTCATATTTTCAATACTCCGCCTCTTGGTTGTATAAATTTCATGTACGCTAATATGACACATCATATCACATAGCACGGTTTACCCGTGGCCTTTTATTCAAAAAAAAGAAGCAATAATGCATATGGTATAGTTTTTTATAGAATGGGATTAGGACACTCCCGTCTCATGTTTCATTTAAAAAAATTGTTAAAATTAAATTTTTATCTCATGTTTTGTCTTATTCTAAAAGTCGTTTCATCTCATTAAGAATTAAAACAAGATTTAAACTTCCTGTCATCTCGGCAAAGCGGATAATGTGAAAAAAAAGTCTAGATAATAATATTCATTAATTAAAATTTTAAATCACATAACTTATTAAGTTTAAAATTAAAATAACATGACTATATAAATCACAATATTTATTAAATTATATAAATCACAACTATAAATGTACAACTTAAAGTCAAGTATGCATGAGATATAACACATTATGATAATAATTATAAGTGGTCTATAGACTAAAAGAGCAATAACAATAGATAAACTCGGCACAGCATCAAGGCATTTTTTTAATTAAAATTTATTAATCCAGTGACTCTTTTAAAATAAGGTAAGAAATACGATATAAATAAAAATTATTAAATAAATAGATATAAAAATAAATTATATTAATATAATTCATATATTGTATAGAAGGATATTAACATATACTACTTATTTTATATCATTAAAATTAGTAGTATAAAATTTTTAGTTTTAAATAAAAATAGAAATTATTGAAATTATAATTAATATAAGCATAAATTATATTAATATATTTAATATATTTAATGTATATTTTTTAAAATAAAAAATATATATATATATATATATATATAATTTTTGAGATAGAACATGCCAAAAGCAATCTTGTATTTTGTTTCGATTATTTTCAAATTAAGATGAGATATTTTTTGATATGATTGAAATAAAATCAAGTCAATTAAAATAGATATAAATTAAATAATATGGAGGAATAAATTTGTGATTGTAGAAGCAGTGGAAAGTTGTTGGACTTCATTTTTCCCTTTTCTGATGGCATCAATTAAGTGCTTCCTTTGTGGCTCTTCACAAAATCATCAGCCACGAGAGAGAGGAAGATTCCTTTCGCCGCTGTGTTTCTGTCGCACGTTAAAAGAGAAACTGAGAAAGGCATCGTGGTTTACTTAAGCCTGAAAATAAATTTAGACTGAAAAAAAAAAACACAGACTGTTTTATTTGGCTTGAATAAAATTAAAAATTCTTATTTTAATTCCTAAAATATAGTCTTTTTATTTTATTTATAAATTATTTTTAACATGTTTCAGTGAAATAAAAAAATATCCCATCTAATTCTATTTATAAGTTATTTTTAAATTTTAATTATTTCACTGAAACTAATAAAAAATAGTTAAATGATTGATATTGTTTAGAAAAAGAAATAATTATCAAAAATTATGGAAGGACAAAATTGAAAGAAAATAATTATCAATCAACTTTTTATGCAAATTGACTAGTAAAAGTGAATATGAATTCTTTATAGAAGATAACTTGTGAATATGATTGAAGGAAATATAGCTCATTAACTTTGTCCAAAAATTCAATAAATTTTTAATTTTACTCATATTAAATATACATATTTTAATAATATATTTTTTTCCTTACCAATATTTAATGTTGGAAGCATTGGGAAGTTGAGACTAGGATTTGTATTAGAAAAACCTACAAATACAATGTTTGATACAATCTTCAACCTTTGAGTTTGGTGAAACTCATGTAGGTGGGATTAATGAAACCCACCGTTGAGATGGTATTGAAAATCTAAGTTTGGGATTGACTTTGCTTGGACCAAAATACTCTCCATTTTGAACAAATGTATGCCTTTTGTTCTTCTACTTTTCCAACTACTTCCATCTCATCTCCACCTTTATCTCTGTTGCCTTCTACTCCTTCTCCAATCTTGCAACCACTGGCATCTAGATCTCACAAACTTTGTTGCCTTCTCCTTATCCAATCTTGTAAACACTGCCCAATAGATCTCACAACTGTAATCACTAGATCTCAAAGCTTCTAGCAACTACTTTCGTCTCTTTCTCTTATAGGTCCGACCTCTGTCTCCCTCCCTCACAGCTTCAAATTGGTGCAACAGTGTTTGGGAGGAAGTTATTAAGCATCAACTAAGTTCAGCAAAGGACACACATTGATGAAGGGGTGGTTGATGTGCCAAATGCAACAAAGATGAACTTGTTTATGAATAGAGGCAATAGCGTGAAGTGTGGTTAGAGAACTTGGGCGGAGGCCTCTTTGCATCACAGTGGTCGCTCTTTGAGAGAATGTGAAGGAGAGTAATCAGAGTTAAGGTCTCCACAAATATTATTTGATACCAAACATAATTTTAAAACCTAATTCCCACCACTACTACTAATATTAATTTCAATATCAATTTATCTAAATTGAGCCCTATGTACTAAACAAGACCTAAGTATACTTCGTTGTTTGTTATGACAATTATGAAGTAATTCATTTTTTATTAGACCATATCTATAATAAAGATATAAAAAATTTCATTGCAGTCGACGGTTTTGGTGACGTGAATTTTGTTTTTTACGCTAGGTGACGTGAATTTTTTAATGAATGTAATTTTTTTCTTAATTTCCTCTCATGTATGCTAAACAAATTATTTTCATTGACGCGCTCCATGGACAGTTAAGGTTTGAAACTGGAAAAGCTTTAGTTATATATATATATATATATATAAGGCATAATATTATAAATATTAAAAGAGAACTTAAATGGACAATAAAAAGACATAAATTCAAAATATTAAAACTCATCCAATCAAAAAAAACTAGAAATAGAGAAGAGGTCTTCTTGCGTGATGCGAGTATCCACTGTGTGAAAAGCATGAAAATTTATGTTGTGTATATTATCTTGAAGGGTAAAATTATTATATAGGATTAATGTTCAATTTTATCTTTATACTTATTTTTTAGGAGCGTTAGAACTATGTACTTTTAAGTGGAGCAACTTTATTCTTAAATTATTTTTTTAAAAAGCAAAAAAAAGTAAAAAACTCTTTTATTAGTCAATCATTAAATTTTCTGTTTTTTGTTGATATGGCACATGTCTGAAACTCACACACAGTGACAAGTAAGAATTTAATCATATTCTTTAATGCTAATTTGCTCATAAATTCTTTTTTTTAGAAGCATTGACCACCTTAAAGTCTTTTTCTAAGAGCGTTAGATACCCTGAAGTCTTACTAAAATAAATTTTAATAAATATTATTAAAATATTTAATAATTTAAATATTATTGGTTAAAACATTACACCACCCAATTTAATATTTTAATAATTTTTATATTTTTAAGTCTTACATTAAAAATGAAGGAAATGAACCTCCAAATTAATAAAGAGATTTTTTTTCTCATCTCCCTATTTTTCTCTTGTTAAGTAACTTTTTTGTATAATATTAATAAAATAAGCGATATATTTTAAATAAATATTTTTTTATATATTGTTAGTCTTAATTTTTCATGTTTTTTATTTTACTCTTAACTATAACATACAAAGGGTATTAAATTTAGTATAACATTTTAGAGGAAAAACGTTATTCGACCAAAAAAATTACAGTAAATGACCTAAAAATTTAAATAATTTAATTAATATTAAAAATATAAGTAAGTTCTAACACATGAAAAAGGTGTAACAATTTGGGTATTATCTCAGAGAAAAGATCAAAGATCAATGTATAAAAATAAAAAGTCATCTATAAATTTATAAAATTCTAATTTGAGTTGTTAATATTTTAAAAAGTAATTTATAATTTTTAAATGAATATTTATAAATAATAATATTTAAATTATTAAATATGAAAATATTTAATATTTTGACAATATTTATTAAATTTTATTTTAATAAAAATTTAAGGCACCTAATGCTTCTAAAAAAAGACTTTTAAGGCCATGTTTGGAACAAAAAAATGAGGGTGTGAAATCGGCATTAGCACTGATTAATTTCAAGTTTTTATGTTTAGTATGAAGAAATAAAGATTTTAATCCCAAACTCAAATCCCATCTAGGTAAGATTATCCAATACTACCCACTCCCTCATATTGAAAAATCAATCTTGGGATTGATTTTTTTTTTGACAAAAATGCCCTCCATCCCTCTCATCTCTCCCTCTGCCCTTTGCCCCTTGCCTCTCACATCTCCCCTTTTACCCTTTGCCATCCTCCTCCATCGTGCTCCCCACAGCACAATGGTGCTGTTAAAACTAAGAAGAAGAAGAAAGGCGACGCAAGGGAAGTTTAGTTGAGCAAATCTGGAAACATGAAGTTGCAAGCATGAGGCTTTCACCTAAATTTGGAGTGTGAATGTGAATGTAAAAAATGTAAGGCTTTTGCACACAAGGGATGAGAAAATGGGTACCCTCCTCAATGATTTCAATAAGAATGCCCCTTAAGTGGTAAGAGGATTGCTTGTTGGCCATTGTTGATGCTTGGCTACTTATGGAAAGAGCACCAGAAGAAAGTAATCAATGAAATGTGAGGAAAGAAAGAGTGGAACAAGAAATGTGTGGATGTGAGAGAGAGAAATTTGAATATATAAAGCAAGAGATAGATTTGAATATTTTACAGGAGGAGGAAGATAAAGCGAGAGATCTGGCAGGTTGAAGTTAAGAAGGAGGAAGATGAGGATTGTTGAGTCTTTTAGCTAGTTTTTGCTACTTTTTTTAATCCCATATACCAAATATAATTGTAAAACTTATTTTCAGTTCCAATCCCACTCTCATTCCTATAAAATTCAATGCTTTATACCAAATAAGGCTTAGATACCCAGCACTCCTGCAAAAAAAGTTATGGGACAAATTAGCTTGAAAGTAAATGGTTTAAATCTTACATGTCACTATATGTAAAACAAAAGGCAGAAAACAAAAGGGTATTTTTGGACCATTTACTTTAATGGCCACATCAGCATAAAACAAAAAATTTAATGGTCTCCTAACAAAAAGGTATTTTTGGACCTTGAAAAAGTACTTTAGGGAAAAAAAATTAATCCACATAAAAGTATAGGATGTTCAATACTAAAAAAATAAGTATAAGTGTAAAACTGAACACAAATCCTATAATATAAGTTCTTTCATTATTTTAAAGTCTTCGTGCGTTTCAGGAAGAGTCACATTCTGTGATTTCATTTCACAGAGAGGATTATTTAAATTTTATTATATTTTTTCTTTTATTTTTAAAATATTACATTTGAATAGGGGTATCTTCGCTTATAATTGAGGAGAGCAGAATGGGTCAAATCCATCTCCATCTAAACCTAACGTATTCCTTCACTCAATCAAAATGCATGATGCCGCATAGTTTGCTCTCAAGCAATCAACTCCAATCACTTACGTTACTAGGCCACACCTCTTACGACGACCTGTGTATTATTTCAAGTCAAAAAACAAGTCTTTTTTTTCAGTGAAATATTCCTCTAATTAAGTCTTAAATATAACAACTACTAATTATTTCATATATATTTTCTTCGATACTTTCAACTTCTCCCCAAGACTAAGGAAAGCTGATGATTGTCTCATTAAAAATGTTAAAGATTGAAGAAATCTTCCTATCTGTTCTTAATTAAAAGCATCTATTTTAAAGGACATGCTACCTCTAGTTCTATTTTTAAGATATAGGAAGATGAATTTTTCTACCATAATTGTGAAGCGTATCGTTGTTTTTTCATTGCAAGTCTTTGCCTTTACCCCAATTAAATGTTGGTGCATGTTATTTAAAATTATCTCAAGTTTTAATTCTCGCTCATTCCTTTGTGAAAAGAGGTGAAATTAAAATTTTATTAAATTTTTAGACCTGGTGATTAAGTTTCAAGAATTTTCTAATTTCAATAAAATATGTTGAGAGTAATTTATAAATGAAACCAAATGGTAAAACAACTAATTTGAAAATTTGTATGTAGCATTTCTAAAAAAAAACATTAAAAATCCCAGAAACTCGTGCGAAATTGCTCGTATTTAGGATGATAAGTTCTTTGTTTTGCAGCATAAAGGAAGGAAGTAAGGGACTATTATAAATAAAAAAATTGATAGCTAATTATTTAACACCTAGATTAAAAAAATAGAGAAAGTTGTTAAAAAAGACATGACTACAAATTTGATTGTTGAGAAGGATTAGGAAATGTTTTGGAATGAGATCCTTTGCTGTCAATAATTGATGAAGGTTAAATGACATCAATGTCCTAAATGATAAAAAAAAACAAAAATTGAGCAAGGTTCTTCATTGTCAATATGTTACATAAGATCCTTCGCTATTAATATGTCACAAGCCCCTCGCTATCAATAATTAAATGTCAATATGTAACTCAACTTTCTTTAGTGTTGATATGTCAAATAAGGTCCTTCAATGACCATTTATTAAGCCCTGAAGCATGAGATCCTTTGATGTTAATATGTCATATGCAATGGTTTTTGTACAATATACAAATCATCTTCAACGAAGCATATGCAATATTTCTTCTATGATATGTGACTAATCCTTAATAAAATACAATTTTATTTCATGTATTCGAATATCACTTGTGAATATTTGAATATCCCTTATCAATTTTTCTTATGGATACTTTCGGAAGCATATGCAATATTTCTTCAATGATATGTGATTGATCTTCAACAAAATAAAATTTTCTTTCATATATTCAAATAGTACTTATGTATATTCAAATATCCCTTATTAATTCCCCTCATGGATACCTTTAAAAGCATATTGTTACATCCCATATCAGAAGAACTTTGGAAGGGTCATAGCCATATAAATGGGTGCACTGCACATAAGGATGTTCAAAGTTGTACTCATTCCAATTGGCCTGTACTTGTCCCGATCAAACTCATCTTAAAAAAATTAGGATAGAACGTTGTGAGATGAAACAAAAAAGGGGCTAGGACAGTTAGGACCCGAGATACCTTTTAGGATATCCCATGTCATCCTGCTATTTTATATATATATATATATATATATTAATTATTATGTTTTTTTGTTTATTTATTCATATTTTTTGTTTATTTTTACTTTATTTAATTTTGAATTGATTGGTAATACTCGATCTGGCCAAGCAACTTGTGAGATGTTTTCTCACTTGTGCATACTCGAATGTCCCTTATCAGTTCCCTATAGATACTTTTGGAAGCATATGTAACGTTTCTTCAATGATATGCGACTAATCTTCAACAAATAAAATTTTCTTTCCTATATTCAAGTATCATTTATGTATATTCGAATATTCCTTATTGATTTTCCTTATAAATACCTTTAGAAGCATATTGCTATATTCCACATTGGAAGGACTTTAAAAGGGTCTTAACCATATAAATGAGTACGCTACATACCCCATCGAGCTAACTTTTTAGAAAAGAGTAATGGGCCCAGGTTTTGCCTGAGCCATTCATACAATGAGCGTCATGGATTAGCTGAGGGAGCTATTATGTCCCATATCAAAAGAATTTTGGGAGAGTCCTTATAACATCTCAAATTTTAATTTTAGTGTTAGATTGTAACTAAAGGATTTAATTAGTTAATCAAATTGATTATGAGTTAATATTAGAGTTTCAATAGCTTTTTGGGCCTATTGAACCTCCTAAAAGAGTTAGAATAAGGTTTAAAGGAATATTGGGCCTAAATTAGAAGGCTTTAATAATGCTGCATATTTTAGACCTTCCGTCGCGGTAAATGGTGTAGTTCACCATAATAGACATAACAAAACTTTAAAGCTTGATCTGCTATTCAAAGACACAAACACAGAAAGCATTTTGACAGAGATTTGAAAGAGAGGTGGTGCATTGTTAGGGTCTCATTAGGGAACATATTTAGAGTGATATAGAGCCCCTATATCTTTTGATAAGGCTTAAATTCTCTTCTCCTTCCTCAATTAGTGCGCTTTTTATAATTTTTGGGATAAGGAGTTAATATCTAAAATTGATGTTGAACCACAACCCTTCTAATGACTTAAAGGGAGTCCATGGTAGCTTTAAATGCCATTAATAAGAGGTTTAGAGTTAATCATAAGGATAAATAATTGGGTTTAAGCTAATAGGCGTAGTTTATAGTGGTTATTAAGCTTTATGAAAGTTAAATAAATTAATAAGAATGAGTTTTGGGCTTAGTGATACTTAATCATGCTTAATAAGGGTTTAGACCTTCATTATGATTAAGGGTTATTTAATAAAAATTAGTCATTAATGTTGTTTTAGATCATTGTTATAGACTGATTGTGTTTGAAATTTACGTTAGAAGAAGCTCCCTCAGGAAGCCCAAATTAGACTCTTGGGGTAGTATCCCAAGAGTAGAGATAATTGAGAATTTAATTATAGTATTTCATTATGTTTGCAATTGTGAATTATGGGAGATTATTGATGATATGTGTTGAACTATTTTAGTATGTTGTTGATATCCATTGACTTTGAGTTAATGCACGATTTTGAATAGTAGAGAGCTATATTAGTAAAATCCATGTGATATGACCTCCATTATATTTATCCACAATGGTTGGCATAGTTAATTACTTAATGTGATTAATATTGCCAATAATCTATAGGTTTAGGATAAGTCAAGTACGATGCTCGATATCACCAATTTCTAGAAATGACGACATAAGTTGAGTACTCAAGACACCCTTAAATTTGGGTAAGGGAAATGCACGATGTGAAAGTGAACGTGGGAGCTTTTGACCAGGTGAACCTTCACAATTGGAGAGAAGGAGTAGTCAACTCACACGAATTAGACCTATATGAGTTAATAGTACATGATTTCAGTCATAAGATATAAGATGGATGCATTAAGCATATAGCATTTGGCTTTATGATTAACTGTGATTAAGGTGTGGTTTTTTTAATGTGATATAATTTGCTTACTTGATTGTAACTATCATGCTTTAATATTCTTTGATTAGATTTCTTGATTATTAAGATTGTTTAATCTCACTCCTGTAACTTAATATTTTTTCAGGAGATGATAAGACGAAGAGCAAAGGGAAAGTCTCAAAGGCTAAGCACTTGAGACCTTATGTGTACTATCTTTAATATTTGATGTTGTGTAATGAGGTTTATATTTGCCAACATAGGATAATTGTAAATTGTTAACTATAGATCATTTGTATCTAAGCTTTAATCACTGACTTGAGCATTTTGATTTGGTGGCCTTATGTTTTGTGAGAGCCTAACATACAAATGTGTGATATGATTGAATGTTATTACTCTAGCATATAGATTAATATCATGGCATTTTTATGCATATGAAGTTTATGTTTGTGGAATGGTAGGGTCAATGGCTTGTGATGAGAAGCACTTAGTAGGTGTCTTTGGATTGAGACTCGGTTAGAGCTAAGTATTCCAAGATCCTTGTTGGGTGCCAAATTGAATTATAACTAGTGCTATTTGCTAGATGTCTTACTTATCTACATGTGGATGTTTGGATCAACTTAATTGAAATTCCAATGCATTTGAAGTTTAATTTTCACATGCTATAATTTTGTGTTGATAAAGGGGTTTTCATCATAGCGAACACATGCTTGGCTATAATGAATGAGGCAATTTGTAGTAGGCCACGACGAACATGGCATTTGACCACAACGAAGTGGTTTCTATATTACATGCCACGACGAATTGCAAATAAGCCACAATAGATGAATTTGTAACGTTGGTTGCTGCTAATGAGTTTGTAGCCACAACAAATGTTCACAATTATGGAAAAATGATGTTTTATTCTTGAACCAATTGCCTTCAAAGCTAAACTTTTTATCATGTTTTCACATATCTTTCTGACTCTGCTTTTAAGTTTTTTTTTATTATTAATCTTTTTCATATAATTTTTAGGATTCCATTATTTAAAAAGTGTTCTCTGAACCTTGATTTGATTATTGATAGCCACAATTAATCCTTATTAGTAAGGGTTAGTGGCTTAGTTGAGTTAAGTTGGGTTAATGACAATAGTCATTGCAGTTCTGACTATGTAAATGGGTGCGTTGCACACTTCACTCAGCTAACTTTTTGAAAAAAGGTAATAGTCTCTTGACAATATGTAACCTTTCTTGAACAATATGCGACTGATCTTTAATGAAGTATAATTTTCTTTCAAACGTTCTATGCATATAAGGCAAAGTGCAAAATATCATTTCCTTAATCAATTAAGTGCATGTATAAGAAAACTTGGAATTAATCAACGATTTTAAATTTGTGAAATATTAAGAATGGAGGGGCCTAGCATAACCAGAGGGTAGTGTCACTTTCGTGAGGACAATATCAATTAAGCATACACGCCCACACAACGAATATATGTACATATTCAATTGAAGCCAAGGCTGCGGCAGAGATATGCTTCAACATGCAAAGCTTTTTTGCCACTTAAAGAACAGGACATTTATTTTGTTGGGTTGAAAGATCAAATAATTTAATACGAATTACTGAATATGAGAACCAATGGGAGAAGGGAGTGGTAGGAATATTGAAAATAAAAAGTTGTAAACAACCATTATTTAATTATCAATACTCTTAATTAAATTTTAAATATATATGATTCAAAATTTGAGAGTATTTTATAAATTTATAGGAGCTCTTGATATTAAATTTTATTATATGGGATCTAGATGCAATTTTTCATAAAATTTTACATATAATACACCTTCTATTTGAATATCCATGATGAATATTCAAATATCCCTTATTATTAATATAGAATTTGAAAATTAAAAATTTCAAGATATATGAAATTGATATTTGAATATAGCACCGTTTTTCATTAAAATGTAAATAAATATTCTAAATTTTTTTATCATTCATGAAAGCACACGATATATTTGAATATGCTTTTTCGTATTCTAAAACTTATATCATTTTTCATGAAAATATTAATAAATATTTTAAAAATGTATTGCAAACAAAAATTCTAAAAATTTTAATTTTTTCAAAAAACACATTAATGATCATTATTATTATGTGTAAAGCTTAACCACACCAACTCAAAGCATAAAGAAAAATAATTGAACACCAACAAATATTCACTTATAAGCAAAATAACACTTGAAGCAAGAAATTGAATTCAAATATTCATTTATTATATCACGTAATTTATATAATAAGAGTCACAAAAAGTGGATTTTTATATCCTGAAATATGCATATGCATATAATCATGTATGCTTTATAAATGAAAACAATTTCATATACATAAACATTTACAAATATCACATCCCAACAACACTCATGATCTATTCATCTTAGCCTCCGTCTTCTCGTGCATCTGGATTGTCACCTTCTTCTCCCACTTTATCCTTGCCTCCTGATTCTCACAAATATACAATGCTTCCATCTTCTCCAAGACTTTGTCACATGGAAATTACCATGAATGTACAAACAAATAAGAGTAACTAGTCAATATTAACTGCCATGGAAACAAGGCAGTACAAACCAGAGAAGCATTGGACAAAACAAAGGCCATGGAATTCTTCTCCAACTGCACAAACCAGAATTATCCCAAAATTACATACACCTGTTATCCCAAGAAGCTACTAGTTGAACTGCCCAAGGCAACAAAAAAGTGACAGTTTCAAGCCAGAACACGGTTCATTTGATAAACAAAGAAAAAGAGCACATTAGAGTAATTAAAGCCAATAACTATTTAACCACACACCTGCAAGTCATGTCCAGGGCACATGAGAAAATAATTAAACCATAGTCCATCTATTAGGTAGTAATTCTGGAACTCACCCTAAGATTTAAAATTAAACAAGTTGGCGATCATTAGGGAAAAAAAATGAATATGCAAGTCTGTCATATCTTGAATTTGAATGCTACATCTACTTACTTAATGTTTTGTAAGTATTAATAGAAGGATTATATTAAAGGATCAGAAGATCAGTACCACATCAAAACCGATGAACAAGGGGAATCCCAATGACTAGCGAAGCTTTTGACAAGGGAAGCCATCCTTATTTCATAGCAAATGTTAAGGCAATTACAACATAGGCACAAAAAGAAAGAAAGAGATTAGAGATGAAAAATCCTGCTTAAACTTGGAAAGGAATGGTTAAATGTCTATTTGAAGATTAACAAATCTGTATACTTGAAGAATAGAAACATAATTCCTAATGGATTGGTAGCAACAGCACTATTACTCAAATCAGCATAAGATGGAAAGAATTCAGGGAGAGAATTATCGAAGAACAACTGAAAAATAAATCTCCTACTAATTTGGACAGTTATATGATTAAATTCTAAATAATCAAAATCTTCTACAATCAACTAGAATCATATCTCATCAACACTTACCAATGATGAAACTTAATGTGGATGGAAACCCGGGATCAAAAAGTAAAAATTGAAGGGAAATAGATGCCGGGGGGAATTCAAATCTAGATTCGAAGTTAGATTGAACAAAACCGATCTCGCCTAATTAAAAGTTATGCTGTGAAAATTGCTGTGTAGGGAATGAAAGAATTGAGCATCGAGGGAATCCATGACCATGAGGCACCGGAAAGGGGGGTGGAGCTAGAGTAGTTTGGGTTTCGATGAAACCAAAATGGGTTTGTTTGTGAGGCAACGCCTGAGAGGAAGAGAAAGGGCGAGAAGAAAACGTTCCAGGAGGTGCGGAGCTTTGTGATTTTGATGGATTCATCAAGAAATAGAAAACTCCCTACGATTTAAACCGTCTTCGCTCTTTCATCCAGTGTCTTTAAAACCAAATCTCACCTCACTTTCCTTTGTCACCACCGCCATCGAAATCGAATCCACCCATTATCGCCTTCAAAATCATGGAGCTGTGGCTGAACGATGTGCACGGGAGCGGAGCAGGACAGATGAAGGGGAGCCAAAGGGGAAAGGATTTGATCAAGGGCATTTAGGGTTTTTGCTCATTTCATTTATTGACATAGCAGGATGCAAGTCCTTTTTCAAATTTCAAGTTCTTATCAACAATAAATATTATGGTAAAGTTTTTTTAAATAATTTTACTTAAAAAAATATGTTAAGTAAATATCATGAAATTTTAAAAACTAAAATTTAAAAATATTAAAAAAATTAAAGTTTAAAAATATAATATTTATTTAAAATTATTTTTTAAGAATATAATTTATCAAGATAATTTAAATTTATTAAAAATTAAAAAAGAAATTACATCAGTTGAAAATTACAAAGGAAGAGAGAGTGGGGATTTTTATTTAGACAACATTTGCAAATTGAAGAAGAAGTTTTTTAAATGTATCTATTCCACTAAATCATATTCTAATGTTGTTAGTTTTAATTGAGAATAGTTTTTTTGTAAAAATATTTTTTATTTACATTAACTTATCGTGATCTTATATTTAAGCGGTTATAATTTATGTTAAAACCAACACTTGTTAATTATTCATTTAACCTTATTTATAAATTATTTTTAATATATTTTATTAAGATAAAAATAAAATATTAAAACTTGTTACCTCAGACTTAAATTTAATAAATTTTTAACTTTAATTTTATTAATTATATTTTTTTAATAAGCTATTTGATCTCATTAACATTTAATAAAGGATAAAAATAAAAAATTATAATACGAATTTAATGAATTGACTAAAGGAGAAAAAAGATCTCCCCTATCCACCTCACAGCACATGAAGGGTTAGGGTGTGTATATATAAGTAGAGTTTGAAATCTGATTCTCACGTCCCGTCCAACACTGTCTTGCGAAGTTAATATTTATTTAATATTCACTTTACATTACTTCTTATCTAAATTATAAGATTTTTCTTTCAATTCATTTTAGTTCAAAATATAAAAATTTTAATAAATTTTAAATTTATTTATTTTACTATTATATTTATTAATTTAATTTGTTTTATAACTTTATTAATATTTATTACATTTTTTTTATTTTTTATGATAGTTAAAACTTTATTGATTTGTTAGGATGTTGACCTTTCTTATGTCATAATATTTCATTAAAAAAACATTACCTTTCATTTAATTTATTATTTACAGTTAAAAAAAATAATAAAAAAAACTTATAATATTTATAATTAAAAATAGAAATATAATTAAATTTTATTAATATTTAAATTATAATTAAAAATGTCATATATTTTGGATAATCTTTAATATCTTGATTCATCAAAGTCAAGCATGTAAAACTCTAGTTTACATTATAGTACCATCCTGCCCCTTCTCTTTATCAAATTTCCAGGGCGACTCCCCCTTAAAGTTGATGGGTATACTTGTAATTTCGTTAGTGCGGCTCCCGCGTAAAATCACACGGTCTTTGACACCTTCGGGCAGTCAATTTACACGCCTTTGGCTCATTGAAATCAGAACCCCACTCAGCAACCAGCGCCCATGTGCCATTCTATGCTATACCAACTGATTCAGCCTATCGAAAGCGGTGAAGCAAGTGATGATGATATGGATTGAGGTCAAATTTTGTTTTCTATTTTTTGTTTGTAACAGCGTTGGTCACCTTATATTTTTAAGCGTGGCAAAGTTTTTTTTTTTGAACTATGTCTCAAGAGAGCAAAAATTCTCCCATTATCTAGTAGATTGTCATTGTGTGGGGCTCAGGAAATATGATTTGGCTTTCAATATGTGGAAGTTAACATTTTGACCGTCTGGGCGTCCCATTTGGAGGAGAGGGACAGATGCTATTAAAACTTTACTCATGACACGAAGCAGACGAGATCAGAGAGCAAAACACAGAGCAAGCAAAGAGAGGGTTATGCAGGACTTCTGCTTGGCAAATCCACTCCCTGAATGAGAACTCGGACCAACTGATTTAAAAGCTACAAACCCTCAACGATCAAAGTATGTTTGCTACTATCCACCACGGAGACTTTGGAGATAGCAGCAATAGTCTTCTCCTTTGTCTCAGAATAACGGAATCCAATAAGCAAATAAGCACCGGAACCAGCATTCTTATCATCCTCTCCCAGTAAATCCAACAAGGAGTCCATCGCTGACTTCTTGGACTCAGCAAGACCGATTTAAGACGAGTAATCAAGTTCCTGGATTCAGACGATATGGCCTCTCTTTTAGACGAGCTGGAAAGGGCACCGTCTTACAAAGCCCTACTCCTGAACATAATCTCATGGCGATCCAGCTTAGCGATGACCGAATCAATGTCGCTCTGAGTTTTGAGCTTTCCTTGGGATAAGTTGGGGGGACTGGCATTCTTTGGCTAGTGAAACGGCATCGTTAAGGGTGTGCGAAACTGACTGAAGTAGCTCAAGTGACAAAGAATTGGACGAGTAATTAGGAAGCTCAAAGGAGAAATCTGTGAGCTGAGTATGGAGATCGAAAAGTTTGGCTCTAATCAGAGACCATTTACCCTTAAAGTTAACAGCAGTGGGAATCTCATCCAGAAGAAAAGAAAGGAGCTGAATGGAGCCATTGAGAACTTCGTTCTTTGACTCTTTCATGGCGGAGGCTCGCAGTTCAGCAAAATTGTAGTGTAGAAATTAAATGGCTTAGACTTCACAACGATGAGAGGGAGAGAGAATAGGAGGGGGAGAGAGAGAGGGAAGTGATGTGGGTGTGTTGCATGCTCTAGATGGTCAAAATGTCAACTTTCTTCTTTGGCCCCGTACAATGAAAAGTCATTAGATAATCAGAGAATAAATCACCAATTGATAAAAAGGGATTGTTTGCTCCATTATTAATTAAGAAAAAATTTATCCAACTCAAAAGTACAAAATACACAACGCCCGTAGTGAAAAAAACAAAAGGATACAATTAGACTTTAACTTTAATTATATCCTGTCCTTTTTGAGTTCCCATGTTTAATTATCTTGCCCTCCCCATTTGATCACCTCACTGTCACACCCCTGTTCTGTTCATAGGCGCGTTAACTCGAGGAGAATATTATTCTCTCTTTACTCTTTCCCCTCCTCTCTGCAGGCATACCTCACAATAGATCAGAATGGATGGAGGAAGGAGGAAGAGGATATTGGATGGCGAGGAAGAAGATAGCGAGGAGCAGAAGATGGAGAAGTTCTTTGCCTTGATAAGAAGCACCAAGGAGGTACGTGATCGCCTCTCTAAGGAGAGAGAGAATAACAAGAAGTCGGAGGAAGACAAGTTTAAGAATGTCTGGAACCCGTCTTTTCAACCCGAGGATTTCATTCATGACTATCAAGATTTGGGAATTAGAAGCACCCACCCAGCTGGTGGTCCTTCCAGTGAGAAGGAGGTCGACGCACAAGATAAAGACTCAGAGCCAATCGCAGAAACTGCGCCGCCGCCAGCACCACCGCATGGAGAAGAAGATGAGTTAGACCTGAATCTTTCTTTATAATAACGTATTGTGCTGATTTGGTTATTGGACTGCTGATCATTGATTGTCACTTTGAATGGTTTAGCGTCGGCGATGAATCATCTAGCTTCGTAAATCGGAGTGACCGACTTCTTATGTCCCCAGTTATGTTGTTTTAATTCACTCGTCACAAGTTCAATGGAACAATTTCTTCTTCTTTTCCTTAATCCCTCGTAGGCCGTAGCTCTGTTTTTGGATAACCGTAACACCACTCTCTCGTAACTCCCAAGTCTGAACGAAAGGAATTGCAGGATTCTAGCTGCATGCTCCATCAATTCTTAGATGTTTTTAACCAAATTTTACGTATCAATAAAAAATTATTATTTAATTAAAATCATATAGAGCTGTAATGATTTTCTAATTTTGTTTCTAACAATATTATAATTAATATCTTGGAAACGGTAGGTATCCGTATCACACAGAATTAGCCGTGGTAGTTTCTTCAATGTACGTTTTCCATCTGCCGGAGTATACAACACTTTTGGTGCTAGTCCAGAAAACAGAATCTTTTGCCCAAAAAAAAAAAAAACTTATCAGTAAATTTTTCTTTTTTCCAAATATGCTTGTTAATTGTATTATAGAAAGAAATTATATAAAAGAAGTTTAAAATAAATAAAATATATTAATTTTAATTAGAAGGTAATACAGAATTAAAAAATAGTGATAATTCTTTATAATTTTGAGGATGCAAACCACTTTTAATTTTTTTTTAATCCATCAGAAATAGTTAAAAGTTTCTATATTTCGGATTTTTTGAAGAAATATTTAAATTCTTAAGGCATTGGTTGGCCAATTTGGCCGGTCGAAATATCTTTATTTATTTAAATAGAGACCGTAAATCAATTAAGAACTATTTCGTCCATCCGGTTGAACATAATGATATTGTTGAAAAAAGTTAGCTTTTTTCTTTTTTGGGAAGTACCCCTATCTGTAATGATAATTAATTTTTTTTTGCAGTTCCAACTACACTCTTCTAATTTTGAACAAGAATTGCATCATACTTGAAACTAGGTACTTTTTGCTTACGATAAAGGGAAGGGAGCATTAAAGCCATACAGTAGTTGTTCTGGGAGATAAAAATTGGAGGGAAAAGGGGATTCTGATCACGTGCAGCGTCTAGGAAGTACCTTCACTATAACTATTAGATTGATCTTGTTGTCGAGAGAGGCATTGGCGTAAAATTAATTTAGTACCTGTAAAAGTACAAAAACAAATCGATGGACTTCAAAGCCACGAGCACGCACCCTCCATTTTTTTCTTGGATGGAAATGGAAGACTTGAAGACGAGGCCGTTCAGTTTTTTCTTGCATCATCGTCTTCGATACAAGGCCTGAACAGGTTGCAGCAAAGTTTTTAGCAATGGCTAAAGTAGAGCAGCGACAACAACATGAAAGGGCAAAGGCTATAGGTTTGAAACTATGTCTCCTAGGTTCTGGTTTTGAAGGTTCTAGGTCGAGTTTGAACTTTGAAGGGAAGCAATGGGCAGCAGAAATGGTCCAAACTTCTAATCTTGTCCGGCTTGCTTTGCGGTGCTGACGGGGGTTTGTAGGTGTTCGATTATGATAGTTATGCTCCTCAACGGATTTTTTTTTTGTGGGCTACAGATTTAATGTGTGTTTGGTTTTTAATTTTTTAAAAGTTAATTTAATAAAAATTTATTTAATAAAAATTAATTTGATAATAGTCGGTTATTGTAATAAAATTTATATTTAAATATATATTTTTAAAAATTAATTTAACAAATTAAAAGTTGTTTGTATTAATAAAAATTTATATTTTTAAAGTGTATTTTTTAATATGTAATGATAAAAAAGGATATTAATTTATGATAATTTATAATTTTTATTATATAAATATAATAAATTAGAAGTGTTTAAACAATGTGAAACAAATTTAAAATAACATAAAATTTTAAAAAATGTTGAGTACTTTAAATTTAAAATTTAAAATTTAAAAAATATATAAAATTCTCCTAATTGATATTTCATTTGAATTAATTCTATAACAAATGAACAATTATATTTTATTGTAACTTGTACAAATATTTTAAAAATTTAAAGTCTGAAACCTTCTTAGCAATGGATTAATTTTATTTTATTTTAATAATGAAGAAATTATTAAAGATGCCCTTAGTGTAAAAAAAGAAAAATTTTGGAAATTTTTTTGTAATTTATCAATTGTTTTTTGTTTAGATTTGTTCCCTCTTATGCAAAGAACAGGCATCATTTAGCATCTTGTTCATTTTCCTTCTTTCCATCAGCAGCAAGTTTCTTCCTTTTTCTTTCTCTTTTTGTTAAGCATCATTAAGCTTCCTCCTTCACCATTCAGCTTGCCATCAACAGGTGCATCATCTTCGCCTTAGTTGTTGTGAAGTTCTACTGTGCATCATCTCCATCGCCAGATCAGGAGCTTGGGGAAGGAAGAATGGATAGAGTCAGATATGTGACTAGACAGCAGGGGAGAGATGGAGGACAAACACCAGAGCGACAGTGAACTAATGGTGGAGCAACGGCGGAGCGAGACAAGTGACACACATACAGAAGAGAAAATGAGATGTTGCGAAAAGCACATTGAGCAAGTCGAGCATGAGAAGACAAAACTGATAAGGGAATATCATGGTCATTTTAAAATAATAGGTATCAATAATTAATACATGTTGTTCGAATTGACATTCAAAAGCTACAAATCTCAGCTTTTGAATTTTTTTTATTCTAAACCATTTTCAAAGTCCTTTTTAAAAGTGAGTTCCATATAATTTTTGAATCTCAAATAATATTTAAATGTCAAAAGCAATAAAACCAAACACACCCTTAGTTACTTTTTGTCTTTTCCATATGGATTTTAAGTTTTAGTTGATTTTATGTTTCCCATATGATTTTAGCTGTGTTTTAGTTGATTTTGTTGCTCATGGATGATGGGCATTTTGCAGATAACAAGAACCGGGATTATAAATCAACTCTAAATATCATGGAAACCAAAGCTTTGAAATTTCAGATTTTGTGTTGATAGCTATTAAATTAATTTTACACTGATATCTCTCTCTCAACCATAAGATCAATCTAATGGCTAATATGAAGACACCTCCCAAACACTTCAGGTTAGCCGCTGCATGTGACCCAAATCAAGAAAAGGCTAGGGAATACTCTTCTAATCTTATTTATAAATTATATTTTAAAAAATTTACTTAATTTTATTTATAAATTACAATATATCTTTTTAAGTAATATTTAAAAAATATTTTTAATATTATCCTTCATAAGAGAGAAAAGGTAACATAACATTATTTTTTAAATTTATTATATAGGAACATATTTTAAATTTTATGCACTTTTATTCTTATATTTTTTATATTAATATTAATAAAATTAATAAAAATAATTTATTAAAAAGATCGGGGGAATATTGTTTATCTCGAACTTCTGACAGAGGAAGAAGGTAAGGATGGGAACATCATGGGCATTCTAGAAGTCTCCTGCCCCAGCGTTCATGGTGCAGACAGTTGTCCTGGACGAGAAATTTCGATACGCGTAATAAATAGTGGGGGCTTAAAATCAATGTCAGTGTAGTACTACAATCTTGGCTCAGTTATATCATTGACAAATCTTGTTTTTCAAATTTCTTGTCACAAATAAAAAGTTTATTTATGACAAATGATTAAAAAGCTAGTACATTTGCTCCGAACGTTCTACATGTTACTACGAGAAATGAACACAGGAAATTAGGAGTATTATTTATGACCAAGAGTAATTTGTTAAATTTTTCATAGTACATATAAATCAATTATCATTATATGATTATTATAAAAAGCTAATAACTTGTTAATGATTATATAATTTGGCCTATCTTGTGCTACATACTTTTTTTTTGCTAGTATTTTTTTATTTTGAAATGTATATTTGTACCAACAAAAAATCAACATGGGGGCTTTTGCACACATAACCCATATCATAAAACTAAATAAAAAAATAACATAGCCTTTTTTAAATTTAAATAATAACCTTTTTAACATTTAGTTTATAATTAATTTATAAAAATGTCCTTTTAATATATGCTTTTTGCAAATATCAGAAGGTTCAAAATGTAAAAAATTTCTAAAACTGAACGCAATGAATGCGAGTTATATACAGTCTAAAATGACACTTTTTTAGAAGTGAATGCTAGAGAGAATATGGAATTGGATGTGAGAGAGGCAAACGCGAGACAGCAAAGTAGTGTGAGCGAACCATAATCACGATCATGAGAAACAAACACATGGTAAGATATATCAATGGTACTCGACAAAACGGAGCACGTCGGTGGAAAAATTGAGCTACAGATTCATGATTTTTTATTTTATTAGTTTAGGTATTTAACTCTTTGTGATAAATTAAGAGTTTAAAATTTTTTGTGTGCTATGTTTGATTTGTTTTGGGCAAATTATTATATGTTTTTCATGTTACTGATTCACGATACTACATTATTGATATACTGTTGTATATCACTAATATATTATCACAGATCAATATAACTAGACAATCAAACATGAACTTATATATATATATATATGTGTGTGTGTGTATGTATATATCAATGATATAGTATTACATATCAGCAACACAAAAAATACATCACCATTTGCTCAAAATAAATCAAATACAGTCCAAAAAAAATTCAATGTTATCAAAAAATGTAAAGATGGTGAAAATCTTATAATAGATAATAGATTCTAACCCAGTCTTCTACTTCTAAAAATGAAAATTCTTCTTCAATGTCTAATATCATTTTCATAGTGTTCCTAGAAAAATAGAGAGAGAGAGAGAGAGAGAGAAAGTTTTAGGATGAAAAAAACACTGACAATTTTGTATTTAGAAAAAAAAGAAAAAAATTAGTAAGTTAAGGATTCGTTACTATAGATATATTCTATTTAAATAATAAATTTAATTTGAGGATAAAAAGATAAAATATATCTAATAATTTTATGAATGAATTATATTTTAAAATATTTAAAAATTTTATTTATAATTTATGTGAGCCATATTTTGTAAGTACATTGAGCTAATTTCCTCATCAATATATATCTTTGTCATTTTAAAATGTCTACTTTATCGATAATTGCAAATTCTAGCTAATTTATCATATCAATACGTCCAACACTTGTTGATTATTTTGTTGATTTGTTTTTGAAAGCAGGCCTACGTTTTTGTAATAGATCTGGTCAACGCATAGGTCGTCGGATCAACATGCTAGTTATATTAAATACTCAAATAATTGTTCAATGAAGACAATTCAATTGTAAATTGTGATCCATTATCAACTCTAGATCTTCTTGATTCACAATCATTTCTCTCTTTCGATAAAAATATTTCTTCAACATTTTTTTCTTTAAATTATTTTTATGATGTTAATTGGCATTTTAATTTAAGATCTTGAGAGCTCAGAATTAACTAGATGATGACAGGAAAAAGAAAAATCATCTGTATATATAACCCACGTCTTATGATAATTATGTACTCTCCATATTTTCGAGATAAGAAAGCCTATTTTTTATTTGGTTACAAGAGAAAGCGTAACTTCTCACAACCTCTTTGGCAAAAAAAAAAAAAATCCTCATAATCTTATCACCTAAATTAGTTTTGATATATATATATATATATATAAAAGTCATTTTTAAAAAGACATTTATAGTTATTATTTTTATAAATCACTTTAGATTAAAAATATGTCCTTTTAAAATTTTTGATGAGTGGAGAGTAAAATACATTACTTTTAAATGATGCATTTAATAAGAAGAAGTTGGATTTTATTTTTTTAACAATATCAATAATTTAATATTATTTTCTTGATTGCAATAAATTAATTAAAAACGACTTGCAAATAAATCCCGATGGAGTAAGAGGGAGGCGACGGACAAGGGAAGGAGATTGGGAAGTATCTCGTCAATACAGCTTTATTAAACCAAGGGCTGGCAGGGAACAGGGATAAAGCAGTAGCATGACATCAGACACGTTGGAAGAGGAGCCATCAAAAGGCCTTTAGCGGATACAGGTCACATTGGGCCCCATTTGTTCCCAAAGCCTCCTTGGATTCTTCCAGAAACGTGTCCACATGGTCCACCCTCACTAGCTGCTGAATCATCAAGCAGAGTCTGGACCTTGCGTGAGGCATGCTGCCTGTTTGCATTGCCTCATTAATCGATTTTTGGACTAAAAATCGACTATTTAAAAAATTATTCAAACAGTCAATTTGTATGATAATTAATTATTGAACAAGAATAATGTTTTGAAATAAATTTTAAAAAATTATTTATAAATTCAATTTTATTATTAAATAATTTATTTTATTTTTTAAATAAAATTTAACAAATTTAATTTTAAAAAGTAATATTTTTTATAATAATTTATACAATCAAAATTAATTTTAATATTTCAACATATAGTATTATAATATAATTAATTATGATTAAAATTAATTATATTAATAAATTATTTTTATAATCAATTATATTTAATTAAAATTCAAGTGGAGTCAAAGGCTTTTTCAGCCACCACCATCAGGGTACTTGTGAAACAAAAAGTTGAGCACAGAATGACTGAAGGCTGGACATGGACGTTCACATGTCATCTTCTCAAGTAGGCTTGCCACTTGGGGTAATTATAATTGAAAAAATAATAATAATTTTTTAAATATATAAATGATAATTTAATATTTTAAAATTTTATAATTCTTTTAAAATTTTTAGAAACTTTTTTATCATTAATAAATTTATATAAATTATTAAATTATTTTTATTGAAAATAAATAATTCACAATTTTTCTTCTTATATTTATAACAATGCAACAGCACATAAAAAATTTTACATGTGAAATTATAATTTATTATTACATTGTTACGTATTTCAAAAAATTACAAATATAAAAAAATTATAAATCATTTATTTTTAAAAAGAATAATTTAATAATTTATACAAAATTTATTAATGATAAAAAAATTCTAAAAAATTTTAAAAAATCATAATATTTTAAAAGATTAAATTATTATTTATATATATTTTTAAAAAATTATTATCATTTTTCTTCCGTTACACTTCTCAGTTGGACGAGAAGGCACCTCCGCAGCCGGATGAGAGGTTTTCCGCGGGGACACACCAAGGACTGAAAGGGTAGGGGTGCAGTAACTTGTCCAGCTGAACTAGTCAAATTCCCATGACACGATTCTATTTTCTGTAAACAATACATCATAAATTTTGTTCCTAAATTCTAATTTTAATACTATGCACATTTCATTCAATAGCTTCCTCACAAGAACAAATTGCTCCAGTTTTTTTTCTCTCTAATTTAACATTTCTTCCTGGGAAGGGAAATGTCACACACGGATGCACGCTTACAAACATGTCAAAGCAAAGTTTGAATTGAGGTCACTAGAAGGAGAAAACAAACTGTAAACAAATAACTCCAATGTTATGATTTTTTGTAACAAAACAAATAGCTCCAATTAGAAGGAGAAAACAAAACGAACCCGCCCCGAACTAAAACACTTGATGTCAAGAAAGAAAGGTCTTGTCAACTGGTTGTAAAGCGATGATTGGATACTGATGGTGATCGTCTCCAAGTTCCTCTTTGAAGTTTGAACCATGGAGATCTTATCAAGAAATAAAAGTAATCAATTGAGTTCGTGGAGAACTAGAGAGAGGGCACTGCTGCTGCTGCTCCAGCCAGACACAGTGATTGAATCGAAACCAAAGAGCGTAGATCATTCAATGACGGCAGAAGAAATCGAAAGGCGTGCGTGGTGTGGAATAAGCCATGGAAAGTATCTTGGAAGCCACCATCGAATTTGCAGCCTCAGTGAAATGAATTCCATCCCAATTCACATACCGAGATCCTTCCCCACAGACCTGATAACCAGGTTGACCGCACGTCACTCTATTGTCAAAATTATAGGGAGGGCCTCCAAATCCGCAGCACGCCATCAATGGATTTGAGAAACCTGTTCACCAATACGATCACAAATTTCATCAACCTCTCACAATTCAGGCAAGGAAAATTATATAATTGAGAAGCGGAACACACGCTCACCATATTTGGCCGCATTTGTAATGAGGTCGAGCTTGATGGTATAGATATCCACATAAACTAAAGTAGCATCTTTCAGTTCCGTTCTTACTTTTTGATGCAGATGAAGCAGCGCTTCATTGAACAATCTTGCAGCACCATTATATCTGGAAAGACATCCGAGTGAATCTACAACCTTTGTTTGAGCCAATGAGATTAATTTAGGAAGACAGCCTACTGGTCCAGTGTTGTGAACCCAGAACTTCCTGGCACCTTCATTGTACAAACTCTGCATGTAGTAGCAGACACATTATTCACCATGAAAATTTCAAATCCTCAACTCGTGAAGACTTCTCTATCTTGAACAGATTTTTTTAAGATTGTGGAAGCAGCATTTTACTCGATAATTTTAAGAATGGTTGGACTGACCTTAACAGCACTCTCAATTTCTGCAATAACCGCTGGGATTCTCTTAACGACTTGCGAATATGAAAGGTTTTTGGCAAAGGAATCGGCAATGTCATTCTGTCCAATATCAATCACGTAGAGTGCATTTCGAAACCCGGCATCGTCGATAGAATTCCTTGCACCTGAATTAGAAGGATATGAATAGTTCACAAGCTCAGCATTCACTGAAATCTGATGGCAATATTGAAGTTAATGTATATGATCCAATAATCCGCTCGTCGATCAATAGTAAACTACTAGAATCATTAAAATATTCGTAAGACCAGAAAAATCGATATGAATACATATTATCGAGAAATCAATCATAAAAGAAAGAAGGAAAGAAAAAGGTCGAATTAATTCTTAAAAGAGGGGTCAGCAAGAGCGAGGGAAGTTTACCAGAAGCTACAAGTTCCAGGGTGCGAGCCTTGAAATGGAGGAACTGCATGATCTGGATGTTCAAAGCGAAAGGAACAAACGCAGGAAGGGTAGAGGACCCAACCACTGCAAAGTTGGCTCCATTTGAGAACGTGGATCCAGACAAGGCGTCCAGGTATGGGGTCAAAAGACTTGCATTCAAACTTTGACCTGCACATTTAACATTAACAACAGAAAATTAAAACTTAAAATATAAAACTATTTCCTCATCAATCATGTTTTTTTAAGTTCAGCTTTTTCTTAAATTGGATTGTTCGATGCGTCAAGGTTTTCTAGCTCCTCACACGTTGTTTTCTGCAGTATTAAATCGTCCCCATTTTTCAATCATTTTTTAAAATTTTAAAACAGGTTACCAAATTATTTCCCCCCGCAAAGGACATGCTTGAGTCCAGCGTGAAATATAGAATCACCAGTAATAGAATTCATAGCCGCAGATGAACAGATGTCTTCAGTGAGTTCATTGGATTGCCTCGCCGTTTTTCCTTTTTCCTTTTTCTTTTTACTTTTTAAATACTTGTGGCCCCGCTTCTTTGAGATAGCCCATGGAGTCGGTGGGATCAGTAATGGGCTTTGGAGAGAAATTCAAAAATATGGCCCAATTACTCAGACACCCAGACCAATGCCAACAGTGAACGACGTTCCTCCCAGACACCAGAATCTCTCTCTCGCTCATTCAATCCTTAATCAGCCGATCATTATCGCGTCATTTTTACTCTGAATATTTTGTCGGCGAGCAGAACACCACGAGCGACATGTCATAATCCCCAACCCCGATCTGTGGAGATGGAGGCGGAGATGTGACACTGTGTCTTTTTCTTTCTTTCTTTTTCTAAAAAACTACTATTACTCTTAACTTTCCTCGATTTCGAGCCAAATCGAACCAATCAGATACAGTAATTATACGCATACCAAACTGGAACAATTACGCATGAAGAGAGAGAAGAAGAAGAAGGCTTACAGAGAAAATCGATGATGAGGCGTCCATCGGACAAGCGACCGGTGGATCTGTGAAAGAAAGTGCGGCCATTAGGAAGATTGATGGGGAACCCGAGTCCGGAAGCGAGGCCTCCAGTGTCCGAGTTGGAGTCGCCGAACACGAATATGACGGCATCCTTAGTGCACTGAGCCAGGGCAGGAAGCGGAAAGGAACAAATGAAGAGTAGCTGCAAGGAGAGTGGAAGAGAGTGAAAAGCCATACTCACTGTTTTTGTGGGCTCGTCCGCGTCGCTTGGCTTCAAATTTCAAAGGGTAGATCTTTAAGTTCTTTTTTTTTTTTTTTTAAGTTACTGTATATGTGATTTAATTAAAATCCAGTAAAATTAGTAACTATAAACTTTCGAATCCCCGGCGCCAAGGGAATACAGGATATCATGGGATTTTAGGGCTTATTTGTTTTTTATTTCTAAAAAATGTTTTTTGTTTTTTGAAAAATTAAAAAATTATTTCAATAAGTGCTTTTAATTTGATTATTTTTAAAATTTTTTTATTCTTTGTTTTTAAAAACAAAAAAGTAGAAACAACTTTAAGTTGTTTTCATTTTAAAAATAAGTTGTTTTCATTTTTTTATTTTTAAAATTTAATTATTAAAAATTATAATTATCTTAATTAATTTTTATTATTAGTCACTATTATTAACTGCTTATGACTATAACTATCAATCTATTTTTTAATTCTAAACCTGTTTTTTAATTAACATAATCAAATGAATTTTTATCTTATATTGTTTTAACAACAATTTTAAAAATTATACTATAAAATAATTTTTAAAAATAAAAAATGAGAATAAAAATCAAATAGACCCTTAATCTTTCATGGGCATCTGGATTCTGGATCAGCCGATATTTCTTCCCGGTCTCTCAGGATCTCTTCCCCTGGGAGTGAAAAAAGAATAAAAATGAATGGAAAACTGTTTAATTTACAGTTTTTTTTTGCGGAAAATAGGTTTATCATCAAGCTCCTTTTGAAACAGTGAAGGTAACTTCAACTTGGTATCTCAAACTAATTTTTTTTTTTTACACTTTAAATAATATATTTTTCTATCAAGACATAAATTTAACTAAAACATAGGTTTAATGAAAGTTAGTGCCTGTTTGGCTTCATAAAATATATCCTCTCAATTTTAAACACAGAGTAGCTTTAATTACCTTATGGGAATCAATGATAAGTAATTAAATCATTAAATCAAAGTGGTTTTAAAATAAAATGAATTTTCAAGTAGACCAACATATTTTTTTAAAAAATCTAGGTAGTTATAAATAAGAGTGCTTTTAGAAGAATGTAATTAACAGGGGTTCATTTTTTTTAACAAAATAATAAGTATACAAAATATTCTAGATGATATAGGATGGTGGATAATTAATATATGATGACAAATTTGTCCTTTCTATGAACGATATTTTCGCAACACAAACGTACTTTAAAAACCAATGATATCCTCACTTATCGTTTTTCGGAAGCTCATCGTGCTGTACATCAAGAAGCACACCAGAACAGAATCCCAACACGATCTCGTCGAGAACAGGTTTTTGCTGACCAAGGATCGCCATTTAAGGGTACGAACTCGATGGAGGTGGGTACGACTCCACGAGTGACGGGGTGCATTACCGCAACCCAGATTCAAATTAGAGTTTTGGGTACCAGAAATGATATCGAAATACTTGCAAGAAGTTTTTGGGCCTATTTGAAATACAAGACACGCACAAATCGAAAAAATAAAAGCAATTTTTAGTAAAAAAATTTTATATTAATAAAGCTCTCATTTCCTAAAAATACATTATTACCTAAATTTAATATTTTAAAATATAAAACACTTTGATAAATATAAAATTTTATTAATAATATTTTTAATATTACTCTTTTCATATTTTTTCTCTTTTTAATTTTATTTTATAAATGAAGTATTAAATAAAGATTATTTATTAATATTTTTATTTTTATTTCAAAAAAATAAGGTTATAAAGGATATTCAATGTACTTTATTGACATTTGTAATTTTATTTAAAAATATCTTATAAAATGAAATAAAGGACTGTTATTTTCCTTTTTTGCCTCTAGTCTTAGTTAACAATGTGTTTCAGGATAAGTGGAAAATAAATTTACATAAAAATTTAGATTAATAAATATAAAAAATAAAATGGATAAAAATTTTACATGTATGAAATTGTTTATATTTTAAATTAAAATTAGTTTAATAAAAATGTTTATATTTTAAATCCAGGGAATACTTTAAAAGATAGTTTAAATTGAAAAGATAAGCAACGTTCCATTTTTTTTCTAATATAATGTTTGAACCTATGATATGTTAATTAAATAAAATATAATACTAAATACATATATGAAATAAATTCACAGTATTTTTATTTGTTAATAAAATAATATAATATGACAGGTGAATCTTATTATATTATACGGATCTCCTCCTAACGTGCTGCACCGACTCCCTCCATGTGTCATATCCACCGTTCAATAAAATCCAACGGTTCACAGTCGGTGGCTGTGCAAGGCGTCACACCATTTCAAGTCAAAGAGAGTCCCTAACAACACTGATTATGAAAAAGCACGGCCAAATTTTTCTGGGATTATTTAAAAAAAATAAATTCTACCACGTGCAAACGCAATCTCAGGAATCAAACACTTGATATCATTATTTTTTTTATGACAATATCATTTATTAATTAATATATATTATAAATGAACTGATCTCTTTGTCCCAGATCAAAATGTGCGCTGGCCGAAAAAAAATGCCAAAGTAGGGGTGTTTATAGGTTCAGTTTGGTTTGATTTTGAACAAAAACCAAACCGAACCGAACCAATCGGTTTGAGCATTAGTAGGACTTGATTGGTTTCAACTAAAATTGGTTTGATTCGGTTTTTGTTTCGATTTGGTTTGATTTGGTTAAGATTTGGATCAAGTTTTAATGACTTTTTTTTCTTTTTTCCTGTCTTTATAATAGTTGGACTTTTTTTATTTTGAATTGATTTATGTATTATTAGCTCTTTTATTGTATGGAAGGTTCTTACTTATCTTGTGCTTTATTTCAATCACAATCATAATATATTTATGGAAATTAGAAAGTTTTTAAACTTTGATTAAATACATATCATGTGCATACATGTTCATCTTTTTTTTTTTTTTGCTTGGTCTCAAATGTATCAAAGAAAAAAAAAAATATGTTCATATCATATTAACCTTATTCATCTCTTCATTTCATTGATCTTGAATGTACTATATATTCATGATCTTATCAATCTTCTTTTCTCGTCCAATATATATATATATAATGCAAATTAATTTTGTAATTGTAAGCAGCAATAAATCAAAATAATAATGATCAACTAATCATATTCATAATTATATTAGATACATTATTTGGATCTTCATAGAGAAAATTTATCACCTAATAGCAAGTAGCAAACATACAAATATCTAAAGATTAAATATTCAAAATTTCAAATATCACACTATTTAATATTAATACATACACCTATAGTTCCATAAATATATATATTCAAAACATAATATCCAATATCTATCTCTCAATGTCATAATATCCATTTAAATTATATCAACTCCCTGTTATCCAAAAAAAACTTATATATTTAATTAGATACATATTATATAAATAAATATTACTTTTAATCAAACTTTGTTTAAGTTTGGTTCGGTTTTCATATCTCAAAATCGAAATCAAACCAAACCAATTGGTTTGTGTGTCATAAAAATCAAAGCAGATTTTATCAATGGTCGGTTTTGATCGGTTCTTTTGGTTCGGATCGGTTTGGTTTGGTCTGCTCGGTTTGGATCGATTTTGAACACCCTTACAAGAAGGCAGTGGCAGAGCTAGGACGGAGACAAAGACAAGGGTGCGAGATATTTTAATAAAAAAATAATATTTTTAAAAATAATAATTATAATGTGGAACTAAAATCATAGTAATATGGTTTATCAAAAAAAATCATAGTAATATAAGGATAAATTAATCAAGTGGCCAGAAAAAAATCTTATACTCAGAAGATATAAATCAAATTTTTAAAAATTGGGTAATATGGATGGCTTATATTGAGACATAAAGAGTTTATTTAAAAATTTTAAAATTTATAAGAGATTTATCATTCATATACATCAGCATATCATTGACAAATATAATAAATAAGTTATAATGTAAAATATAATAAATGTTGTGCCGTTTGCTTGATTTGATCTTAGATATAAATCGATTGATTATCATTTTTTTAAAAAAATATACTGAATAAGTTGCTGTGATTTTTTATATAAATCGTTAAATTATTTTATTTTTAATAAACTTTTAAACTTAAATATTTTTTTATTTAGTCTAGATTCAAAATATTAAAAGAAGATAGTGCAAGATTATAAAATTTATCTATCATACTGTGATATTTCCCGAAGTGAGGAATGCATTTGCTATCCTTGCTACCATGTGGCTCCGCCATACCGCCGCACCAAAAAGGGCCTCTTCTTGTGGACCATTGGATCTAAACAAACCGTGCAAATAGATGATAGAGCATGGGAATCACATTCACATGTTGTGAATTTCGTGCCGCGCGAAGTAAGTGGGAGAATCTTAACCATTTAATCTATCTAATGGTTAAGAAAATATGGATGTATAAAAAAATCTAATCTTTTGCAAAGCACACAAACCTTTTTTTATATTCTTTAAAACCTAATTTTACATAGTTTTTTAGGTTTTGAATTGTGAAGTATTTCTCTAGTTATGTTTATAAATCACTTTTAATGTGTTTAATCAGAATTAAAAAAAATTTAAAACCCATTAACTTTATCTAAAAATTTAATAAGTTCTCAATTTTATTCCTATTTAATATGCATATTTTAATAATACATTTTTTTCTCTAACATTCAATAGAGAATAAAGAAGTGAATTTGTGATAAAAATTTATTAATATAATTTATAAATAGAATAAAAAAAATCTTGTCTTTGTTTATAAATAGAAGTAAAGGGAATAAGTTTTTTGGTGTTAAAATAAATAAATTCTTTTATTGTAGAAAAATGTTTGTGTGCTTGATGATAAAGTTTTTTATGCGCCCCTCTCTTTTCAATCGTTACATACAATGGATAGTTAAAATCCTTTCACTTTCCACTGCACCATTCACTGCATGTGATCCGAGTGTATGATTGCAAAGAGTGTCAGCCGTCAGGAGAGGATGCACACAAATCTCCTAATAAGACAATTTATTTTGAGAATAATTTTTTATTCTTTAAAATAAAAAAATTTATTTAATAATATATTTTTAAAAAGTATTTTAGAGAATAAAAAAATAAAAATATTATTCTGAAAAACAGAAAAATGAAAACAATTTTCAAGTATTTTGAGATTATTGTTATAAAGAATAAGGAAGAATGAGAAAAACACCTATTTTTATCATTTTTTGTTCTCAAAATATCAGTTTTCATAATAATAAAACAAAAATAGTTTCAAATAGCCCCTAAGTTTCTTAATAAAAATTTTGACAACAAATTTTAAGTTCAAAACATGAATGATAACTAGAGTTGATAATTTGAGTCAAGTTTGACATATCATCCCAAACCTATTTGAAAAATTTAGGGCCAAGTCTAAAAAAATTAATAATTTTTTAATATTCGAGCCTATTTCAGTAGGCTCGAGAAAATTTAGGTTAAGCTCATTTGAGTTCAGGCTTAGTCCAAATACCCAAATGAAAAATAATTTTTTAAAAATATAAAAAAAAATATAATAAATATTAATCAATTCTTTAAATTTTATGTGATTTTGTACTAAAATATCATATTCTTAAGTGTATTATTATATTTATTTTTTTAAAAAAATAAAAATATTTATATCTTTATATTTTTATTATTCATAATCAACAAAGTATCCCAAAATAATATTTAAAATTTATTTTAGTATTGTTTTTTATTTTTTAAGACCCAAATTTTTTAGTCCTATACATCATTTGCATATCCAAAAAATATATTTTATATTTTTTATAAAATAAGATAATTAATTTTAAAGTAAAAAATTTTTAAAAATAAAATTCAGGCATTTACGAATTCTCGACTCT
Organism: Prosopis cineraria; assembly: GCF_029017545.1. Lineage (NCBI taxonomy): Eukaryota > Viridiplantae > Streptophyta > Magnoliopsida > Fabales > Fabaceae > Prosopis > Prosopis cineraria. Next base: position 57,293,033 of record NW_026555332.1, read on the forward strand.
ACTATTATATAAATATAATAAATAAAATAATATTTTTAAATAATTATTTAATTATTGTCCACGTCGAACTTGATTAATTAAGAATAAAGTAAAGTACCTTTCTATGTAGGGGTTAAACAATATAAAAGGTTAAAAAATAATTTCAAAAAATATTATTTTACTCATAATTAAATGATTTTATTTTATACAATATAATGATGGCTATTTTTTTTATATTCTTAAAAATAAAAAATATAGTTTATTCAAAAATTATTAAAAACTTTAAACTAATTGAGATAATAATTTTAAATTAATAGTCAAATCATGATTAAATTGAGATTAACTTAATTATAATTATAATAATATAATTTCATTAACATATATAAAATATTTATATATGACTATGATAAGAGAAATATTTAAATAATTAAAATATTAATTTACAAGTAAATGAAACAATCATGAATAAATTATATATAATACAACAAAATAATAATAAATTTATTTAACTAAAAATTTGATAAGTTATTGTTTTTATTTTTTTAAAGTTAAAATAATATTTTATACTTAATAGAGTTATTTAAAAAAGTAAAATAGTTTTAAAAAATAAAGAAAAAATATTTTAAAAAGTTTTGAATATTCGGGCAGATTCGAATAAGCCTGAAGGTGTTAGGATCAAGTTTGACTATATAAGTATTTTAAAAAGAGTGAGATATTCTAAGCCAGACTCTAATAAACCCAACTTATCTGAATTATTGGCTCTAATTATAATAGCACCATTATAAATTTCAGTTGAAGAAATACCGTGATTTATATTGTCACGACTCTAAGTTTAAATGGAACATTCCTATTATAAGGTTTTTTTGGCAAAAGAAGGATTCCCATTATAATTATTCAGCATTGATATTCAATTAAAAACCTTGATGCCCAACGAAATTATTTATTCTTTGAAGTTAAAATGCAAATCACAACGTCTCTCTCACGACCATAAATCTATAATTAACATAAATATAATCGATGTCTTTATACTCAAAGTAAATTAAAATGATAATTTCAGTTGAAAAATAAGTAATTTTGATAATAAGAGTTTAAAAATAAAGTTTAAATCGTTTATATTATCGCTGAAGAAAGTAATAATTTGTTTGAAGCATTTCGTTTCCACTTATTTAGATTTCTATACATTCTTTGGTAAAAAAAATATTTTTATATATTCTCATGAAAAAGATACAACTTTGAAATCTAGGAGAATAGAGTCAAATTGTTGGCTAAAATCATATTTGACAACAATTTACAATTGTAACGTAAAAAATAACGCATGTATATATTATCGTTAAATGTGCTCTCATGCACCGGACAAGCATGAAGAATAAATTACTACAATGAAAAAGGTTAAAAAATATAAAACCCATTTGAATTTTTTGGCTTGTAAGTAATAGGATGAAGAGGTAGAAATGTTTCGAAAGTCTCATCAAATGAGCTATGGGTACCCTTACTTTAAAAAAAACAATGTTATCTCGAAAGTGTAAAAAGCAGAGTGATTTCATCCCATCATTAAATTTAGATAATGTTGATCGTTGAAATGAAAGTTTGTGTAATATCCTAAAATTTTAAGTGGCTTTTGCAGATATATGTCACGAATGGTATTTTTGTGACCGTGTAAAGACCAATGTAATGAACGATCCACTGGTTAGCCTCGCACAATATAGGTAAAGGGGGCGACATTGGCATTGGGTGCGTTCTGCCTCAGTCTTCGGGCTAAGTGTACAACTGGTCGGGGACTAGTGCCGCCTCCTTGATGAGCCCATGGCAGGGCGAAACCTATGTGATTCGTATGTGGTAAGGCTTGTCTCGGGGATTATGGGGTCCTCGGGACGCCGCACGAGCGCCGTGTGCTGTGCCAGACTCTCAGCCCGTGACAGAGTAGTATCAGAGCAGGACGTACTTTACTGCCGTGTGCCTGTGGAGTCCCACGTTGGGACTAGTTGACCTCGGCACAGCTCCAGAAGGCCTGCGAGGTGTAGGTGGGTCCAAAAATAGGGACTCGGGCGGGAAGGTTGGCCGTGGTTGACTCCACTCCTGTTAGCTCGTGGGTACGAGTGGGTTCAAGGAGTGCAAGACTCGGGTGGCCATTCAGCGGTGAGCTGATGTGTGTGTGGCAGTACTGTACGGGTAATTCTTGGGCAGAGTCTTTCTCCCCTAGCACGAGGACATGCTAGATTGGGTGTGGGAGAATGTCACGAATGATATCTTCGTGACCGGGTAAAGACCAATGTAATGAACAATCCGCTGGTTAGCCTCACACAATATGGGTAAAGGGGGCGACATTGGCATTGGATGCGTTTTGCCTTAGTCTTCGGGCTAAGTGTACAACTGGTTGGGAGCTAGTGCCGCCTCCCTGATGAGCCCATGGCAGGGCGAAACCAGTAGGATTCGTATGTGGTAAGGCTTGTCTCGAGGATTATGGGGTCCTCGGGACGCCGCACAGGCACCGTGTGCTACACCAAACTCTCAGCCCGTGACAGAGTGGTATCAGAGCGGGACGTACTTTACTGTCGTGTGCCTGTGGAGTCCCACGTTGGGACTAGTCAATCTTGGCACCGCTCCAGTAGGCCTGCGAGGGGTAGGTGGGTCCAAAAATAGGGACTCGGGCGGAAAGGTTGGCCGTGGTCGACTCCGCTCCTGTTGGCTCGGGGGTGCGAGTGGGTCCGAAGAGTGCTGGACTCGGGTGGCTATTCAGCGGTAAGCTGATGTATGTGTGGCGGTACTGTACGGACGATCTTTGGGCAGAGTCTTTCTCCCCTAGCATGAGGGCATGCTAGATTGGGTGTGGGAGAATGTCATGAATGGTATTTTCGTGACCGTGTAAAGACCAATGTAATGAACGATCCGCTGGTTAGCCTCGCACAATATGGGTAAAGGGGGCGATATTGGCATTGGGTGCGTTATACCTCAGTCTTCGGGCTAAGTGCACAACTGGTCGGGGGCTAGTGTCGCCTCCCTGATGAGCCCATGGCAGGGCGAAACCAGTGTGATTCGTATGTGGTAAGGCTTGTCTCGGGGATTATGGATCCTCGGGACGCCGCACAGGCGCCATGTACTGCGCCAAACTCTCAACCCGTGACATATAGCTCATATTATAAAACTAAACTAAGCAAACAACCTATCATTTATTATATTTTGCATTAGTTTATTATGTTTGTCAATAATATATCATTGTATATCAATGATAAACTTCTTGTAAAATTTTAAATTTTTAATGATAAATCCCTTATATGCATATCAATATTAAACTCCTTGTATATTAACATGAACCAATTAACTCCCAAATTTTTAAAAATTTAGTCCATATTTTTCGGCATAATGTGTCCTCTTATGGTCAAAGTCATTTAGTTGGATCTGCCCTCTCTATTCTCATATGCGAATGAACATCCTCAATAAAGGACTCATTGGCGAATGGAGGCAGATAGGGAGCACATCCCTTTCCTAAGAGTACATGTTGGTTTATGGTAACAACTTGATGTGTTACTTTAACGAACAAACACAGACAGAGACCAAATGCTCCCTCAAAATTACTCTTAAACCCTAAATCTTGCACCATATTATTTCTAATTAAAATTTGGATAAATTTGTCCACTAATAAAAAAAATCACATATGGAAAAAACACCAAATTAGCATTTTAAGAGCTAAAAAACACAAAAATTAGAAAGGGAAAAGTCAGAATAATGGATAAAAGATGTGGGCTCTGCTAGAGCAAGATACTTCCAAGCATTGGAAGAGTTTTTGGAGTTGGGAATCATAGGAGGTAAGTTCATATTCCCTTCCTCCTCTGTTCTAGTGTAATTTTGAGTTAGGGTTTTGAGTTTGTATAGAGATTTCAATTGAATCTTGATATTTCTAATCTTTAAGAGGTTATGGTAGAAATTAATGGATGAAATAAAGTTATTAGAAGTTTATTTTTGTTTTTAGAATAGTGGGTGCCATTTATTTAAACATTAGTTGCTTTTGAGTGATTTTGACTAAAGCCTAACTTAAAAATGCTCAAATATGATATATGTAGATAGATGGATGAGTTAGTTAGGTTATCAAGACTTGAATAAGTTACTTGAACCATGAGAATGTTGAATTTTGGGAAGAAATAAATTTTAGATATTTTAGGTAGATTAAAGGTGGCTAAACTCAAAGTAAATGACATAAATTGTTGATTTTGAGTCATGTAAGGTTATAAAGGTTATTATTTAAATCATTAAGAGTAAATGAAAAATAGGTATTTGTTACTCACACTATAGATGTAAGAAAAAGTAAGGAATAAATAGTTGCGTTAGTTAAAGTTGAGTTGGTTAAATGAAAATGAGTAATATGGTGTTGACAAGTGATGTTAATTGTTATGAATTATAGACTAACTATTAAGTGCATTGTTTGAGCTTGGATGTAGCATGGGAAGCAAGTATGATTGAGGAGTAACCTTTGGTGACCCAAATGTTTGAAGTAACCGAAAGATTTTATTTTATGGTAAGAGCTTATTAGATTAATTTTGGTTGTTTGTGAACTAGATAAATGCCTTTTGTAACTTAATGAACCTAGAAATTACGCTTCTAAAGTTTAACTTGATATTTGTATTTTGGAAAATATTGCAAGTGTGGCAAATCTGAGATTTTAATAATGAATTAATATTGAATTGTATATATTAAACTTTGGAAGTTAAATTTGATATGAACTTTGGTGTATGCATTGTTGTTGCATTGAGATTACTGGTATGATCACATATTGGGTGAAGGTTACTCAAGGAGGAGTTAGAGCTATGTATCCTTGTAGATATAACCAGTACCATGTTTGGTTTGGTAATCAGATCTTCCTGAGTCTCATTAGTAATGAGTGTAAGCGTAAGTTACCTAGACCCCTAGCCTTTAATATTTGCCTATACTGGGTGTAAGGTAGGGCTTGCGACACTCCAATGAATTTAAGAATATGAGAATTCATGGTTTAAAGATGAGTGTAGCATGCTAGGTAGCTTGTTACACTTAGTGAGTTTAGGCTAATCCATTCATATCGACTTAGTATAATTGAATTTTCAGCCTACAAATTTAATCAAAAGCATATGGAGGAGATAATTAAAGAGTGGTTTGATCATGCAACTTTTATATACTGTGATGTGATATGGCAATATATGTGCAGTTTATATGATATTGCCAACTATAATGTTATTTTTGTCATACTTGCATAATGTATTTTAAGCCATGGATTATGATATGTATGATTTAGATTGTTTTAAAAGGGTCTAATATACTGGTACAAGTGTAGATGTGGTAATTTTGTTGAAGATGGATATTTACTTTTGAAAAATGAATAAAAATCTCCCTCTTGTGATTTTGATGAAATACGGGCTTAAGGGTTGAAATTAAGTTTTATGATGAATTTGATTAACGTGGTGCATTATACAAATTATCCTAAATCCCTTTTGTGTAGTATAAGAATAATGTTAGGCTTTTAGCACTTTGGTTGGGTTTTGGATATCCTGGAATGTTGAAAGTTTGAAAATGTGGTTATTGTAGTTTTGAGTATCTAACTTTTTGATTTTAAATTATTTGAAAATAAAACTAGTATTATTAACTGGTTGATTCAATAAACTTCTTATTAACACATAGATCACCTCAATTAAATGTTGAACAAAGATTTAAAGCACATGCTGTGTGAAACTATGTAATGTGTTGTGGCGGATGCTGCCTAGGCCATGGCACATGACACATCATATTGTTGGGCAACTTCTTTTGTTACAAGTTTGGCTTTTAAAATCCTATTTTTCAAATATTTTTGTCTATAATTGACATGTTATGCTTTCAAATATTTGTGAACTTTAATATTTACTTGATTTTTGGGCTTGGGATTATTTTAGTGATACTTAAACTTGGGATCCCATTGAATAAAATGGTTTTACATTATCAAATATGGTTTTCAAAATTTTCTAGTGTGCTAGAGCATTGTTATCTAGTTTTAAACGGTTCTACCTTGGTAGAATATACTCTATTATAGTAGGTACTTTTATATCCAAATGATATATGAATTAACTTATTAAGTACTATTCTAATAACCATAGTAAACCCTTTGAATTGAGTCTTTTTCTTCTCAATATGGTTCATTCTTTTTATGACTATAATGGTTGGTTACTTTGGATGTTATTTTCTAATTACCATGGTAGATTATGATTAACATGGTTAAGTACAACTCTAATTTAGTGATTTATAGTTTGACCATTGAAATTTCCACCTATATTAATTTTTTGGTGATCTCATAATGAAGCTTGTCCCTAAGAAATTGATTTAAGATAGTCTATGTAACGTTGAGAATAAGAGTCATATGCTTTGGCTGTGAATGCTACAGCCATAACAAAACCAATTGACCTTTTGACCTAAAAAATCATTAGAAATCATAATAAAGGGAAGCCCAAAGTTAGAAAATGTTTAACCACCATCGAATCATCAAAATTGAAACCTAGTATAGCATATCGACAAAAACTAGTTCTGGCGCCATCAAATACATCATCAAAAAAATCTTATAATAATTCACCGACAAAAGAATCTGGATAATGGATATTGGTATGAAGGCCCTAATGTGCATGCAATCCTTCCAATGAATAGAAACTTTAATCCTTATTGTAGCAAATTTGGCTGCTACATTTGTATAAATAATGGGTTTAGGTCACAACTTGATGTCTTGGCCGAAATGGGTTAGAGCAAAGATAGCAAAAATCCCTCATGCAAAGATGATACACGCTAAACATGAGGAGTGATGCATAGAAGCCTCTTAACTAGACTCGACAAATATCATGTCCCTTCTTAGATTTCTAAGAAAGTGTGAAAGAGAAAGGACAGGGTAGGAGCTAAACGCACAAGACTTAAAGAAGTATAAGTAGCTGAGCAAGCTGAAGCATCATGTTGAAAGATTTGACATACCCATTAAGTGCCTTGATTCGAAGAATCTAGAAAATCAAAGATGGAGGGGAGACAACAGTTGAAAGGTATGTGGCAATAAGGGAAAGAAAGAAGAGAGAGGGCATGTGGCAATGAGGGGGAAGAGATAGACAAGAAGGGATTGTCACATAGGTGATAGTTGTATCATCTTTTCAATTTAAGAAAAATTTGTCAATCCAATGTTAATTAAAATTTAGAAAAGGAAGACATTGCTATGCTTTTAACACTTCCTGGACAATATTACTTCTTCTAGAAAGTAAGGATGCCTATAACTCTTTTGAGCAAATGCCCCTTAACCCTAAATAATCTTCCGTCGAAGAAGATACTTATTGCAAGGCATGCACTATCATTTCTCCATTCGTTAATATGGAAATTATTCAAGAAAATGCAGCCAGTGAAAAATCTTTGTGAGCAAAGACAACTATTCTTTGAGATTTGAAAGGTTTTCACTTTGCTTAGTCTATTGGGAGGAGGTACCACTCTAGTCTTTTTCTAACTATTGCTCATAGAATATAGGTATACTTTTATTAAAAACAATCATATTTAAGGCATGATTGGACATTAAATATGGGCACATTTTCATATAGGGATTCAAACTTTAGTTCACAGGCCACATTGTAAGGAACTAGCCCTCTTTTGCCAAACTCAACCCTTATTTGTCACTCTAGTCTTTATTATAACTTTATAAGAGACATTTTATAAGAGATGAATTATATTTCTTATAAGTTACTTAATGATACATTAATCAAGATTTATAATATTACTCTTATTTAAAGTCATTAGGTGTGAAAGAGAAAGCAACACAAATATATAAGCGTTCCATTTAAATATTGGTAAAAGTAGAAATTTATTATATTTTTAACTAAAATCAATGATTTAATCATCCTTCTTTATGTTATTGATGAGATGACTAGAGGTGTCTTATAATAATATGAACCAAGGTAATATCTACTTTTGTTAGAGTTGATGATAATAAATTAAAACAAGCAATGTAAATTACTCCAACAAAAAATGACCGACCATTATATTTTGGGGAAAAAAGATATGTATCAAATTTCAAAAGACGAGATGAAAGTAATCAACTAGGGGCATGCAGGGAGAAGGGTAAGGGAGGAATCTAACTGGAGAGTGCAAAATCAGGAAAAAGAACATGCATGATCGGTAACAATAATAGCAATTAATTTAATACAGTTATCATGATATCTAAACGCTGCAGCTACGTGAAGAAAGTGGCCCTTTTCCTAACTCATGATTCACATCCGTTTGCTCGGCGCAGATTTGGGAGCGTGCGACGTCGTCTTACTCTTATACTCTAGCCCGAGGAACACGTTGTGCAACTCTCTATTCTTCGTTGCTTGCTCATTCTTCACCACCAGCTCTATCTCATGATCAAATCACGTCCCTCATTTCATGTTTATCTTCATCGCTAAAATGATGATTAGTTTTGCGGCGTCATTTAATAGTTACGTATGTCAAGCGAGCTTTTGGCATGCCTTCTTGATTTGCTTGAATGTGTACTTATATCATAATTTTACTTTAACTTGTACGTAAATGGTTTATATTAATAAACTGACTAAAAATGGAGAGGCGTGGCAAAGTTGATTTTGGGGGAAAAAGCGTCAACCTGAAAACCCCTATTAGGATCCCACATCACGTGAGCTTAAGTAGGTTGGGGGAGGGCGTTGAAGCGTGGAGGTGAAGCAGCAGAGAGAATTTAGTGCACCTGCCATGTCATATTCCTCATTCCAAGGCCAAAAATAAATGTGATCAAGTGAAGTTCCAATAGGAAGAAGAGAGTGGAACCCGCATTACATGTTAGCCGCTGGTAGGATCGATCGCCATCTCTGGAAGCAATCCCCAGGACAGTGAGGGACTCGAACTCTCCTTTGCCTTTGCCCGCTTGCCGGGTCTGGTGAATTTGGAAGTTTGTTAGGAGAAGACAGAAAAGATATGTGTGGAAGATGCCGCCGCATGCATCCTCTTTACGTGTACCCACCTATGGGCTTCTCCCATTTACTCCATCGTTCTTGGCTTCTTGCTGACATGGCCTCTTCCCTTTCCCCATTTTATATTAAATGCTTTGCTAACTACCGATTTGTAATCAATGCTTTTTTCTTCAGTTCAAACCCATTCCTTAATACTCGGCCAACAGCAAAACAGACTCCGTATGGAAGCTGCTAAGCCCTGGCCGCTAACAATTTATAAATGGTTTCACCTGCGCGTTAGAATTCTTTAATCATCATTTACTCCCTCCATCTCTATATATAAAATATTTTTAATTAATCACACAAATCAATAAAAATTAATTATCTAATTAAAAGCACAATAATATTTTAATTTTAAAATTAAAATAATTTTTTTTTAAAGTAAATTAATGAGATTTTCTTTTCAATTTAATAAAAATATAATAGTTCATTCATTAAATAAATACTAACAATCTCTCATATTTAAGAATAAAAAATAATTTAAAATAGTTCTTATATATAAGAATAGAGGCAGTATCATTTGATATGTTAGCATACTCTACCATTTCAAAAAGTATAAGACATTAGATATGTTTGTATATTCTACTATTTCAAAAAAAAAATGGTGTTAGTTTACCATTTTTTCCATGATATACTCTTATTTTACAGAGTGTCTTAATTAAAAGTGAATGATAAAATAATTTATTTATTAAGACTTTTTTTAAAAAAACTCATGTCTTTTATTTTGAACGAAAAGAGGATGTTGAGTATACAAAAAATAATACAGTTGCGCAAGCTCTGATGGCTATAAATGCTCGGTTCCACTTTAATTTATGAACGGTGAGTATTGAGAACGTTACATTACAAGCTTACAATGTATACTTTTGAATCTATTTTGACATTTAAATATTTTAACTAAATAGATGGTAGTGTAAACTATCTCGCAAATAAAAATGTAGGAAATCTGAACTGAATTTGTTTATTTACTCGTTTTCCTTTCTTAAAAAAAGTTTTTTTTTTGTTTATTTCGGAAGATCTGATGAATTGATTTATTTTTAAATCTCTTGAGAAAATACTTCATGTATACAAAACCTTCGCGGTAACAACAAATTTAAAGAACTTGTGAAAGAATCCAAATATCAACTCGTCACGTCGAACGTCAGTTATTCACTATGCCCATGATTTTCCTCATAACTTGTCTCGTTTTTCCTTGTGCCTCTCCCGAACCTAAAAACCACTATTGCATTTCACATTCTATAAAAGCAGGCTCCCTTCCGTATTCTGTGTTCCATCTCAACGGAGACGAGAGAAGTGAGAAGTAAACTAAGCTTAGAGGGAGAAGATGGCAAGTGGATTCATTCCTTTTCTGGCAATGGCTTTTGTGCAGCTGGGATATTCGGGCATGAATATCAGTTCAAAGCTTGCAATGCAATCTGGCATGAACCCTATTGTCCTTGCTGCTTATCGCCAAATCTTCGCCACACTTGCCATCGCTCCCTTTGCTTATTGCTTCGAACGGTATGCATGTCTTCATTCATTTATATCTATCTATTCTTCGTCACCTTATTTCTAAATCACACATGCATGCACCAACATCAAACACCTTACCCCGGCTTTCAAAACTTCAATTACTGCTACTCTGCTTATATTATGTCATAATCCAATCTTTTCACTAAGTTTTCGTAATAAGAATTAATAATGGGGTGATACACTCCGTGACAATGCGCACGGTGGGTTGGCCTCATGCGTGTTTTGGAAAACAAGTGACCGAAGGGCAGCGAGGGTATCTTTTACTACGTTATTGCTTGTACCAGTTTTACAGTTTGTTATAAACATGAGTTTTGAATGAGTTGTACTTCAAAGTTATTTTCTTTATATGAAAAATGGTGAAGGCATTACTTGTGAAAGAAAACCCGGAAGTTAATTGATTTGGATCCAGATTCCTTGCTTATCCCACTTTCATTTTGATTCTTGTTATGCTTTGCAGCAAAAAGGTCCCCAAGTTGACCAGACCCATTATGTTCCAGATATTGCTTTCTTCCTTAACTGGGTAAGCTTGTGGTCTGCATATTTCATGCTCACACGTTCTGTCTTGTATTATCTGTTCTGAATGTTCAACTCAACAAGTGTTCGTCATGTTTTTATGGATGGCAAGAAGTCATTAAACTCTTTTGGTGAAATTTAAAAAAAAAAAAAAGTTAGAAATGGAGGAACTTGAAAAGGGGTTGCGTGCATGTACGTGCATATCCGTCTGTTTGTGCGGTGTAGTGTTTTCCTATCCCTAAAATAAGCGAGTTTGATGTTGAAATGATGCAGAGTAACAGGAAACCAAGTATTTTTCTTCCTGGGGCTGAAATATTCAACCACTACAATAGCATGCGCAATGACAAATATGCTCCCGGCTTTCACCTTCATCCTTGCGCTTGTTTTCAGGTGCGTATACTATATATGTATATATGCAACTATATTTTAAGAATTCTAGTACACTTAGCATTTTTGAATATTTAAGAATCAATAATTTTATTTGTGGTCTGATGTGCTGGCAGGCAAGAGTACCTGAGAATAAGGGCATGGAGTGGGCAAGCGAAGATAGCAGGGACTGTATTGTGTGTGGGTGGAGCCTTGGTATTGTCATTCTACCACGGAAATGCCATTGACATCGGTGAATCGAATATTCACTGGGAATATGCAGAGAGAATGGGAGCAACAAACTCCTTTGTCAGTGACAACACGTTTCTTGGCCCTTTCTTCTTAATTGCTAGTGCTCTCGTCTGGGCAGTGTGGTTCATCGTCCAAGTAAAGCATCATGCACCTCTTGAGTAATTCCTAGTACCATTTCTCCCTGCAAAGTAATCATATTTATTACTCGTTTCTTTTCTTGAAAAAATATGCCAGGCGGACCTGGGAAAAATTTTCGCAGCTCCGTATACGAGCACGACCTACATGTGCTTCTTGGCAAGCTTCCAGTGCGTGGTCATTGCTTTGTGCTTTGATCACAGCACCTCAGCTTGGTCTCTCGCCAATCCCATCCGAGTCATTTCTGCTCTTTATTCGGTTTGCTACCACCAACATTCTATAAACCACTTCTACTTTCATTTCTCGATTAATCAATTAATTAATGTGGCAACATGTTTTGGTTTCCAGGGAGTTATTTGCACTGGAGTAGCGTATGGGCTCATGTCGTGGACTATTGAGAGGAAAGGTCCTCTTTATGTGTCCGTGTTCACCCCCTTGCAGCTCGTCATCACTGCTTTTATCAGCTGGGCTCTGCTTCGCGAGGAAATATACGTCGGAACGTATGAAATGCAATATGCGTTTTCCGCTTCAATTAACTAATAATTACTGACCGTACATAAATATTTGGATTTTGATCCGGGTTCTATATTTGGTTCAGTGTTATAGGGTCGCTGCTCATAGTCTTGGGACTCTACTCTGTTTTGTGGGGGAAGAACACGGAGATCGCCAAGAAAGAGGAGAACGAAGATATAGAAGCAGCGGTGGAGAAGAAGGGGAAAGAGGCGAAGAATAACGACTCGGAATTGCATTCCTTAGTGGTGTCTTCAAACGGGAATAATGAGTTCGCTGCGAGTTAGAGGCAGGGATTATTCATTGTTGAGAAGCGGCACTGCATAGCAGAATATATTTCGGTTCATGTATTCTGGGGTGGAGAGATTATTCCAAAACAGTAATATTCCATTCTCAATTTGATCCCACCGCCGTTGCATACTTGCTTGAATTCTATCCGAATGAATTATAAGTCAGTTCCAACATGTGAAAAACATGATAGCTGAATTTGATTGTCAAACCCACGAGCCGAATGCTTGATGTGTGTGTTGAGTCAGTCCATCTACTTGCATGATCCTCTCAAATAATCAAATTTAGGGTTCGATAAACTTTAATTTCCACCCAACAAAATAGATCTTCAAATTCAATTTAATGGAGGCGTGAAATTTATGTTCAGATCATAAAGGCATGCTTTGAAAAATATGGATAGAATGACTTTTTATAGATTTTATATACACTATCATAAAATTTTTTCAGTGAAATAAATATATATAATTTTTAATTATGGACTGTATGAATCGCAAAAATAAACATTTTTCACAGTCAACCTTATTTTTGGTGCTGGGTCTTGGGCTCCAACCCAAAATCCAAACTCTTGTAGCGTGGGCCAGGGACCAAGCCGTTTGATTCACAGTCTAAAGGATCATATTCCTTTTAATTTAATGGATTAGTCCCGAGTTATGTCGAGCCCTTGCGTCTGTCGATTTACTGGAGATCAGGGATCTTGGTGATCTCCTGTTTGTGGTCATTGGGTCTAGGCCCACTAGTGCTACAAAAAAATGAATCCGATTCTGTAGAAAAATAAATGAATTAAAAAAAAGTTGATATCACCAAAAACCAAAAAAAAAAAAAAAAAACACAAAGTGTGACGATCAATAAACTTGCAACCGCGTCACTCAAATTCTTTCACGGAGACTAACGCCGTCAGAAACCTGTTTGATTCCGTCTCATGTGCATTATAAAAATGCAAGGAGATCGTTCCTGCCTCCACGGGCTCTGCTCTTAGTGTATTTGGATCTGCACTCAAATCAGTGATCGTGTTATCTCTCTCCATGTAAGTCGTTTCTATAATGTTTAGATTCAAGTTTTTTCTTTCTATTCCTTCAGATCAGAATTTCTTTTTGTTCGAAACATGCAGATCCGAGTTCATTTGTCTAGATAGCCAATGAATGGTTGTGCTAAGAGAGCCTCATTTAGATCTCTTGGTTTTTTTTTTTTTCCTTGCAAGGATTCATTCTGTACGAATTCTTTTCTATGTAAACCCATATTGAATGTCCAATTGTAAATGAAGATTTATTCATGAGATAGATCTTAAAAGCGGTTGTGATTTTATATTTTATTATTTCATGCAAGCAGATCTGAAAAATTTGGCAACTTACGTTTAAATATTTAATTGGTGTTGAGACTTTGGTGCGCGTTTGCTAGATTTCAACGTAATCTGCGAAACTGAATTGCGAATAGTTTTCTTCCTGAGGTTTTTGTCTATCACGAAAATACTTTGTCTGAATCCTTTAAGCGTCGCTGTCCTCGTTGCTGCATGGTTTGAATTAATTTCTTGTTTCTGGTCCCTTGGGGAAGAAAATGGTCGTGAGATATTTTACTTGTTAAAGCAAGGAACTGATTGATGAATGAATCTTCGATTTCAGCAAGTAATTGACCTTTGAGTCTTCCCATTGTGCAGCTGAAAGAAGAGATGGGGTTGTCTTTCGGTAAGCTTTTTAGCCGTCTCTTTGCCAAGAAAGAGATGCGTATTCTGATGGTAGGTCTCGATGCTGCTGGTAAGACTACCATCTTATACAAGCTCAAGCTGGGAGAGATCGTGACCACCATTCCTACCATTGGTATGCTCCTTATTTTCTTATTTCTAGCACGTTTAATTTTGCCTATGTTCTTGAATTTTATGCCCAAGTGCTTCTTGCTGTTCTTTGCTTGCTTGGTCTGATCCAATTTTACATGCTGAAGTATTAATGATTTAATAAATAATTGCAATTGTAATTGATGCGAATGTTCACTACTGTACAGGGTTTAATGTAGAGACTGTGGAATATAAAAATATTAGCTTCACCGTTTGGGATGTGGGTGGCCAAGACAAGGTTTGTTACTTGTATCATATTGGTAGTTAGTTTTTTTAATGAGATCTCTTTCAACTTTGGTAATAATCTGAATTATTAATTGACCATCATTCTTTACTTTTTCTACTCCCATCAGTGGAGTGCTTTAAAAAATTCTTTAAAACAAGAGTGAACTTGTGTGATATGCACTCTAATACACGTCATCAGGCCTAGGTTTTCTGCTAATTAGAGGCTCTTCTACTGGCAACCAACACAAGCTCTGTTATTATATTGTAGCCATCTAATCTTATTGTCTTTCATGAGACATTATGGGGTCATGAAGGTTTGTTTTAAACATGCAGCAAGCATATGATCATTTGTAATCTTCAATCATTTACTTGTTCAATTCATCTGTTTTTTGTTGGAATTCGTGCTTATAGTTGATATTGTGCTCATTGGAGGCTCACTCATTTATACACTATACAAAAAACATGAGATGTTTATGCTACTCTTGGAAGTTTTTTCTAGATGGTTGGTACTCGGCAGCTTTTACAACCTTATCTTGAATGGGTCTATTAGTTCAACTTATGATTTTGTTATGCCACCATTTGGTTCTAACATTCTCAATGGACCATAAACTTCTTCCCACTATTTTTCTCTTGTATGGTGCGACTACAGATTCGTCCTTTATGGAGACACTATTTCCAAAACACCCAAGGACTTATCTTTGTTGTT
Source organism: Prosopis cineraria (assembly GCF_029017545.1). Lineage (NCBI taxonomy): Eukaryota > Viridiplantae > Streptophyta > Magnoliopsida > Fabales > Fabaceae > Prosopis > Prosopis cineraria. The sequence continues at coordinate 57,308,292 of NW_026555332.1, forward strand.
GATAGCAATGATCGTGATCGTGTTGTTGAGGCTAGAGATGAACTTCACCGGATGTTGAATGAGGTAATAAAAGATTCTCAATGCTGTGTTTTGGGATGTACCACGGATTTTGGTTATGTGTACATCATTTCATTGAATAGAGAAGAGAAAGGGAAAAATCAGAAAGAGAGAAAATCATGAAAAAATCCTTTTATTGGAATAACGAAATTGATTAACTCAGAAGTCAGAATCTTATTAAATATCATTTTGGGTTCTGGAACCGTATGAAGTGCAAAATAGCGTGGTAACTTTTTACAAGCATGTTAATAGATCATCTTTCTGGTTGGAGCCTTTCATTGGTGGCCAACTCCATAAATGATGGAAATAAAACTTGAACTTTTTTTTTTTATGGAGTAACACAATTTGCTCCCATCACTTGGTGAAATAATGTTCACAAATGTTCTTAACACCCAGGACGAGTTGAGAGATGCAGTACTTCTTGTATTTGCCAACAAGCAAGATCTACCAAATGCTATGAATGCTGCCGAAATCACGGACAAGCTTGGTCTTCATTCTCTCCGTCAGCGTCACTGGTATTTTGATGCACATTTCATTTATTCTCCACCTGCCTTGAGCAGTCAAAGCACGTTTGTTTTGTGGTGTTGTATACCTTACTGATTCAGATGATTGGAGTGTGGTTTTTGTTTTCATGACAGGTATATCCAAAGCACGTGTGCCACTTCTGGGGAAGGACTCTATGAGGGACTGGACTGGCTCTCCAACAATATAGCGAACAAGGTAGGTTTTAATTCTCCATCTGGCTTTACTCAGATGCTTGTCCTGTATATAATATGTGGTTAATTTGCGTATTTTGCGTATCAGGCTTAAAAGGCAATCATGTTTAATGGGATGCTGCAATCTTTACTTCACAGTGGGCTTCGGGCTTGTATCATCACATTGATTGGCACTAATTCTATTCCTGCGTGATCCCCCCCCCCAATTTAGATAATTGTTATATTGTTATGTCATGTGCTAGCAGTCTGTTATAGATTCTGAATAAATGAATGAATTACATATACGTTTCACTAGCCTTGCTGTCTTAGAAGTTGACACAGTGAAGTGAGCATATTGTCAAGTCATTTTTTCAACTTAAAAAATAATGGTTGTTTCTGTGAATGCATGAACAGATCTCAGAGCCACCCTTGTGTGCCGAACGTCACAAACAAAAAAAAGAAAAAGGTAAAAACCCAAGGTCATTGGAACGAGTCATTTTACCTTTGATGCAAAACAAGATAAAACGACTGAAATGTGGGAGATAATTCGTTGAAATATAATAATGTGGGAGAATGTAACCAAAAAAATGTAGCGTGGGAGATGTAGAAATGAAAAACATAGCTATATATATGTATGTATATATAATTTATTTATAATTAAATTGAACAAATGTGCAAACATGTTAATGCTAAGATCCAGTTCAAGATCTCTTTCAAAGAAGAAAAAGAAGTGGTGCTGTCAGTGGAATAACTTGCTGTTGACGGAAATTGTGACTATATGTATAATAACTAATTAAGAAGTGAGAAAACAATCGAACAAAATAGAAGCCTAAAGCTTTGCACCCATCATTCCAAGCTAATCAAGGAGGGCGCCAAAACACGAATAAAGATAAGCACGCCAGGCTACGCATTATGTCATCTGTAGCACTCTTACAATGGTGTCATTGTCTCAATTCCATCACGTACGTCAATAAATCAATATATTTGATATATATATATACATATATTATTATTTTTATTTAAAAATATAAAACATTTTTAATCTTTCAATATGTAATCATTGTTTTCTTTAAAGTGTCTCTATTGATGAATGACTTTATATTTATTGTAAGAATGTTTAATAAAAATAAATATAAAAAGAAATAATTAATTTAAAAGTAAAAAAACTACTTTTATCAGGGGATAGAATTCAATTAACAATATTTTATATTTTTTAAGAGAGAAATACTTGTAAGCACATACAAGTTTATAAGAACAGGTGCAATTCATAAATTATAAATAGCATGACCCATTTAGCCGTATAACAAACAGGGCCGGTGCGCAAAGTTCAAAGTAATAATACGACTATAAATGGAAGAAGGCATCGGCAGCGTTTAGGTAGAGGGGGCGAAAAAGAAAATATCAATGGGAGACAGGAAGAAGGAACTGGAATATATCTATTGCCTCAGCACTCTGTTTGAGCTGAGGAGAAAGTTCTCCTCGCCAGCAACGGTTGGATTCAGTCGCCCTGCTGCCCAGCCATTATTCATGAGTCGAGCTGGATCCCCTGCCACTCGGCTTCCCTCAACTTGCCTTTCAAATTCCGGAAGACCTTTTGCCTTCCTCTCTTTCCTTCTCTTCCTCTCTTCACCTCGTTCTTTCCTCAGCCAACTTTCAACTGTTCTCTGCACATTCAACACCATGCCATCAAGATTATTTATTTATGCATTTTTTTTTGGGGCTGAAATTGCCATCAGTGTCTGGTTTAGATCATGCTCTTCACGCCACATCCACACCCGTTTTATATTAAGTTCATCGGCTCATAAATGCTCATTTCACTCAACATTGGGTAATCTACATTGACCAAAGAAATTTAACCGAACTTTAAAGAGGGGGGAGGGGAACTAACCATCAGTGACAATTTGCTAATGTCTTTGACTTTATCCATAGGCATTGCTAGTTGCAGCTTCCCATGAGCTACATAAACCTTGTAAACAACCAAATCAATAAGTATCATGTCAAATCATAAGCATAAAAAGACTCAGAAATGGAACTTTGGACATACTATGTGTGTAGGCCAATTCTCAAGACCGTCAAATATATGCGTTGCATACATAATTGTAGCACCCCTCTCTTCACATTCCTTCCGCAGAAAGTTCAGAAGATCAGCCCTTGCTAGAACATCAAGATCCACTGTAATCTCATCAAGAAGAAGAACCTAGAAAAACAAGGATCGACTTTATATAATTGTACAATGATGCCCAAACTATACAGCTTGTCATGAATTCAACAAGCACGTTGGAAAAAGGAGTTGCTACAAGAGTTTCCCTTAAAAAGCATGAGCTTTATGATCACACCTTGAATGGCTTGAGAAGACCCATACAAATTTGAACTCTTCTTCTTTGACCATCAGATACTTTATGCATCCTCCAGGAGAGATTGATATCTAGTACCTGGCATGTTGAAAAATTGGGCAATGGTTTTCCAGAGAGGACAGTGCATGCGTTTTTTTTTTTTTGGGGGGGGGGGGGGACTTTTTCAGAGATGAGCTCAATCCAGTTTGCATAACAATAAAATAATTTAGCATCTAAATACAATATCAGAATTGGGGGATCCTTTTATGCGCCATTAAGTCTATTTTTATGTCTTGCAGCCTGACATTTTCTTAGGGAGGAATTATCATTCTCTGACAAACGATTAACTCTGGGCTTATGAGCAACACCCTGTGGGTTTAAAGAAAACTCTGTAATTTGTCACTAGAACGATCAACTCTGGGCTTATAAGCAACACCCTGCGGTTTCAAAGAAAACTTTGTAATTTGTCACTAGAACGATCAAGTCTGAGCTTATAAGCAACACCCTGCGGTTTTAAAGAAAACTGTGTAATTTGTCACTAGAACAACCACATCTTTATCGCCTCATGAAACTGAAAAAGCAGTACTAAAGGCCAGGCAAACTCAGAGTCAGTTAGAAGGTGCTTGTGGTTCATTCTGGGGAAAGATTGCCAGGACATATCGATTGACAATTTGACCGTGAATCCAATGCGATCCAGCTGGACTAATTAATTTTGTATCGGTATCAGTTATCAATTTCCAGTTGAATTATGAAGTCAACTGCAATGCATCAATCTCCACAAAATTTATAAAAAGTTATCTTACAAATATTTAAATGGGAAAATGACAGTTAGATCCCAAAAGTATGACTTAAAAATAATATAGATCCTCGACAAAATTTTCTAAAAAATGAATTGCAAATATCCATCCCAACAATTACAAAGAAAAATTCCTGCTACAATCTAAAAGTTATATTTGATACTTAAATATTTATTTGCAAGTAAAACTCCTGAATTTACAATTATTTAGATCAATATTTTTGACTTATTTTCAAAAAAAAAATTATCAGGGACTTAACCGTCATTAATTTAAGATTTTGGGATCTAAGTGTCATTCTCCCTATTTAAATTCCTAAACTAGGTCCCAAAATGGTTTTGAAGAACATTAAAATGCCATAAAACTGATAATTTTTTTTTTTTAATGCAAATCTGCCACTTGTTCAATAAACAACAAGCCACTGATTTGTCTTCTCTATACTCTTCTACAAGTCATTTTTATCTTTATGTGTGGAAGGACAATAATTATCAAAGAATTCATAGTCAAATTTAGAAAATTACAAAAAAAGCAGCGCCAAAGATAGCTAATACGGGTTGCATCTGCATGAAGAAAGGTTAGCGAGTGCACAGATTCAACCATGCATGAGTGTCAATAGTATTGCTAATTAAATTCATCCTACCTTGATTAGCTCTGCTCTTCTTCCAGGATCAATTCCACCTACCCCAAATATCAGTTTCTCTGCAGAAACATCCATTTGTATTGGAACCTCAAACCCTGCAAAAGCAACATCTCGTCTCCACTGACCAAAATATAGTTAAAAGAAAAAAGAAAAAAGTCATATAATCTAAGTAAGCATGAGTAATAAACTGAAAAGAAATGACTGGGTTATAATAATCTAACAATTTCTTCTTTCTCCCTCTCAAAGTCTGACTGTTTCTAGACTGTTACTGCTGATCCACAATAAACAATAGATGTAATGTTGATAAAGCAAATGTTGGGCTCTGGTTGGACATGGCTTCCATCAATTCTTTTAGGATATTAAGCACTTATTATATGAATCTATATGCCAAATAATATATATTGGACAGTAATGATTTCTTGAAGAAGGGCTTGGTGGACTAAGGAACAATCTAAAAGCTTTAAACTAATTGGAGGTGTGCATCCGAAGGGAAAAGATGGATATGTATATGGAGGTTGCATCGTTCAGGGAAGAAAAAAAATTGTTGATCACAGATTAATTCGTTCACTCCCCAAATTGTTGAGTGATCCCCAAAGAAATCCTTTAGTATATAAATCTTAAAGGTGTTTTTCAAACTCCTTTTTTGGAGTCTTCTTCCAGGATCAATTCCACCTACCCCAAATATCAGTTTTCTCTGCAGAAACATCCTTTGTATTGGAACCTCAAACCCTGCAAAAGCAACATCTCGTCTCCACTGACCAAAATATAGTTAAAAGAAAAAGAAAAAAGTCATATAATCTAAGTAAGCATGAGTAATAAACTGAAAAGAAATGACTGGGTTATAATAATCTAACAATTCTTCTTCTTTCTCCCTCTCAAAGTCTGACTGTTTCTAGACTGTTACTGCTGATCCACAATAAACAATAGATGTAATGTTGATAAAGCAAATGTTGGGCTCTGGTTGGACATGGCTTCCATCAATTCTTTTAGGATATTAAGCACTTATTTATGAATCTATATGCCAAATAATATATATTGGACAGTAATGATTTCTTGAAGAAGGCTTGGTGGACTAAGGAACTGCGCAATCTAAACTAAGCTTTAAAGATGGATATTGTGAGGTGTGCATCCGAAAGGGAAGAAAAAAATATATATATCACAGTAATTAATTCGTTCACTCCCACAATTGTTGATTGATCCCCATCCTTGTATATAATAAATCTTAAAGGTGTTTTCAAACTCCTTTTTTGGAGTACAAAGGACAAAGAAAGAGATATTATAGCACCAACCTCTCCACCAAGATAACACAGATCACCAGAAGATACTAAAGTGGTGTCGTGAAAAGCTGATCTTCCAAGTACACACGAACCATGCCTGGTTGCACCATGTGCTTCCCTCCCAAGATCTTAAGTATGGTGGTCTTGCCTATCAAACAGCAACTATCATCAGCAAATAAATCAGACTTAATATTGAAGATACAAATGCAAGTATAAACTAAGACAGTAAGTATAGAGGACCGGAAAATGGAGACAATGTTGGGAGACCGACCTGTGAGGATTGAGGTTTATTCATTAAAACTTGCTTTAGCTTTTGCTGCTAAGAATATAAAATGAAAGGGAGATAATATTCTCCCAATTTAATTTCTTTGTTCCATCCTGCAAACAACCGAATCTAATACAGAAACGAGTTCCCCTTTCCTATAGGTTAATCATACTTAGAATGAACACAACATATTATTTAATTAGTCATGACTTTCAATTATAACCTGAGTTGGGGGATAAGAAGTTAAGAACAGATAAGAAAGTGAAAAATCAGGACGGAACTCCTCGAAATTCCGGTTTTCTTTTCTTTCTTTCACACTCTGCGCTATGAAACCAGGAAGTGAAAGCCTGTTGCCAGCTAAATGACTGTAAAACGCATGTCAATAGATCGAGCTTCAAATAATACAGCCTCTCATCACCTAGAAATCCAGAAATGATAATTTAATTGATGAATGAGGGGAACAAGCAGAACGAACCAGCGCCATTAGACCCGACTAGAAGGCAGCGGTAGCCGGATTGAGGGTGAGAGAGAAATCTTGGATGAGAGGAGGGGAAACCCGGAGGAGGATGGCCATCGATCCCAGGATATGTGAATTTCAGATCATTGATCTCGATCGTAGGCCCTGAATTGCCATCAGAAATCATTCTCTAGATTTTTTTTTCCCCTCTTTCAGAGGATGTTAGTCTCGCTCCACATCCACAGTTATGATGCAAGGGGACTTTTAACCACAAGCTAACCGACTCCCTACTCCCTACCTTCCCTCTACCAACGTAAGGTTTTAAACCAGACCCCAAAAAACAAGTGATTAGCCGGTTGAAAAAGTGAGTAATAAAACCAACCCGCTTGTACTTTATCTCTCTTTTTTGTCTCATTCTCTCTAATTTCTTTGTATTATTCCCTCCTCACTTTAATAAAGGATATTTTTTTAAAAATTTTAATTAATAAAATATTAATGAGTTATTTCAAAAATGGCCCAGATATCTAAAGATAAATTTAATAATTTTAATTAAATGCAGTTTGGGGTTTCAACAAAAAATTTTAAAAAAGTAAGACTCTTGACTAATTTTAATCACCTTTCTTAGTCTAAATAATTTAATTAAAAGTGTCTTGTAAATAAAATTGAAAGAATATTCTTTAAAGAAATTAAAAATCAATGTAATAAATAGTTTAAGAAGTTAAAAAAGTTGGGGGGAAATGCATCCGCGAATACCGCTATGTGTGTGTGTGAGAGAGAGAGAGAGAGAGAGAGAGAGAGAGAGAGAGAGAGCTTGAAACTTTTGTAATATACTAATACTAGTACGATACGGTCATAAGACTATTCAAAATAACATATAATAATACTTATTTTTCTTGTTCAGATGTTTAACCGTTCTTGGTGGTTGCTGAAAGCTAACGTTGGCTGGGCAAATCAAAGGAGATTGGGTTTTGATGTTCCGTTCTAGATTGCAATTCAACAAAACTCCTGCAGTTTTTCCTTTTTAGTTTATTTGCAGAATATAAATATATTGAATCACTGAAAAGCGAATAGGATGTACTCATAAAAGGTGGTTCAAGTTCAGATGCCCGTGCCATGAAATGAAAAAATACCCGCTTTGGCTACTTGAAAAGCGATTGACAACAATGGTTTAGGAGTTGAGTGTTTGTTTAGCTTATATTCCTTTCAAAATAATATAAGACTTTTTTTAAAAATTTAAGTAATATAAAATATATATCATTAAATAACTTTTATTTATTTTTTTAATTATATCTCTATTTCATTTATTAATTTTTTTTTTAAAAAATTATACATTAAAATTTTAATTACTATTATCAAGATTTTTATATAGAGTATTAATAAAATTATAAATTAAAAAATGTTGACATTTTTTAAAATTTAATGTTTTAATTAATATTATGAAATAGTTAACTATCAATTATGTTGTTCGAAAACGGAGGTCCTGATCAAAACCACAAAACAATACAAGAGTATCTTTATCACAGAGGTTGCAAAAGCATGTTCCGACGGGTTTTTTAACATATACAGACTTAATTGGTGTTTGCAACCTTTAAGATAAATTACTTTTACACCGGGTTGAGTTTGTCTAGGACAAAAGGATATCATAGTACACGCTTAATTTGCACCATTATCCAGGGAAAGCAAATCCATAAAGTGTGGTGGTGCTTGTTTGGGGACAATGGATGGGCAGTTAAATTAAATAGTATTAAAGTTGGGATGTGGCGTTGAGATCCTTCTTTCTTGCCTCAACATCGCAACGTAACGCAAGAATGAAATTGCAGGAGGTAATAGCAGGTTAGCCATGGGAACGCCGAGTTGAGGTTGCGTTGTTAATTTGCGGTTTCTGTTGAGTATTGGTTGAAATGCAAAGTCCCTCAAACTCTGTCAATCAATGCTTGGATTAGATTAGATCTGGGAGCAGGCGAGATGGGATTCAAATCGTTATGACTCGGCAAATGATCAACGGAGTCAGAAGCAATTACATGACAAATGACAGCCACAAGATATAATAACAGGGGGGAGGAGTTGTTGACCTAGAGGGGTGGCAGTATGAACCCTCTTATCTATTGTTTTAACCTTCCACGTTTCACTGTTATAAACTGTTAAAACCCCGATCATTCATTTAAGAGACACACCGTTAATGAACAAATCTTTTGCTAATTATAAATTTTTATAATTAGCGAGACAAGTTATACAGCATTGAAAAGGCACGCAGATAGCGAAAATAAAAATATCCTTTATAAATGAAGGATATCCGAAGTCCAACAATGGCTGAAAAAGGGAAAGGGACCAACAAAAGCGGTCTATCAGGGTCATACCCATTAAAACCTAAACATCTGTATGACTTCTTTACAGAATCCATACTCCACCAATTAAGAAGAAAGCCAAAAAAACAGGGGAAAATACGACTCTCCACTCCTGTACACAAGAAAGTAGAGCAGACTAGGCTGCCGATGGAGCTGGAACATACTGAAGACCACCAGCCTCAGTTAACGCCCCCTTGATACGCTCAACATTCACAGTGTTCTCATAGTCCAGTGTCTCGTCGTCCTCGTATATCTCCCACCACTTCTTCACCAGCATCTTTATGTCTTCCCTGTCCATGTTCACTTCCTTTCCCGTGAACCTCCACGGTTTTGACCCCTACAATTGACCCCGTACGTCAGAACAACTCCACATAAAATAATAAAATTCAAATTATTCAGTGAAATAGAACAGTGCTCACAGCAGCACAGTAGTGAATCACTTTGACATCGTCAAGCTGAACGTTCTCGGGGTGACGCCACAGCATGGCCAGCACGAGGTTGTACTGATTGGATAAGGGCTTGTATTTGTCCTTGAAGTACATGTTCAAAAAGTCCTGCGTGCAAAAAGCTTAATAATAAATCCTCTGAAACCTATTCGATCCCATATCCAAACTACAGTTCGTAAAAGACAGGTGGAATGAACTACCTGTTCAGCAAACAACGTGGGCATAGTGACTTGGAGGGTTTTGAGGAGGTCACTGTAAGTGGAAACATTCGGCTCGAAAACGAACATCCCGGCGTTGAAATAGAGCGGTGGCTTAGGTCCCATACTGGCGGGCCAGGCCACCTTATCAGGGCACTGCTGGCAATACCAATCCGGTACTGCGGAGACTGGCTCCATGTTTCCTCGCAGAAACAGTCCATCACCGCATAGAAATAATTGTTGGGGAGATCAAAAAGGTGGTCGATGTTGTCAAATACTTGGATATCTCCGTCCAGTATATCATCTTGCTGTACTCCACGAACTGCAACCATTTTTCAATCAAAAAGATATCGATATTATTTTAATCCCGGAGATGAAAAAGTTATCTTAACCGAAAGAATCAGTGGGTAGGATACTGTAACCCGAGAAATCAAGGGGAGCAGAGTAGGGTACAAGGTACATGCAATATAATACAAGTTAAAAGGGACATAAAGATAGAGGACAGAGAGGTATTTACATTCCAGATACGAAGCTTGGAGTAGTTGATGACATAGTAGGCCATGGCAAACTGGGTTTGGTTCTCCGGCGGGTATACGGGCTCGATCTCCTTCACGATGCATCCTTGGGAGGTCAGAATCTTGCGGTGCTCCTCGGGAACATCCGGCAAAATGCGACCACCAACGGGTAGATGCTCTGGGCCTCCTCAGACCTTTGGCCAAGCCGACCACGCCCTTCACGTAGTCACCGTCACCTGCAAGAAAAGTAACAAATGCACGGCCGGTCGTCTTGGCTGTGTGGCGGCGGCGTTGGCAGCAGCGGTGGTGATATCAGGTGCCATCTTTCAACTGTGAAAAGGAGAAAGGAAAGTTTTCAAACAAGAGCTTAGAAAGCGATCCTGAGTAATTTACTGATGTGCAAGAGGATTTCTTGGGTTGGCTGTGATGAATGTGGAGGGTGGTGAGGGTCCTGCTTATAAAGGACTTTTGAGGGCAATTATGGCAAACAAAAATCAAGGAATGAATATTTTTCCACTGCGTCATTGGGGTGAATTAATATATTATCTTTTAACTTTTGGAAGGTGAGAGATATGAATCTTGGACCAATCATATCTTGACATCAATTAACATCAATTAGGCAATCAATGGAACGTGGAAAAGAAATCATGTCGTTTCTCATCCCCCCCCCCCCAAAAAAAAACAATAAAAAAAAAATCCCGCGTCATCTGAAAAGCAGTATTTAATCCAGTTGATGGAAAAGGAAAAAAAGAAAAACAATTGTTTTTTGGTAAATACTATATTACTTCTTTGGTTTGGTCGACTGAATTTTGTTGACTATTACTTGAGATGGAGATCTGAAGTTGACCCAACGGTTACAGTTATTTGGTGGTTGCATGTTATGCCTTTTCTTTTCTGGTCCAGTTGCATGGCGATCCTTTCATTAATAAGTCGCTTCCACCTGTTTCTCAAACTTTTTTCGAGATCGAACAAGTCATGCAACCTAATATGGCATCGAACTGGATGCATGGGACTTGAGATTGCATTTCATCGCCCAATGAGGATGACATAGAGAACATATAGAGTGAGGAGATTTGCACAGTCCATTAACTTCAATTTTACAAATCATTGCTGATATTCAAATGTCTCATCACTGGGCATATGCTGCACGGGTTTTCGGCAGATTAAACAATTGAGAAGTTAATTAATCAAGAATGACCACTTCACCCTATTTCCAGCACCTCAAATTTCCCTTGCATTTGATTTTAGAATTTAATTGATGGATCGAATTGATATCTTTTTTTTTTTGTGGTTGGGTGGGGCGAGAACGAAATAATATATCCCTTTTTAAAAAAATTACAAATCAATGTTCTTTGACCGGAATAATGAAATAATATCTTCCTTTGTTTCGGCCAAAAAGAGATGATATCTCTAGCTACACGGGGTCAGGGAATTGAAGGCGGACGTGATATGGCACGTCGATAATCAAGGAGGCGAAGATCATAATTTCGACGGACACGGGAGAAGACTGAAAGGCGGGACTGGCTGTTTCTTTTTTACCACAACGAGCTCAAAAATTGTGGATGTTTTATTCGCCCGCATATAAAACCCCATTGTTCGCCCAGGAAAGTTAGATTTTCCCTAATTCATGACGCCCAAAACCCAACGCCCCCGCCCCCCCCCCCCCCCCCCCCCCCGGAGTGGGGCCCACAAAAGGGAACACAGAATAACGGAAATGGGAAAGCGTTAATTTCTTAACACGAGTCTTTTGGCTGGTTAACTGCCACCGCCCTTTGCACACCACCGACTGGCCCCTACGCAATTTATTAAGTTCGAGCAATTTGTCACCAGTCCTTCGCCCAAGTTACCCGTTGGTGAGGCACGTCCACCCTCTCTTGACACGTGGCTTCCCATGAAGCGCCTTTACCTTCGACATTAATGTCTCGGATATAATGGGGCCAGCCGCTCTGAGTCTCTTGCCACGTGGCTCTTCGGTCAAGCCAAATATTATTTTTACATTTATTCCCTTGTGGGGTCTATGTCAAAACCTTTGCGTGTCGAGATCTCAGCATCTCGCTACACGGCAAGACATGTGTCGGCATCAGACTAAGATAGAGAGGCTCAGCTTGTTCCACGTGGCGATTCGTGTACCTTGCCTGACCAACGGTGGCGACCGTCTTGAAGTAGTGTGTGTAGAAATGGAGAAATCTTAGATGGGCCGGGGAGGGAAATAAAATCTTGCGAGAATAACACTTGGTCCAGAATCTTTAACTAATGACAGTTAGAATTTTAATAAATCCTTTAAAAATGAGTTAAAAATATCAATTTAGATAATTATAAATTGAAGAGTTTCAATTATAAATATATATTAAATATTAAATATAATCTTTCAAGTGTAATATGAATTTTTGCTTGTAATTATTTAAATCAATATTTAATAATTTTTTTTGTAAAAATTTAGTTGAAGACTTAATTATATTGTTCCAATATTTGAGGATCTGACAGTCATTTTTTCCAAAAAAAAATTGCTCCAGCTATTAATAAAAGAAAATGTATAATATATACTCCCTCCGTCTTAATTTATAAGATGTTTTTAGATAAAATTTTATATACTAATAAACCTCATTAAATACACTTAACAACTTTATTTTTTTAAAATAAAAATATAAATTTTTAAAAATACCCATCATTTAATATATTAAAAAGAGAAAAGATAAAAATTAATTATAAAAAGAGAAAGAGTTATATTAAAATTAAAATATTTAATGAAATCTTAATTTATTTAAAATATTTTATATTTTGAAATGAAAAACTCTTTTAAAATATTTTATATTTTGGGACTGAAGGAGTATCAATTTTATGTAAAAATAATATTGAAAATTTTCTATCGTTCGTCGCTTTATATTTGGCGGTCACGGTGACGACATTTTTGTTTCGTTTTTATAGTCATTTAACAATCAGTATGCTGGTTGGTCCAACTTTGAAAGGAATAGTTCTTCAACCGGTCAAGTTTTGAGCTTGAGAAGGATAACGTTTTTAAATTGAACCCGCCCATAATCGGCAATAGGGGCAGAGAAATTGACTGGCCCCGAGCGTGAAATTTCTTCCCCCTTGCTTGCTTTTCAAATTTCAATTACTTTAATGACAGAATCTTCTTTAGCGATTCCATCATATATTATGATTCTTTATTATTGACCGAATTTTCTCGTGAGAATGATGGCGAAAATCAAAACTTTCCATGACATGGATGGAAGTAATTGGCGGAAAGTCAACAAAAGGATTTTCTCCAATATCCCTGTCCATTTCGGGCTAAGATTTTTATTCTCTTTATAAATTATTTTTAATTATATTTTCAGTATTAAAAAAATTTAAAATTTATTAAATCTATATTAAAATTTAGTAAGTTTTCACATTATTTTTTTATTAAATATACATAATTTAATATCATATTTTTTTCTCCCCAACATTTAGTAGAAGGTAAAATAAAAATTTTATAATAAAAATTTAATGATGTAACTGATAAATAGAATAAAAAATTATTTTCTATGTCCTATAAATAGGACAGCGCGGGAGTAATTAGTACTTACAAATATATATATATATATATATATAAAATTAATCACTAAATCTCTATTTGGTAGGTGGATAATTACTCAACGGTGCGCGTTGAAATTCTGTATCCAGGTCGAAATTGGATTTGCCTTGCCGACACTGTCATTGTAGGGCCGGCCCATTCAATTCAGGATGCAAAATCTACAATAGGCCCAGATATGCACTTTCCTGTAGATGTCGGGTGATCATGAATCCAATCTGCTTCCTAGTGCCTACGGTCCGCATACCCTAATTCTGACCGAAACTGCTGTTTTTAATAAGAATTCTAGCCAAGACTTTTGGATCTTCAATTGCTTGTTGGGCCACGCCATTTGGTCAAATGCAAATGGCCAGCGAAAATTGGCCCATTAGCAAGAATAATTTTTTAACATGGGCTCAAATTTGCTGCTAATATGATAATTTGCTGGTGAGTCATTTATAAGTATTTGTGTAAATGTTCATTAAATCTTAAGGTATGGCTTAACTTTTGTGATTTTTAAACTCAACTTATCTAAACTTTTACCTACACAGAGAAAAAAAAGTGCATGGTTCAAGCAACAAATACTAGAATCATGAGCATCATAACTTCTTTTACAAACGCATTATATAGAAAAATTTATGTCTAAGTATGATGTATGTTATCATATACTTGTATTTTGTGAAGTATTGCCCCAGCCTTGCCCGGTCAGCTCAGCACACTGTCATTACATCTAGGTTTCTGACAAGCGAACTTTTCTGTCAGCATATTATTCTGGGGTGCTACGTCAACGGGACCCATCACCCCAATAACACTTCTTCTCTTGATAGGGTACTAATATATATAGTACTATCTTTCCCCCTTGGAATGTACATTTTCTTTCCAAACATGTGGATGCTGTGAAACATTTTTGCGCTTGAGGTAAAAAAAAAAAAAAAAGGTTAAAGCCTTATTTGGGTAGGAAAGAATGGAAGGTTGAGCTTAGGATAAATTAATTCATGTGTTTGATATGTAAGGTTGAGTTTAATTTGAGATTGCTTAAATTCACTCATATGGGATTACTCAAACCCACCCCTATATGGTATTTGAAAATTAGTCTTGAGTTTGAAAAATTTAAAGACAAAATTATCCTTGTTTGTTGTAATTTTTGAACAAAAGTGTCCCTGTGAATTTTGCCTTCAATTGTTCAACATATCTAGCAAAAGCTCATCACCATCGTGGCTGCAAAGCGCTATTCTCCATTCCCTCTATCAATCTTAGGACAAGCGCTCAGCTCCATGGTCAATTTCCATCATCACAAACCTTCATCCTTGGAGCAAAGAGTGATTGTGGCGAATGGGTAGAGGGCGAGAGTAAATGAAGAAGGACACCCCATGAACAAAGCATATCGCAAGAGTTTCAATTAAATATATATTTAAATATTAAATATATCTTTCAAGTCCTTTAAAAATGAGTTAAAAATATCAATTTAGATGAAGAGTTTTTGAAGAGTCAATTATAAAATATTTTTATTAATATAATCTTTCAAGTGTAATATGAATTTTTGCTTGTATTATAAATCAATTTTATAATTTATTTTTGTAAAAATTTAGTTGAAGACTTAATTATTATTGTTCCAATATTTGAGGATCTGACAGTCATTTTTTCCAAAAAAAAATTGCTCCAGCTATTAATAAAAGAAAATGTATAATATATACTCCCTCCGTCTTAATTTATAAGATGTTTTTAGATAAAATTTTATATACTAATAAACCTCATTAAATACACTTAACAACTTTATTTTTTTAAAATAAAATATAAATTTTTAAAATACCCATCATTTAATATATTAAAAAGAGAAAAGATAAAAATTAATTATAAAAAGAGAAAGAGTTATATTAAAATTAAAATATTTAATGAAATCTTAATTTATTTAAAATATCTTATATTTTGAAATGAAAAAACTCTTTTAAAATATTTTATATTTTGGGACTGAAGGAGTATCAATTTTATGTAAAAATAATATTGAAAATTTTCTATCGTTCGTCGCTTTATATTGGCGGTCACGGTGACGACATTTTTGTTTCTTTTTTTATAGTCATTTAACAATCAGTATGCTGGTTGGTCCAACTTTGAAAGGAATAGTTCTTCAACCGGTCAAGTTTTGAGCTTTGAGAAGGATAACGTTTTAAATTGAACCGACCATAATCGGCAATAGGGGCAGAGAAATTGACTGGCCCCGAGCGTGAAATTTCTTCCCCTTGCTTGCTTTTCAAATTTCAATTACTTTAATGACAGAATCTTCTTTAGCGATTCCATCATATATTATGATTCTTTATTATTGACCGAATTTTCTCGTGAGAATGATGGCGAAAATCAAAAACTTTCCATGACATGGATGGAAGTAATTGGCGGAAAGTCAACAAAAGGATTTTCTCCAATATCCCTGTCCATTTCGGGCTAAGATTTTTTTATTCTCTTTATAAATTATTTTTAATATATTTTATCAGTATTAAAAAATTTAAAATTTATTAAATCTATATTAAAATTTAGTAAGTTTTGAACATTATTTTTATTAAATATACATAATTTAATATCATATTTTTTTCTCCCCAACATTTAGTAGAAGGTAAATAAAATAAAAAATTTATAATAAAAATTTAATGATGTAACTGATAAATAGAATAAAAAAATTATTTTCTATGTCCTATAAATAGGACAGCGCGGGAGTAATTAATACTTACAAATATATATATATATATATAAAAATTAATCACTAAATTCTCTATTTGGTAGGTGGATAATTACTCAACGGTGCGCGTTGAATTCTGTATCCCAGGTCGAAATTGGATTTGCCTTGCCGACACTGTCATTGTAGGGCCGGCCCATTCAATTCAGGATGCAAAATCTACAATAGGCCCAGATATGCACTTTCCTGTAGATGTCGGGTGATCATGAATCCAATCTGCTTCCTAGTGCCTACGGTCCGCATACCCTATATGGTATTTGAAAATTAGTCTTGAGTTTGAAAAATTTAAAGACAAAATTATCCTTGTTTGTTGTAATTTTTGAACAAAAGTGTCCCTGTGAATTTTGCCTTCAATTGTTCAACATATCTAGCAAAAGCTCATCACCATCGTGGCTGCAAAGCGCTATTCTCCATTCCCTCTATCAATCTTAGGACAAGCGCTCAGCTCCATGGTCAATTTCCATCATCACAAACCTTCATCCTTGGAGCAAAGAGTGATTGTGGCGAATGGGTAGAGGGCGAGAGTAAATGAAGAAGGACACCCCATGAACAAAGCATATCGCAGAGCCAGATTTCTCATACGAGATTGACGCCAATGACTTGGAGCTAGCAAGTTTCAACAGGGCATTCAGAGCAGTGGAGGAATAGGGTCGTGATAGGGGAGGGAGGGCTGGGTTCGCTTGCAACAGAGAAGATGGGTTTTTAGGGTCACAATTTCTTTATTAATTATAAGGTATTATGATATTTTCATAATTTATGTTTAATTATAAAATAAAATAAAAGGAAGTATTTCTTTCAATTATTACATCATACCAAACTTAATTTTCAAGTCTCAATACCAATTCCTCCAGACTTAGGCATGCATGACAGGGTTTAAAGATATAAATTTGGTCATCAACTATTTTTTAAGAATGCTTGATAACTTATACTATAAGATAATGCGAAATAAATTTTTAACTTTAAAAGATAGAACATCTAGCAATTTTCATTAATTTTATTTTCCAGATGTTAACTTTTTATGTGAGACCCATAGTTTTTTAATTGAAAATGACACGTGGCACTCCACCTCACACAAATAAAAATATAAATTTAATTATGAATTAATTTTTAAGAAGTACTGAGTAACATTTATTATAAAAAATAAATCATTTAGCACCTTCCCATCAATTTTGATCAAATGAGTTAATGTTCAAACTAGTGAAACTCACAACACGTCAATTTCTCCCATCTTTTTGTATTTATTCTCAATCTCAACTCAAGAAGAAATTGTTTAAAGAGTTTTCATGTAAAGATATTTTCGAGAACAACACTAACGAAGTAGCAAGATTAATTCAATCGCTTCATTTTTTATAAAAATAATTCATGGCTAAGTTAAGCTTGAATCAAGTTTCTTCCATGCTTAGTAGCATTGTGATTTGAATTGCTAGTTCGCTTGAATTGTCAAAGAGATTTAAATGAAACTTTGTCTTCTTCCTTTTCTTTTATTTTGTTGGCATCATTCTTGTGAATGTTTCATATAAAAACTTTTAAATATCTTCTTCTCAAGCTAAGATTAAGAACAAAGATAAAAAGATTGGAGAAATTGACTTATTGTGGTCCTATAAATCTGAAAATAAACTGCGCTTGGTCTAAATAAAACTGAAGGTATTGGATGGTCTATTTTTTATAATAAAGACTATTTAATTCTCCTTAAAAATAGTTTATAACTAAATTTACACCTTTATTTGTTAAGGTTGAATGCCATGTCAATCCGATATTTGTGGGTCTCATATGAAAAGTTAACAACCATCAAATAAAAATTAATGAAGACTACTGTGTGTCTAATTTTTTTAAGGTTAAAAATTTATTTCACACTATCTTATAGTATAGACTACTCAATATTCTTGAAAAAATAGTTAAGAACCAAATTTACATCTTTATCTAAAAAAAAAAAATCATGCCCCCATAATTTCAGTAAGCATAGTTTCACTTTGCTTGTTAATGCCACTATTTTGTGTCGAATTCTGTAACGCCCTACCCCCAGAAAAAGCAAGGATTCTTGAATAATATTTTCCATCATATTAAGAGTATATTTGAATTAAAAAATTCACAATTAAAGTTAGGACTCAACTAAGCTTGATAAACTGAGATTAAAAAAAAATTTATATTTGTAATGTAATTTATGTTTGGATATCTTTTTTTTTTTAGAAGTCAGTTACACAAACTAAAATTTGTTTGGATGATTTGATTTAAAAGCCAATTAAGATGCATAATGACAAAAATGGACATGAATATTTTGTGTGTGTATATATTTTTGCCATCATTTTTATTTTTTAGAAAAAATATTACACTTTAAATTACAATTTTATTTTTTAAAAGTTAGAATTTAAAAATCTAAAATAAATTGATAGATTAAAAATTTTTAAATTTTATAAATGCGTCACACTGATTTTGAAAAATAAAATTACACTGCTACTAAAATATAAATATTGTTTATTATTAGTTTAATATAATAATAATTGATGATTTAATGATTCAATTTGTAAATTCACAAATTTCTTTTCCTTTTTGTTTTTTCTGGAGCCTTGTGCAGATAATTGACGCGGAAGCCTTCACGCCGCGCAGACTCAGCATCGCCGTTGCTTAAAAGGTCTCCATCATATGAATCACACTCTCTGCTGCCGGTAGCCTCCTCCTCCACTGAAGCTCTACTGCTATAGATCTTGTTGAAGGAGGTGGAGATCGGGCACCTCTGTTCAAAGCAGGGACACTCGATGAAAGGGAAGGGATGATAGCAACACACAAGACGGAGAGCAGGTCTCAGCGATGGCGGCAGCGGCGGCTGTCATCACTCATTAGATACGGCGGACTTAGGAGAGTGAAGCGCGAGCAAGGGATGAGCTACCATGGGACAACGGCAATGAAGAAGTGCTTCAGTTCAAGCTCGTTTAGAGATAGATGGAGAGAGAGAGAGAGAGAGAGAGAGAGAGATAATGCCCCAACATTCATAATCCCCAACATTGATGAAAAAACTACGGTAATCAGCTCCATTAAAATTGCTCGTTTGCACCCCACCTGTGGTTGAAATTTTTTGGGTATCCAAACTTGATAAATTGAGCTTTTAGTATTTCAATCTAAGTTTGGGCCATCCCAACCAAAGTTGGGATGTAATCCAAACATGCATTAAATCTTACTATAGTAGGGCTCCGATTTCAGCTAGTTCCTTTTTTTAAATTGTCAGTCTTGAAAAAATAAAAAAGGGTTCATGCTAAAGATGCTTCATTCTCTCAAATTCCAAGAAACAGTTCCAACAGGTTGCCACTCAAACAATTGCCAATCTGTTCTCATCTTCTTTACCGTCAGCATTATTCTGAGATTCTAATTATCGAAGATGGAACAGGAAGCAGAACAAGTGTACTTTTCAGAGTGTCGAGTCTCGTGTACATGACGATTATGCTAACAAACATCTGACAAACCTGATGAACTCGCATATAGTTACAAGACCGCAGAGTAAACTGATTATTTGATTTTAGGCAATGTGCAAATCATGTTTTATAACTCAACAAGATTCTTCCGGTGCATATATAGTATCGATATACGGACAGCATGAAATTTTGTTCGTAAACATGGATTTCAACGAGCACAATCAAATAACAGTGTATGCACAAAAGGAAACTCTCGCCAATGATTTTGGGTCTCTTTGTCTGTTTACTAACCATTTCGTTTAGGAAATTCAGATTTATGTTCAAAGTTTAATTTATATCTGCCTTGTAATTTCTGCTCAATCAAAGGTTGTTGGTGTCCTCACTCTAACCATTTCGTAAACTGCATAACATAACTCTATCTCCAAATGAAATATCATCCTGCATAAAAACTTGGGTTGTTGCTTACTTGTTTACTAAAAAAAAAAAAAAAGAATAATGAAGACGGTTAAAGTAGTTGTATAGGACTTCGAAGCCATTGATGAATTAAGGGCACAAGTGGGTGAAGAATATAATTAGAACAAACTAGGAATAAAGAAACAAGATTGTGGAAGATCTTAAAGTATCTAAGCAGCTATCTTGTTCACCCGAAATGATTCCATTACTCGACGAAGATCACTTTCCTCTTCTAAAAATACATTTTCCGGTGCCTGCAATCTCAACTCGTATAATTGGTTGTTTTCAACTCCAAGGACAGATAGGTACCTCCGGTCCCATTCCAGACGTACCACTCGATCTTGTGGCATCACAGCCAGTTCATTATTATTAGCGTATGACTTTATGTTTACCTAGTACCAACAAAACAATTTAATCAACTAATCAACGGACGTAATAAGATTTCTACTCTAATCTCATGATGAATAAGAAGTAATTGTGCAGCTAATATTGTCAGTAAAAAGACCAACCTCGACTTCATAGTATAGCCTGCCATCATCAGCAACTCTTGAAGACGTGCTGAGAACATTTGATTCGCGTCTTACACCAAGCCTTGTAGACATAAACTCAGTCAAATACTGCTTGAGTACTCTCTTTCCTGCTTCCTCGGGAGGACCCAATTCTTCAACACTCTTGTATCTGGAAGATGAAGGCGAAGACACTTCAACTGATATATTCTCATCCAGAACATAAGGGTCCCTGAAGAATATGTCAGCCCCAGCACCTCGGACTTGGATCCAGTTCCCGGGATACTTGAATGAATAACCATCAAATGTGTCTACATATTCTCTGAACACAACAGATTGCTGAGCTTGAGCCACTGCAGCGCCATGCAAGGCAACTTCTGAGATAACATAACTTGATAAGGTCAAAAACATTGCTTTCCTCCTTGGAACTGCAAGAGCTTTGGTCTGATTATACATTAGCAGAGATAATCAAAGGCCATTAGCAGATGGCCCAGTGCCAAGATGGAAAAAGAAGACAATATCAACAAAATAGACGGATGTTCTGAGGAACACGTGCAAATATAAAGAACAAATGTTTAGGGAAGGTCTTATATTGTTCCTCTCCTGGGTTTTCACTCCTTCCATATGTACCAATCTCTTAAATATGTGCTTCCCTGTCTACTTTTCAATCCCTCGATTACAGATTATTCAGTGTTCTGCATTGTTGTTACTTTATCATGTTTGCAGGAAGGATCACAGACTTTAGAGCCTTTGCTTCTCTTTCTGTTGTAAGAATAAGAAGTACTGATTTAAAATGATAGAATGGCAATAAACATCGCGTATGCTCCACTGGCTAGTTAAATGTATATCGTGGACCGATACAGAAGAAAAGGTGGGCAACCATAAAAAGACCTCAAGGTTTCTTCTTCATATCTATTTCCAACTATCAGCTTTAAGCATTCATTTTGCGAGCAAAAGATGCGGTGCATGCCTCTAACACAGTTGCAGGGAAAAATTAAACAGCGAATACAATTAATAGAAGAATGCTTTGAAAAAAAAAAAAAAAGACCCAATTGAGTAGTTCTTTCATTTCTCTTGTGAAACCAACAGAAATGGTCTCAGGGTCTTCAACCAATAAGTCAGTAACACAAATTGATTCGGATACTGCTCAAGAAATAAAGAACAAACCATCCTAATGCCCCGCCTTTGTCTTCTGATATATTCAGATTCAGTACATTGAGTACGAGAAGACCCGAGGAACCTAACAAATGTTAATGGAAGATAAACATTAAAAGTGCAATTTTGGGTAGGATTACCGATTGGGATGCGGAAGAAGCGGAGCAGCTGCAGCAGCGAGTGGAGCGGAGGGAGTGATTAGGCAGACCCCAGGAGCTGGTGGAGGAGAAAAGGGGGAGTCGGAACGACGTCGCATGTTGCGGGGGTAGCAGGATTATCGGGGACAGGAAACTCGAGATTATAGCCATGGTACGAGAAGAGAGGCTGAACACAGGGAAAGTAAATGGATTGGGACGCACAGCAACTGGAGACTGGAAGGGGGCTTGCAAGTTGCAAAGACAGGGCCACGATCGTGTGCGACCAAATATAGCGCCAGACGCTGTTTCCCTCTTTACAGATGCACGAGGTGTCCCTTTATGTTGGTTACTAGGGTGGATGAAAATTATAATCCCATAGCTCGAGTTAGCAGTTTATGCCGGATGGTACATTGAATGTTCAAGTGCCCGTTTGGATAAGGAGAAAACGCGCGTTTTGGATTCAAAATTAATTTTTTCTGTCAATCTATCTAAACAGTCAAAAATGATCAAAAATCGATTCTGGGTCAAAACGCGCGTTTTTCCCGAAGCTCCCTTCGCTGCCAAAAGTTTGTAAAAACGTTGTGGAAAATTACAAAAACAGACCCAGGAAAAAATTACAAAGAAAGCACATAATTTAATAAAAATAAAATTAAACTCTCTTCTTTTTCTTTTTTTTTCCTTATTTAAAGTTTATATATTTAAAAAATTAATATTTGATATTTAAAAATTAAATTATATAGTTAAAAATTAATTTTGATTAAATTATCCAAATATCTTCAATTCTGTTAAAATCAATTTTAAAAAAACAGTATCCAAACAGATTACGTTATAACATAATCAATTATGATTAAAATCTACCACTTAATCAATTATTTTCATAATCTATTATACCCAACTGAAATCCAAATAGACCACAAGTATGGAAAAGGGACCTCTCACTTGAGGTGGTGAATAGACTTGTTAAAATTTGGCCTCCTCCTAATGGAGGGATTGATAGTTTTTGCTAAAAAAATGATCCTACTGTTAATTTCACAGTTAGGGCAATTTATAATTTCTTGTGTAATAGCTAGGAGCTAAACAGAGGCATGACATGAAGATCCATATAGAAACTACCAATCCCTGAAAAAATTAAAATGTTCTTATGGCAAGTTAACCATAAAAAGCTTCCAACAAATCTCCTAAAAGCTAATAAAAATATCGGTGATTGTGCTTTGTGTCCATTTGAGTATGCTTGGAGAAAATTGTTTTGCATATATTGAAAGACTGTGTTGTGACTTCTGAATTGTGGTCCAAATTTCTTAACTAGATGTTTTTGTCCAGATTTTTCTCTCTGTCCTTACAAGAATGGCTGTGTTAGAATTTGAAGCAAGAGATAAGAATGAGTGAATTCAATAGATGGCCTTAGAGAAAAGTGTTTTGCTTTGACTGCTGGAATCTTTGGAAAAACAGATGTCATGTGTAACATCCCAATTTAAATTTTAATAGTTAATTTAGGTTAATAGAAATTTAAAAAAAAATAATATTTAGAGGTAAGAAAATTAGTAGAAAATGATTATTAAATCTAATTTACGATATAATTCTAAAAAAAATTTAAAAAAATAATAAAATAATAAATTTATTAAAAAAATTAATTAAAAAAATTATTAAATTATTATTATAATAAAAAAGGGGAAAAGGTATGCCAAAAAAAAAGGAGGAAGAAGAAGAAAACGAATTTGCTTTCGGCGCCGCATGAATAGTAAATATAAAATAATAATAAAAAAAAAGGGGGGAGAGAGAAGAAGAAATAATAAAAAAATGTGTGGGACCCACTGAATTTTTATAAAACTCACCCGTTTCCTTTCATTTCTTCAATTCCTTTCCTGCGCGCGAGCTGAGGCGGAGAGAAGCGAGTTGCCGGTGTGAAATATCTAAATTTTTAAGGTAAGAGTTTTTAAT
This sequence comes from Prosopis cineraria, assembly GCF_029017545.1. Taxonomy (NCBI): domain Eukaryota; kingdom Viridiplantae; phylum Streptophyta; class Magnoliopsida; order Fabales; family Fabaceae; genus Prosopis; species Prosopis cineraria. Next base: position 57,332,181 of record NW_026555332.1, read on the forward strand.
AGGATATTTAGGATGTGATTTTAAGCTTTTTAAGACTAAGTAAGTGTTCTAAAATTTTTTCTTAATCATCCTTCTTCTTTGGTTTCTGAGTTTGTAGTGGTAGAAAATTTAAGATCTGGAAGAGGGATGAATTTATGTTGAATAAATATGATTTTTGAGGTTGTCAGTAGTATAATAAATGTTCTAGAGTATAAATTTATTGATGATCTTTGAATCTGTGGCTTGTGGATCAAATTCTAAACTAGATCTGAAAATATATGTTGATTTATTGAGGTTTAGATGATTATTTGGGATGAGAAATGAATTATTATGGTTATAGGATTATGATTCTAAGCTAGAGACTTAATTTTTAATTTTTGGGTATTTTAGGTACGAATTTATAAAATAAAAAGAAAATTTTGATAATAGAAATTAGTTTAAAATTTGATTTTTAGATTATCAATGTTTATTGATAATTAAAAGAGGAGTTAAAAATTTTACTTAATAGTATTAACTATAGATTTGTATTAAGATTGAAATTAGGAATTATATTATATTTTTAATTCTATTATTAGAATTATTTTATTAGTTTCAAAAATTGAAACTAATATTTATAAATAATATGTTATTTATAGATTGTATTACTGGTGAAGATTGTGGTGAGAGGAAAATTTTAAGGAATAATTTATTGAAAAAGCCACAAGGTAACCACGCTTTTAATTTGTGATTAGTGTTACTTCATGTTAATTGGGTGATTATTGAGAAAATTATGAATTTTGTAATATTGTATAATTGTGCAATATTATTATGAATTTGTTTGATTATTGTGGGAGGTGTTGGGAGACTTGCTATTATTGTTGTATTTATGTGCCACGTGGTACGCCCCTATTGGAGCTCAATAGGTGGTTTGTAAGGGCTCGGGCTAATCTACCTTTGGCCGGGTAATTTAGCACCGAGTGAGGGCTACGGCTCGAGGTTAATGGAGGGATATAAGGATGGTTGTTTATGTGTATTGTATTATTTCTTATATTTATTGGAATTATATTATTTTTAATTCTCACTTAGTAAACACACACTTAACTGTTTGTATACACTATCATAAATTGGCTTTGGTTACTGGGACTTTTGAGTCTCATTATGTGGTTAACAATTTTCAGGAGAAGAGCCACGAGTGACACGTGGAGGAGTCCCAGAGGCTTAGTGGTATAGATCCACTGTCTCTTTTGGGTATTTAATTTATGATTTATAATGTGTTATATTGCCAATATTAGGGCTTTTTGTTTATTGTCAATTATATGAATATATAAATGTAATCATGCCTTTCAAACTATTTCTATTTTTAGTACAATTTGGATGACTGTAATTTTTATATTTGGTTTACTTTGGATTGGTTAAAATGGCATGATTATAAGGCCAAATAACTGGCTTGTGTTAAAAATTTATTAAATTGCTTATTTTACTTGTTGGGAGTATAAGGATGGACAAATGTGATTTAGCCTAATGGCATGTGGGAGGTAAAAATTTATCTGAAATATTAATTATAAAATATTTTATATTGAAATTATTGATATAAAAATGTGTTGGGTGGCTGTAACCCAACTATGGTTGAGTTAAATTATTTAAAAAAAAAATTTGGTGTGTTACAAATTTTGGTATCAGAGCTACATGTTTCAAATTCTTATAAACTATGAAATTGTTATACATTAACCTAGTTTATTGGCAATATACATTAGTAAATCATAATACTTCTCCATTATTTTTCTTGTCTTGAGATTAGTGTTAATTTAATTATGTGACTTCCATCCTTTAGGAGGGGAGAGATGGTGTCCAAAACTAGGAGAGGTGGCGAAATTGTCGGTGATTCTATAGAGCCAATAGGAAATGACATACCTTCACTGCCACAACCGGAGCCCACACAGCAACAAATTGGGCAGGGCGAGCCCATACAGTCACAACTAAGGCAGGATGAGCCAACCATGAGGCAAATGATGGATCTACTATATAATCTTAGTGACCGCATGAAGAGACAAGAAGAAGATTGGCCGCTTTAAGACAATATAAGGAGAATTCCAACCGAGAGGGAAATGGCCAACAAGAAGGAAGCCATACCAAGGTATTTAATGCGAGCCAATCTGCTGATGAAGGCTCACCTTCCTATTCTCACCATGAGACTAGTCCGAAGAATGTGAGTCTCCACTCTGAGCAACAGACATCCACGATCACAAAGATTGGAGTACTTTTCGTAAGTTTAATCCTCCTACTTTCGATGGAAATCTTAAGCCAGCGGTGGTTGAAGAATGGATAGATCAATTGGAGAGTATTTTTCGTATGGTTGTGTGCACTTCTAATCAAAAGGTGCAGCTGGCAATATTCCTACTACAGAAGAGTGCTAAGAAATGGTGGGAAACATCAGGACCGAAGGATGATTCCTCTCTTACTTGGGAAGATTTTAAAGCCATATTGTTCGAGAATTATTTTCCTACTGCACTGAGAGCAGAAAAGGAGGCTGAGTTTCATGCATTTCGTCAGGGTGATCTAGATGAGGATGAATTTATTGAACAATTCTCAGAATTATCTAAATACTCTACTTACCTCCAGAAACATGAAGATACAGAGTGGATGGCTGAACGATTACTAGAGAAGGCGAGGCCTGATCTAAGGGAACAGTTAGCCCCTTTTGAGATCAAGACATTCAGTGAGATGTGCAATAAGCTTCGAATAGTTTCTCGGAGGAAGAGAGAGGCTAGATTAGAAGCTGATAGAGAGAGGAGGAAAGAACCTCATGGGAAGCCCCCTATCCACACCAGACCCATTGGTGGAGTAGAGAAGAGGAGCAGTCAAATCTTTGGAGGCTTTAGAAATCAGAAGAAGAAGGGCTACTATCATAAGGGCCAGAGCTACAGAGGGAATCAGAGTGGAAGTCAAGGGTCCTATAGGAGCCCAGCTACCTTTAATCCTACTCCTAGTGCTGCTAGTAATCAAGCATGCAGTAAGTGTGGGAAGTTTCATTCTGGTGATTGTTGGGTTTGTTACATCTGCCAGAAGCCTGGTCATATTGCCCGATTCTGCTATCAAAATCAGAATAGGGGTAATGATCAGAGACCTACAGTACCAGCACGAGTGTATGCCCTCTCTGGGCCAGAGGCTGCTAACAACCCTAATGCTATCCGAGGTATAATCCGAATCCTTGATAATGATGTTTGTGCTTTGTTTGATTCGGGTGCTACACACTCTTTTGTGTCTGATGAATGTATGAAAAGATGTAAATTGCCTGTGTGTACCTTACCTTTTGATGTGAAGATTTCTACTCCTGCTGGTTTGACTGTAAGGACTGCTAAGGCATGTCTAAATGTAGAGGTTGAGTATGAGGGTCGAAAGACCACCATAGACCTCATTTGTTTGTCTTTGTCTGGGATTGATGTTATTGTGGGGATGGATTGGTTGTCTGCAAATGGAGCTGTACTTAATTGTCAGAAAAAGAGTGTGTCACTCTCAGCTCTTACTGTAACCCCTGTAGAGTCCCAAAGTCCTATGTTGTTGTCTGCAGCTCAAGTAGAACAGTGTATAAGAAAGGGCTGTCAAGCTTTTATGATTTTCTTCTCAATCAAGGCAGAGATTGAAGAAGGTGTAGATCAGATTCCAGTAGTGAGAGAATTCCCTGACGTCTTTCCTACTGAAGTGATCGGTTTGCCTCCAGAACGAGAGGTTGAGTTCTCAATTGAGCTCGTACCTGGTACGGGGCCTATTTCTAAGGCACCCTATAGGATGTCTCCATCGGAGTTAGCTGAGTTGAAGAGACAAATTGAAGAGTTGTTAGAGAAGGGGTTTATCAGACCGAGTGTATCACCATGGGGGTCACCGGTACTGTTTGTGAAAAAGAAAGATGGAAGCCTTAGATTGTGTATTGATTATAGACAATTGAATAAGGTAACCATCAAGAACAAGTACCCCTTACCTCGAATTGATGATTTGTTAGACCAATTAGTCAATTCAGCAGTGTTTTCTAAGATTGATCTAAGATCAGGGTATCATCAATTGAGGGTTAGAGCAGAGGATATCCCTAAAACTGCTTTTAGGACTAGATATGGGCACTATGAGTTCCTAGTGATGCCGTTTGGGTTAACAAATGCCCCAGCTGTCTTCATGGATTATATGAATCGAATCTTCAGGCCTTATCTCGATGAATTTGTTGTAGTCTTTATTGATGACATACTTATTTATTCTCGAGATGAGGTGGACCATGCTAGACATCTTAAAATTATTTTGGAGATATTAAGAGAGCACAAGCTCTATGCCAAGTTGAGCAAATGTGATTTTTGGCTTAAAGAAGTTAAATTCTTAGGCCATGTTGTTTCAGAAGAAGGGGTAGCGGTGGACCCTAGTAAGATAGATGCAGTGATGAAATGGGAGCAACCTCGAAGTGTGACAGAGATTAGGAGTTTCTTGGGTCTTGCAGGCTACTATCGTCGTTTCATTAAGGGTTTTTCACAAATTGCAATGCCCTTGACTAAGTTGACCAGGAAAGATGCTCCATTTATTTGGACGAACGAGTGTGAAGTTGCCTTCCAGGAGCTAAAAAAGAGGTTGACCACCACACCGGTGCTCACCTTACCTGTTCCAACTGCTCCTTATACCTTGTATACTGATGCTTCTAAGAAAGGTTTAGGTTGTGTATTGATGCAGGAGGATCGAGTAGTGGCTTATGCCTCTCGACAGTTGAGACCTCATGAGGAAAATTACCCTACTCATGACTTGGAGCTTGCTGCTGTGGTATTTGCCTTGAAGATTTGGAGGCACTATCTTTATGGTTCTTCTTTTGAAGTCTTCAGTGATCATAAAAGTTTAAAATATTTGTTTGATCAAAAGGAGCTCAACATGAGACAGCGCAGATGGATTGAGTTTTTGAAGGATTATGACTTTGAGTTGAAGTATCATCCAGGGAAAGCTAACGTAGTCGCCGACGCTCTGAGCAGGAAGCTTGTACATACTGCTCACATGATGGTCAGAGAACATGAATTATGGAGTAGTTTCCATGCAGTAAATGTAGAAGTAGTCGAGAATCGTTTGGCTGCTCTACACATTACTGAATTTGAGAATAATTTTTGGGAAGAAATTAGAATTGCGCAACAGAAGGATGATTATTTGAATAAGATTAGGGTAGAGATTGGGGCTGGAAAGGCTGAACATTTTGATGTGACCGATGATGATGTCGTAAGATATAAAGGTAGAGTGTGTGTGCCTAATGATACTCGATTGAAAAATATCTTACTTGAGGAGGCTCATCAGAGTAGATATACCATTCACCCAGGAGCAACTAAGATGTATCATGACTTAAGACGTGGTTGGTGGTGGCCAAGAATGAAGAGAGATGTAACTGAACATGTAACTCGTTGTTTGACTTGCCAGAAAGTCAAAATTGAGCATCAGAAACCAGCCGGGATGCTACAGTCTCTTGATATTCCAGAGTGGAAATGGGACAGCATTTCTATGGACTTCATTACAGGATTGCCTAGAACATCTTCTGGTCATGACACTATATGGGTAATCGTAGATCGACTCACCAAATCAGCTCATTTTCTTGCTACTAATATCAAGTATTCTCTTGAAAAATTAACTGAAATCTACATAAGAGAAGTGGTGAGATTGCATGGAGTGCCGACAAATATTGTATCTGATCGTGATCCGAGATTCACATCAAACTTTTGGAAGTCATTACAGGAAGCCATGGGTACTCGTCTGAGTTTTAGCACCGCTTACCACCCCCAGACCGATGGGCAAACGGAACGAACCATACAAACTCTTGAAGACATGTTAAGAGCTTGTGCCATTGAGCTTAGAGGTAATTGGGATAGTCACTTGCCATTAGCTGAATTTGCCTACAATAATAGTTTTCATTCTAGCATTCAGATGGCACCTTATGAGGCATTGTATGGAAGAAAATGTAGATCGCCACTGTGTTGGACAGAATTAAGTGAGAGAACTGTTTTGGGGCCAGACATTGTTGATGAGACTACCCAAAAGATTGCTTTAATCAAGCAAAAATTACTCACAGCTCAAAGTAGACAAAAGAGTTATGCGGATAAGAGGAGAAGACCGCTTGAGTTTGAAGTAGGTGACCATGTATTTTTGAAAATCTCTCCGGTAACTGGTGTTGGAAGAGCTATTAAGGCTAAAAATTGACACCAAGGTTTATGGGGCCTTTTGAGATCTTAAAACGAGTTGGACCAGTAGCGTACCAAGTAGCATTACCACCCCAAATTGCTGGAATACACAACGTATTCCATGTGTCACAACTGAAAAAGTATCAACCAGATCCTTCCCATATAATTGAACCCGAGGAAATTGAACTCAGGGAGAATTTGACATTCAAAGCTGAACCAGAAAGGATTGTGGATTACAAGGACAAGCAATTAAGAAACAAGACCATTAGATTGGTTAAAGTAATTTGGAAGGGCACGACTCCAGGTGATGCTACGTGGGAGACCGAGGACAGTATGCGACGTGATTATCCTCGTCTTTTTGATTAAGTAAGTAGTTAATAGTTATTAACTTCAAATTTTGAGGACAAAATTTTTAAAAGGAGGGGAGAATTGTAACATCCCAATTTAAATTTTAATAGTTAATTTAGGTTAATAGAAATTTAAAAAAAAATAATATTTAGAGGTAAGAAAATTAGTAGAAAATGATTATTAAATCTAATTTACGATATAATTCTAAAAAAAATTTAAAAAAAATATAAAAATAATAAATTTATTAAAAAAATTAATTAAAAAAAATTATTAAATTATTATTATAATAAAAAAGGGGAAAAGGTATGCTAAAAAAAAAAGAAGAAGAAGAAGAAAAACGAATTTGCTTTCGCGCCGCATGAATAGTAAATAATAAAATAATAATAAAAAAAAGGGGGGAGAGAGAGAAGAAATAATAAAAAAAATGTGTGGGACCCACTGAATTTTATAAAACTCACCCGTTTCCTTTCATTTCTTCAATTCCTTTCCTGCGCGCGAGCTGAGGCGGAGAGAAGCGAGTTGCCGGTGTGAAATATCTAAATTTTTAAGGTAAGAGTTTTTAATAGGATATTTAGGATGTGATTTTAAGCTTTTTAAGACTAAGTAAGTGTTCTAAAATTTTTTCTTAGTCATCCTTCTTCTTTGGTTTCTGAGTTTGTAGTGGTAGAAAATTTAAGATCTGGAAGAGGGATGAATTTATGTTGAATAAATATGATTTTTGAGGTTGTCAGTAGTATAATAAATGTTCTAGAGTATAAATTTATTGATGATCTTTGAATCTGTGGCTTATGGATCAAATTCTAAACTAGATCTGAAAATATATGTTGATTTATTGAGGTTTAGATGATTATTTGGGATGAGAAATGAATTATTATGGTTATAGGATTATGATTCTAAGCTAGAGACTTAATTTTTAATTTTTGGGTATTTTAGGTACGAATTTATAAAATAAAAAGAAAATTTTGATAATAGAAATTAGTTTAAAATTTGATTTTTAGATTATTAATGTTTATTGATAATTAAAAGAGGAGTTAAAAATTTTACTTAATAGTATTAACTATAGATTTGTATTAAGATTGAGATTAGGAATTATATTATATTTTTAATTCTATTATTAGAATTATTTTATTAGTTTCAAAAATTGAAACTAATATTTATAAATAATATGTTATTTGTAGATTGTATTACTGGTGAAGATTGTGGTGAGAGAGAAATTTTAAGGAATAATTTATTGAAAAAGCCACAAGGTAACCATGCTTTTAATTGTGATTAGTGTTACTTCATGTTAATTGGGTGATTATTGAGAAAATTATGAATTTTGTAATATTGTATAATTGTGCAATATTATTATGAATTTGTTTGATTATTGTGGGAGGTGTTGGGAGACTTGCTATTATTGTTGTATTTATGTGCCACGTGGTACGCCCCTATTGGAGCTCAATAGGTGGTTTGTAAGGGCTCGGGCTAATCTACCTTTGGCCGGGTAATTTAGCACCGAGTGAGGGCTACGGCTCGAGGTTAATGGAGGGATATAAGGATGGTTGTTTGTGTGTATTGTATTATTTCTTATATTTATTGGAATTATATTATTTTTAATTCTCACTTAGTAAACACACACTTAACTGTTTGTATACACTATCATAAATTGGCTTTGGTTACTGGGACTTTTGAGTCTCATTATGTGGTTAACAATTTTCAGGAGAAGAGCCACGAGTGACACGTGGAGGAGTCCCAGAGGCTTAGTGGTATAGATCCACTGTCTCTTTTGGGTATTTAATTTATGATTTATAATGTGTTATATTGCCAATATTAGGGCTTTTTGTTTATTGTCAATTATATGAATATATAAATGTAATCATGCCTTTCAAACTATTTCTATTTTTGGTACAATTTGGATGACTGTAATTTTTATATTTGGTTTACTTTGGATTGGTTAAAATGGCATGATTATAAGGCCAAATAACTGGCTTGTGTTGAAAATTTATTAAATTGCTTATTTTACTTGTTGGGAGTATAAGGATGGACAAATGTGATTTAGTTTACTTGTTGGGAGTATAAGGATGGACAAATGTGATTTAGCCTAATGGCATGTGGGAGGTAAAAATTTATCTGAAATATAATTATAAAATATTTTATATTGAAATTATTGATATAAAAATGTGTTGGGTGGCTGTAACCCAACTATGGTTGAGTTAAATTATTTAAAAAAAAATTTTGGTGTGTTACATCATGGTGTTTTCAATAATGACCGGCTTTCAGTACAAAGGGTGCTTCAAACAATCTTTCATCATCTCAAGGAGGATGGAGCACCCAAGGGTTTTCACATAATCATTCTACAGTTTAGATTATGAGAAGAGGCATAGTGGACACCACTTATCACAGGTGAACTTAGATTTGATGTAGACGATTTAGTAACTACATAAAGAAAAGCGGCTTGTGGTGGTGTATTATGGAATTAGCAAGGGGATTGGATTGTAGGGTTTAAGCAAAATCTTACTGAACAAAATGTTGTTGCTATGGACCTTACTACTATCCATAATGCTCTGAATATATGTAGATAAAGGAATTTGGCTAATGTCTACATTCATATTGATTCTTTGCAAGCACTCCAATTACTAGTGCATGATGAGAGTTATTACCATCCTTTGAATATTTTTATTCAACAGATCCAACAGACTTGGCAGAATACAAAGAACATACACATAGTACATACATACAAAGAAGAAGTAAGGTGTGCAGGTCAACTAACCAGGAATGCCTATTATGGTAGTTTGACTTGCAAATTATGCAAATGGTCCTTATAAAATGTTTTAGTGTTTTTTGTAACACCCTCAAATTTACAGACCGATTTTTCACAAGTTATTAATTCAACAAATCCTTTTTTTTTTTTTTTTTTTTCATTGAACCCTTATCATGGTAGAAAAATTTCTACCACGATACATCCAAGACAATATACCACAGGTCTTAAAATATCTAAAAAAAACAATTAGAACCATGAGGGACAGACATGATCCTCATAGCATGTTATTCAAATCAGATCATAAATCAAGAGGGACAGACATAATCCTCTTGGTCATATAAATACTTTTAATAAAAAGGATTAGAGTTTACATGCTTCACAAAGAAGATATATCCTAAGTTGGTACAAGATACATTGTATAATCTAAAATAAGAGGCAACGTAAAAGATGGTGTCTCATATACCACAGTTACACCTCTGGTGCTTTCTCGGCCAGACTCGCTCCTGTAAAAATATTAACCACGGGAATGAGACTTAAAAGTCCCAGTAATCAAAAATTAATATGTAATGATGCATGCGGATGTAACTAATCATGCGATTGCTAAGTGGGCACACAAAACATTTAACCGAACAATACTTTCAAACAAACCGAACAAGTATTTAATTTGCATGACTGCACCTTATATCCTCCTTTCGCCATGCTCGGACGCCAAATCACCCGGCCAAAGGTGAGTTGGACCAAGCGACACGCCACTCATTGGGTCCAATAAGGGCTTACCACGTGGTAATAATTAACCGAACAGAAATTCCCATTAACACCATACATTAAAATACCCTGACAAGTCATGCATCATTCAAATATCCAAACAGGAATATATCCGAACAATAATATCTCATCATGATAAACAAAAATAAATTTTAACCCACTTGGCAATAATTTCAAACAAGTATATATAGTATTTATTTTCAATAATTCATAATTTTTCCAAACAACAAAACAACACATAACCATTCACAAACACACTCATCACAACACATTAATAATGGTTACCTTGTGTCTTGAATAACAAGTTCCCCTTCACAACTCCTTTTTCACCACTATCTTTGTCAATATAATCTACATAATTATTTCACAATACTATATATTAATTTTACATTAAAATAAATAACTCTAATTTAAAGAGTTAGAAAGTCTTAAATCTATAGTCCATATTAACACTAATTTAAGATTTATGCCTCATTTAACTTCCCAAATTCTTTTCTAAAATTCTCGTACCCTAATGAACTATTTTTTTTATCCTCAATTCACTTCTAGTATCACAATTTCATCCTTCTACATTCTAAAAATTCATCCAAAAATAAATTAAATTTTTAGAATTATCCTGAAGCCTCAAATCACCTTTCTATAACCTCAAAAATACCTATTCATACTTAGATAAATATTTAATAATCATAGGTTTATCCCTACGTCTCAAATTCCACATAAATTCAACCATATAGATCTAGATTTTAACTCAAAAATTCTTAAACATGAGTTTCAACCTTAAAAAAATATTCTATAATATTTTTTATATCCCTAAGAATTTTAACCTATATTTTTAATCCATCATATCATCAGATTAACTATCCTATAGAAAAATCCTAATCAAAATATTTACTCTATCCTACAAAATAATCATATCACTAGAAAGCTAATATTATTTAGAAAATAACTATAAAATTAATTTTGTAATTAAATAAATTTTTAAATGCTAATCTAAACAGGAAAGTTAGAACATACCTGAAGAAAAAAGAAAATAATCCCCCCTTGCGAGAAAACGCCGAGCAACGTGAGAGGAAGAGAGAAAAATAATATAAAAATGGGATTGTGAGTCCAAAATTATATTAAAAAAAAACTATAGGTTTGAATTTAATTATTCAAACCTTTGGGCCCAAAGTTGCAATTTTCTCTAAATTGCATCTTAGCCTCTCATACTTCCTAATGCACACACCCCCTCCTTTTTATACATGAAGGCACCTCTTCTCTTCCCTCATCTAACCAATGTGGGACTTAGAAACAACAACCTTCCACCCCCCCTTTTTTTTTGTTCCTTCTACCTTCTCTTTTTTTTTTAACACACATAAAAAAAATTATTTATGTATTATATCTTAACTAAATATTGCTTATGTGGTTTTAAATTTAAATTTTTAAATTCATAATTAAATACCTAATCATAATATTATTTCTAAATAACCTCAAATAATATAAATTCCTATTATTATCATTTTTTTCCTCAAAACCTAAATTCCACAATTTCTTTATTATATAAAAATCAGGATGTTACACGTGGTTCAATGGTACCAGGTTCAGCCTCAACTTTGTTATGTAGGAGAGGTTGGAGGATCGAACCTGGGGAGGCTCTCCGCAAGGGGAATAATCCGCACACTACTGCGGGGAAGCCTTTGTCTCTGATGCTCACCGTAAGGGGTGGGGTCGCCCTATTGTGGGGCCTGGGGGGAGAGTGTCCAGCGCCGCAAAAGACCTCGGGTAGGCGGGGTGAGCGGAGGGCTGTTACATTTTTTATTTTGAAGTGTCTGCCAATCTTATGGCGAACTAGACTCCTTTTTTATTCCTGTTATCAAGCTTAGGCTTGCCTTAATATAATAAAAAAAAAAGCATGCACGAGGTGTGAAAAAATATAATTTAAATAAATGATGATAATTAATACAAATTTAAAATCTAATTAAATGAAAATAATTTTTAAATTAAATTTATTAATGTTTAAAATAATGAATATAGATGATATAAATTTGGGTACATTGATAACATCTAGAACATTTAGATCCAAGGAACCACATAAAAGAAGTAAAATGACCCCCATATTAAAAATTAATGTATGAGTGTGTATATATAATAATAATAATAATAATAATAATAATAATAAGAGTGACCTCCTAATATTTTAAACATTTGGATTCAAAGAAAAATTAAATATTTACAAAGTGAAGTCATGAAAACACATAATTCAAAAATAGATGGTAATAAGAAAATTGCAAACTATACTTACAAGTTATGGTAAAAAAAGGAATGATATACCACTTCCTTACAATGAATATGTAAAACCATATATAAAATTTGTAAAAAAATATAAAAAATAATTTAAGTAAGTAATTATACTTAATTAATATTCAATATCTAAATTCTTTTTGTACTAAAAATATGTATAATTAAAGTCATAAAGTGATTGTGTATAAATTTATAAGTAAATATACACTTGATTATGCAAAACATGTTATTAAGAGGATATATATTTTCACATAGCCTATAATGTATTGTTTAAGAGCATCAAATTAAAGGATCTTGTAATCATGTATAACACTGTTTACAATAGCAACTACAAATTATTATGTTCAGCAAGGCACGACTCTACAAGATAAAATTTCATCACACAAATGTAAACTATAAATTGAAAATTCACTATATATGATTAGAAGAAAGTGTTTTTGCTACACAGTTATGTAGATGCTTGAATTAACCTATGAGCATTAAAAATTGACAGACAACTTGACTCCCCAAAAAGAGATGAGTAAGCAAAGACGAAAGCAAGAAAAATAAACATCAGCGTGAACAAAAAGCATTCCATATTATAAGGTAGTATTAATTTGAGGTAAATTAAATTTGTAAAGACTGTATAATTCAGCTACTCATAATGCTCTCATAAGATTTAAGATAGATATAGTTGAGATATACTCTCAATTACTTTCGTTCTTAAAAAGTAAAGCCACCCAATATAAAATGCAAAGCTCATAATAGGCTGGCCTTAAGTTGATATCATTTAAAGAAGAGGTAGGCATGGGGTATTTAATTATGAAGTAAAATAGAAACCTTTGAGCATGAGGAAATCTGGAATTGAAGCAAGTTGAGGTGATTGAACAAAAAGATTGTTACCCCATAGACCTATAATGACAAATAAAAAAGCAATTGATCCAAAAGAAATAAATGACAACATGAAAAGAAAAATACATATAAGAGTCTTCACTGAAAAAATAAAAATGCATATCATTAAATAGTAATGTTAAAAATGAGGTTATCTAGAACACAAGAGAACTTTTATACAAAAATCAAACACGTCAAATCATGATGAAAAAATTATTTACATGCCTTTTTAAAAACGATTACATGAAAATATAGCCTGACATTAATGCAATAACATCCTTGGCAGTAGGGCAAAAAACATTTAATACGAATAAACTATTTTTTATTCAAGAGGAGAGTGTTCATAAACTTTAATACATAAATTAATAAAGCATATTTGTATGTAATTGTAGCTTATACTTACGTACTATTAGAAAGATGAATCTATTAATTTATATAAAGCACTTGAACTTCAAGATAGAATTTTCAAATTCCATGCAATAGATATTTCAAAATACTCACGACATGTTGATGCATGTCTACTAACAACGGTAATTGATATATCTAAATGAGATTCAAGAATCACATACCAATTCATCTGACTTGCATTAGGCATCTAAAAGATGGGAAGCTCCCATTGATTAATTGTCACAAGGTCACTTCAAAAAGAAATAGTGGGAACAGGACAAGCAGAGAATAGATAAAAATTCACAATTTAGCCTTTGAATGTTTAATTAGATGAGCACTAGGGGAACTTAAATGAAGAAAACAAAAGACAAACCTTGTGGTGCTATCATCATGGAGCATGAAAAATTAAAGGCAATAAAATATATTGTCCCAATATGATCCAAAATTGTTAGTCTCCACTTAGATCGTGGGTTGAGGCAAGTTACATTTAGCCATTCATGTATGGCCTAATTTTCGACCTCATCCATTAAAAAATTAGAAATAAAAATTATAATTTTAAAATATATTAAGAAAATTGTACATGGGAGTGGGATTTAATAAGAGAGAAAAATAAGAATTATGAAAATGGAAGAGATCGTGAGAGAAAATATTAAGAATAAAATAAAAGAATTAATATAATGAGAGAACCAACTAAAAGATAAGACTTAAATAAGAAGAGGTGGTTTCTAATAATTTCAAAGATATCATGGTTATAAAAATATTTTTAAAAATCAATGTTAACGTGAAAGTTGGATAATGAGGCGAATAGTGGGAGAGAAGATTAGAGATAAATAAAATTAAGGAGAGAAAAATAAAAGATAAATGAAAGTGGTTTCGGTTAGTTTTAGAAACAGTTGTTATTATTTTCCTTTAAAATATTTATAAAAATAATTGAAGTGATAATGAAGAGATAGGTGGGAGTAAAATTAAATTGAAAAAAAATTAAATTTATTCATAAAATTATTCTTCTAGTCATGATGTGGATTGGTATAATTTTTAGAGACTTATAAAAAAAGATATATTGATTAAATTAAGTTGTATTTTTAAAAATTAAATTATAATTTGGGAAGTTATATTTAAGATCATGTGAGAGAACATCAAAGATAAAGACATTTTTTTTCAATTTTCAAAATAATAATTTTGTATTCAAAATAATAAGTGGCGGCATAAAATAAAAAAAATAAAAAACTTAAAAATAAATATAAAAATTAAATCTTACGTGACTGTATAAAACTGGAGGAATGAAAAAATGGACACTTATCATATTATAGCTATTGTTACTATTCTGTTATTATATATATAGATTTTCCTCTTTATACTAGCTTGTCAATTCGTTCATTTTTGTATTGTGATTATTACACCGTCATTAAACTAAACTATGACTACTTTTAGGAGATTAAAAATGAAAATGGAGGGATTCAATCCTAACAGGCCAAAGTCTAGACATTATTTTCTCATCTAGACTATCATTCTTAAAGCTTTATTATTAGGGCTCGTAAATTCGCATTTAACTTTTTTTATTTTTTTAAAATATAAAATTAATAAGTGCAGACATAACATATCAATTATAATATCTTAAACCTAAATGATAACTTTTTCAAAGATAAATAAGAGTACAATTCAATACAAATTATAATACCTAAATATGGGATAAATGGTTTGCTTTATAGGCCTCGTTTTTTTTTTTTTTGGCTTTTCAACTTTTTCTCTTATTTAAACATATCTTTTCATAGTTTAGTAGAAGTAGTAAGCTACTCATAGGGTGAATCAATATTTAAACTTTATTTAAATAATGTGCCTACATTTAACACCCGGTAATATTTTAATAAGATTGCTTTTTCAATAGAAAATATCTATGAAAAATTAAAAAATATATATTTTTCACATAATGGGCAGGGGCTTTGAAAAGAAAATAATACACGCCCACATTACCCAATCCACTAATCCCTGCCCTGTCAAAATTGTCGTTAGACCAATACATTGTAAATTGTAATTAAATTTCAGAATTTTAACCATGTCACTGTGCAAATTTGGAGGGAACACACGAAAAAAAAAACAGTTTGTTTATTTTTGAATTATTTACGAGCACCTTCTTTACTATAAAATTTAAAATGCATCCGTTCGACTATTTCTCCTTATGATTCAAATTCCTATGATCATATTTTTCTTGTTCCGATAATAAAAATTTCATCTCAATCCACTGTTCCGAAGCGCTTGAAAATAGGGTTGCCATGATAAAATCATTCCTGATTGAGATTTTTTGGGTAAGATTTTAAAATTGAAAAATATGAAGCAATTTGACAACATTTCTTCCCAGGTTCACAGCTTCTCTATTTCTAACGTCAATGCCTCAAAGCCCAAATCCTCGCATCACCGAAAATACAAGGTCAGAAGGAAAAGAAACTTCCCAAAACAGCAAATAACCATCAAGGCTCCTTAGTACTGATAATAGCAGGATGAGAAAAATCTTAATCGAGAGTTTTGATACCTCGCAGAAGGCAAAATCGAAAAGCTAATCCTATCATTAACACCACGTGGTTACCAACTTCAGTGGAAGTCATCGGCCGTCCGCAAAAGCAGGGGTAAACGGCGATTCTTGTCTATTTTGTTTTCGCCAATGATAACACCAAATCTGGGCTATCGTTATTTTGACCTCATTAATCCAATTTTCATTTCTCTTAGCTACCAGAACGTGAGAGTTCTGTCTGTACAAAAGCCCATCTCCTTCCCACATCACCATTGTTCTTTTCCAATATTCCAATTTTGTTCTTAAATAATATCTCAACCTGCATGCTTACCGTTAGAACCGTTGTCCCCTAACTCTCTTAAAGGCAAATCCCTGATTCTCATTTGCTAATCTATTTATTGTGACACGGGATATCTATGTACAGATTAAACCATTTGAGGTAGATTTGATTTGTTTATTGACCTTCTGGCCGGGATTCTTCTGTTATGAATGCAATTCGCCTTTTCAGCCATTGCACCATGAAACCCTCCTGTAGGCTTCTCGGTTGTAGTAGAAATTCATCATTTTTTGGGGATCCACGTGCAAAATATCCCCATAATGTATTTATTAATTTGTCGAAATATCGACTCAATTTTGATCTTCACAATCATTGTTCGTTTCGAATACTGGGGTTCCCCCGTATAATTAACGAAGCCCAGGAAGTTGAAGGGTTGCCCTCTTCGAATTTTTGCCGGTTGAGGGTAACTGCGAGGTCTTTTTCTTTAAGCGCAAATAGCAGAGTCGCTCCTCTGGTTGCAAAAGTTGCCCCAAGAGTTCGGGATTGCTCGACGTCCATTGAGTCCTGTGGCAATGACAATAAATTTGACACAGTTTATATTCCCGGTGGAGAGAAAGTGAAACCGCTAGTGAAGGAAAGAACTGAAAACGATGATAATATTGCTGGAGAGGAAGATTCTAGGTTAGAAGATGGAAGTGAAGATGTGAATTTACAGAGTGAAGGCGATGAAACAGAGGTGGAGAAAGAGGCATGGAAATTACTACGAAACGCAGTTGTGACTTACTGTGGCAATCCTGTGGGGACGATGGCTGCAAATGATCCAGGCGACACTCAGCCCTTGAATTACGATCAGGTCTTTCTTCGGGATTTTGTCCCCTCAGCTCTTGCTTTCTTGCTTAAGGGCGAAAACGAGATCGTCAAGAACTTTCTTCTAAACAATTTGCAATTGCAGGTATTTGTGCCCTTCGAATCATTTACTAGTTTGGTCGCCTACTTTCCCTGCTAAACAATGCTGGTAACTGCAGATTACAAGCATGTTTGAGCTCTTGAATTTTGGTTAATAGCAAGCTTCATGAATGCTAGTTATTATTGTTCATGCAATTGCACGATTATATCGCACAAGTCTCTTGCCCCCGTATTTAACCCCAAATGTGACAACACGACCGTAATGTATGGTTACAAGAATGACAATCTTTACATATTTGGCTGTTTAATTTTGAGTCCAACTTAATTTTAACAGAGCTGGGAGAAAACAGTGGACTGTTACAGCCCAGGGCAAGGCTTGATGCCTGCTAGTTTCAAAGTTAAAACTATGCCTCTTGAGAAAGATAGCTATGAAGAAGTTTTAGATCCTGACTTCGGGGAATCGGCTATTGGGCGCGTTGCTCCAGTGGATTCAGGTTCGTAAATCCAGTTTTATGTGCAAGTAAAAGAACCGAGATTTTGAGAATTGCTTGCGCATTAGAAAACCATGGGCTCGATCCAAAATGTTAGTTATTAGCAGCATAATTAACCTGACCTTCTTCTGTTGTTTCTATGCTGGTGTCTTCACAAGGTTTGTGGTGGATCATCTTATTGCGGGCTTATGGGAAGCTCACTGGTGACTACAGCTTGCAAGAAAGGGTAGATGTTCAGACAGGCTTAAAAATGATCCTCAACTTGTGTTTGACGGATGGCTTTGACATGTTCCCTTCGCTTCTGGTCACTGATGGGTCTTGCATGATAGACAGGCGAATGGGTATTCATGGTCACCCCCTCGAGATCCAAGTGAGCCCAACTACGCTAGGCATTCACTCTGGTTTTTAATATCAAGTGCTGTGCCGTATTTTTTTGTTTTTAATCAGTTGTCACTGCTCACTACCCCATACTCTTGTTTTTATTTTATAATCGTTCAACATGTGATGAAACTGTGAGTTCAGGCGCTGTTTTATTCGGCCCTTCGCTGCTCCCGTGAGATGGTGGAAGTAAGTGACGGGTCCAGGAATCTGGTTAGGGCCATTAGCAACAGACTCAGTGCACTATCATTCCACATTAGAGAATACTATTGGCTGAATAAGAAGAGGATCAATGAGATATACAGGTATAAGACAGAAGAATATTCCACGAACGCCACTAACAAGTTCAACATATATCCAGAACAAATTCCTATGTGGCTGATGGATTGGATTCCAGAGAACGGTGGGTATCTGATTGGCAACTTGCAGCCAGCTCACATGGATTTTAGGTTTTTCATGCTTGGAAATATATGGTCTATTATTTCGGCTCTGGGTACCCCAAAGCAGAATGAGGCTATTTTGAATCTGATAGAACAGAAATGGGTCGATCTTGTGGGGCATATGCCTCTAAAGATATGTTATCCCGCGTTGGAGTCGGAAGATTGGCGTGTAGTTACTGGTTGTGACCCAAAGAACACGTAAGTTGTTCTGGTGATTTCTAATTCTTTGGCTTTCGCCTAACCGCGAGTAGTTTGTTGAATCCATTTGGTCTTGCAGTCAGAATTGCTTCCTCGGTTAACATCTTAGATTCATAGTTGATGTTTAACTTGTGCAGCCCTTGGTCGTATCATAATGGTGGATCTTGGCCAGCACTTCTGTGGCAGGTAAAGCTATCTCGTAACTGTAATGTGTTTGGAGGAAGGGGAGGGGGAATCAAAACATTAAGTTGGTCCATCTTTTGGTGTGCCCTAATGTCTCAGCTGTTGAGTCACTAATTTCTTCCGTAAAATGGTGTTATTATTGTTGTTGTTATGTTACTGCCTATAGAATTTATGGAAGAAACAAAAAGAATATGTACAGAAAAAATGCATGCATGGGAGTCATTTGCCTAACAGCATGGACCAAACTAACACTATTTGTAGGTAGCAGATAAACCTTCCAACACAAAACATTCATTCTGCGAACTGGAACAGGCTTCTGCAATTAATACTCGAGTCTCTTAACTAGCTGACTTAAGGGTTTAACAGCCAACTTAAACGCCCAGGTTTAGACCACCAATTCAAAGACTAATACTGTCATTTGCTGTGAAGTCTAGCAGTAAACTTATGTGTTCAACACTGTATTATAAACAAGTAAAAAATAAAAAATAAAAAAGAAGAAGCTTATTTTAGCTCTTCTGAGTAGACCAAGTTGCAGCCACCAGTCTGACTTGGAAATGATCATGCTGGTAAACAAAATCAGACGTGATTGTTAGATTTGAACAAAACCAAAAGGCCTCGGGAAATCAACACTCAACAGCATAAAAACAGTCTGATGAGTGATGAATGATTGTGAGGGCATTTTAAATTAACTATGGCTATATTATGATTATGCAATTAAAAGGTATGTTCGGTTGGGCTGGTGGATGTGTAGTTTACACTGGCATGCATGAAAATGGGGAGAGTGGACCTAGCGGAGAAAGCGGTGACTTTGGTAGAGAAGAGGCTGCCAATGGATAGATGGCCCGAGTATTACGACACCCGCAGCGGCAAATTTGTGGGAAAACAAGCTCGACTGTATCAAACATGGACCATAGCTGGCTTTCTTGCGTCTAAGATGCTCTTGAAGGATCCTGAGACGGCATCCTTGTTGTTCTGGGAGGAGGATTACGAACTTCTCGAGATATGTGTTTGCGCGCTCAACAAGAGCGGCCGGAAAATCTGCTCCCGTAATACTGCCAAGTCTCAGATTCTTGTCTGATCCCACACACCACCCCCCCCCAAAAAAAAAAAAATATCGAGGGCTCATTTTTTGTCCGAACCATACTGCTATAGTGTAGTATTGATATTGATAGGCTTTATTCAAGTTTGTCGTAAATCTGCCGTGCCCATGACTGAAGGCTTGTGGGTTTCGAAGACAGTTGCGAGACGCCATGCCAAGTTAACGAATTTAATGTTTGTTTTGATACTTGAAATTACCAAAATCTACCATCTTGCCTTTGTATTAGTGGCAGACATACCCACCGAGGGAGAAGGGAAAAAAAATGATCCCAACATCTAAATGTACGCTTGTATATAGAAAAAAATTGCATACGAAATCTTGGATTGATATATCTATTTAAATAGAAATAAAGTATGTATTTTATTAAAATATTTTTGTAGATTATTAATATTAAAATTTCACTAGCAGAAAACCAAGTTAGAAGAAGAATTTCTTATTTATTGGAGAAGTTGTTCCGTTCAACTTGTAACGGACTTCCCGCGTCTCAGTTGATCGTACTTGCTTGCTGAAAAACAAAGGAACGTCACCAGATGATATGACGGAAGCTTCACTTTTATGTCAAATCCAGCCTTCCTGTCATCCTCATGCTTGTTTTTCCTATATTCCGTTTTTGTTTTTTTAACCTTGATTGGGTTCGATTCTGCTAAAGTGTAGGCCCAATAAATCGTATTTGCTTGGGAGACTAGCGTGTCTCTCTGATCGCTAGCTTAAATCAACTTCAATTTCAGAAGGAACCCCAAAAAAGGATCGATCTCTTTTTAATGCGAAAGCGTAACTATGGGTTTGAGCACCGACTTACATTGCATATATAAGCATCGGATAAGAACAATAACCCGAAACGATGACAACAGATAGATAATTAGATATAGATAAATTATCATTAATAATAATATCCATAATTTAGAAAATCAGACCTCTTTCACTTCCACAGGCGCGGCTCCAGCTTCTTTACCTTCCTTTCCATCCTTCTGCTTCTCCTCAATTTCGAAGGCCGAAACTGGGAACGACCTAAAGAGCCCAGCGGGGGTCTTAAATGTAATTTTGCCAGTGGGAGGGTCATCCACAAAGATTTCACTGAGCGTGATCCAGACCAAAAGCTCCTTGGTCTTCACGCCATTGAGCTTCTTGATCTTGCCGTGCTCCACATGAGCAGTGACCTCAGGGGCGTAGGACACCAGCTTCCCTATCTTCTCGAACTTGTGCGTGGAGCTCTTCTTCTGCTTCAGCCACACGAACCCTGTTTCTCTCACATACCCGCACTCTTCCATGTCCTTCAGAGGCAAAAGCCCATTGGGTAGCCCTATTTCCTTCAGCAAAACTTTGGACTTCTCTTGACACAGTTCATCGCCATGGTACACCTCTGCTTTCGCTTTCAATTCCTGTGTCTCCAGAGACATTTTCAGATCGATCCCTCCCTCGCTGCCTTTCTCTACTCTCAAGTTTCCCTGATATTGGACGGGTTCATATAATTGCCCATCTCTGCAAATGCCCTTGACTTTCTCGTAAAATACAAAAAAGCCACTGCTACGTTCCCTCACGGTCTACAGTCTACACATTGTCATATTTTTTTAAATGCAAGATCACCGACAACCGTGCAAGTAAAAATATTAAGTTTGCAATTATAATATTTCTGCACTAAAAAATGACTCGTAAAAATAAGTAGCCAATTTATACATCTATTAATCAATTAACTTTTTTTTAAAAAAAGTTCAAATATGACCTTTTAATCTCTGATAACAAGAGTTTGATTTTATTGACTATCAATGAAGGGATTCATAAAAAAATTGTTGTAAATAATTGTGAGAACTTCAACAAAAAAAAAATTAAGTAGATGTTGGCATTGACTTTGAAAAAACGGCACTCTCAACAAAAATTGATGCCCAATTATATCTGAAAATTCAATGATGATACTAGGATAATGACTAAGTATATTATTAACACTTTAAACCAGTTTCCTTGATTATCAGGGGATGAGGCCTCGCACCTTATACTCTTTACTCTTGTAATATGTATCTCCTGTATGTGCCTTTTCCATTCAGTCGATGCAATCATTAGGTGATAGATCAATGGAATGGCACTTGTATGTTTGGATTCTACTTTTGTCGACCAAAACATTTTTAGAGAACGTTTTGCCTTTAAAATGTTACTACCTTTAATTTCAATCAAAAATGTTCTCGTAGATCAATTTTAATTTCAATCCAAATGAGAATCTAAAATTTTGCTGCCTTTAAATTAAAATTGTGATTATTTTATGAAAAAATTAAATAAAAGTTTGTTTTTGGCAAAATTATTTGAGAAAAATCAAAAAAATATTAAAGGAACACGAGAGTGTTGTTTGAATAAAATATTTTTAATATAATAAATTTTCTGAGTATCGGGCAGAAATAATTAATGAGCATCCCATATATCAAATTAATGTCAGCTAGTAACTACTTGCGTACAAGAAATTTCAGCAAAATATTTATTTGATCGGGTCAAAATAAGTTGATATTTAGAACGTATAATTAGTCCGCCCCCAACAAACTTAGCCAATCCAGAGAGAAGGCAAACAAAAGGGCATGGCCACGCAAACAAAAGAGGCATTCAGGGATCAAGGCATTAGGGGCGGCGTCCCTGTTTTATGTTATACTTTCCTGTTTCCATTTACAAAGTAGAGGAAAAAAAAATTATTTTCACCCTATTTATAAAATATTTCAATAATTATTATATCTATCTCTATTATTTTATTTTTATTCAATGTTAAAGAGATCATCAAATATTAAAATATTTTATTTTTAGAGCAAGTATTTAATAAGAGTAAAATAAAAAATTTGTTAAATTTTAAGATAGAGCTAATAATGTTTAAAATTTTTCTTATAAAAATATTATAAATAACTTATAAATAGAACCAATGAGAGGGGGATTGAACAAAACATAGTACTCCCTGCAAGTCATTAGGCATATCTAATTATTCATCAAAATTAAGGAAAGTTAATCAAGTTATTAAGATATTAACTTTATCTAAAAATTAAATGTTCTAATTTTATCCTGATTTAAATGAAAATTTTTTAAATTTATATTATATTATCTATCATAATTAATAAATTTAAATAAAGACAATATTGAAAAGAATTAATTAATATATATTAGGAATTAAATTTTTTTAAAAGACGTGATTTAACAGGGGAATACAGGGAGTACTTCATCGTGTTTAAGATATATACCATTTAATAAATTTTATTATTTTCATGTTTAGAAATTAAAATATTTCGTGCATGTTTATTATATAAAATTATATCAACACGCTCTGTTAAAAAATATAAGATATTTTAAATTTTTAAAGATATAATTAATGATTTTTTTAAAAAATATTTTTAATTAAAAGATTGAAATTAATAATTTTTTTAATTAAGACATTCTATTAAATAAAAATAAATATAAAAGATGTATAATTTCAAAAATAATTAATTAATTTATTGATAACGTAATTCAATTAGAAAAACTAGAGCGGTATTTTTATTTTATTTTTGGGCACTGTGGACCGAATGACGACGGAGGGGTGGTGGGGTTGACAATTGTTATAGAATTAATGAATGAAAGAGTAAATGAAGGGGGAAAAGAGGTAGGTTGTTGGACGGGACATGTGGTAGGACATCCTGCATTGAATAACCCCCTCAGCTCATCCCACCCCTTCGCCCATACCAGCATTTGTTTGTGGTACTCTTCTTTAATGTCACGTCGCACAAATTCCTATGTCTTATTACAATTCATCACTTTGAGGTTATCAGAACTGCAGTTTCCAGCTTTAATCGCCTTGCCTTGAGGATGCCTAATAATTTCGTCTCTCTAGTTTGCTTACAATAACTGAACGCATGGAGAGCGTTGGGGACACCCCCGGCTTTGTTTGCTTTTGCTTAATCAAACATACCACGTCTGTAGGAACCTGCTAGATTTGGCTGCAAATGGAGGACTTGCTTGTCTATACCACAAACAAGGAAAACCAGACGCATGACTTTCTCGTTTCAATTATGAAAACTACACTTTAAATTTTTTAATGAAACAACTAAATAATTATAAACAAAAAGTGGTTAGGTGGTGGCTTTCAATTAAAGACAGACAAACAATAAGGAGACCGGTGTGTAAATTTTACCAGCTAACGACCATCTACCCTTGTACCGATCATACCGCTGCCTCCTTTACCCTAGAAAGATATATGTAAATAACACAACCAACTCTTCATTGAAGTTTGATATGATGTATAATTCTGCCCAAAAAAAAAAAATCTAGACCCAAAGGGCGGGGAAACAAGCGGAAGATAAGATCTATAACTAACCCTAGCATTCCGAGTATTCTTCCTCATCTCTCATTAATTGTAGCACTCATTGGAGTTTCTTTTCTTTTCTTTTCTTTTCTTCTTCTTTTTTTTAAGGCAAGTCTGACACGTTTTCTTGGAAGGAAAGGAAACCGCCGGGACATGTGGTGTCACAGTACTAGTAGTTGGATACCCCTCACGGGTCCATTTGATTACTGCTTTAGGTTGATCACATTACATGTGCAAACGTTTCCCCTAATCCGAAGGTCGAGTTTAAGTGACAACACACGGCTCCATTGACACTGACGTCCATGCCCTCAATAATCTAACCTAACGATGACAATGACTAAGATCAATATTTTTTACCCACCGTCAGAAATTAACAAGATTGTTTCAGTTACAAGGCAAAATAAAAATTACCTTCAAGGTAATTTGTTTCTGCGACAAAACCAGTACTTTCTGCTCAGTGTCTCTAAGGCATTAGCATCAAAACTGAATTGTACACATTTTTCCTTCCTCGGCAAGATGGCGACAAGCAGAAGAGCAGTGAGAGATTATAAATCTGTCGAGCCTACTTGACCTATTGCAGAAAACGATTTAGGAAGTCCTTGATCACATCGATGTACGGAGACCGGGTAGGAATCATATGACCACAATCATGTTCAACAATAACCGAACTACGGCCATCATAAAGAGAAGCAAGTTCCTTGCTAGCTTGGTTGGCTATCTGCCTGTCTTTACCATGTTCATTGCCATAAATGTGAAGAGAAGGGAGTTTGATCAACTCGCAGTCCATCTCCTCCTTATGGACGACAAAGCCTGAGCACAAGATTGCGAATCTGAAGTCCATTTCACCCTTACGCTTCTCTTGTGCAGAGATTAATGCGGCCATTGCTGCTCCCTGTGAAAATCCCAATATTCCATCAAAAGGCCCTTCTTGAGACAAGAAAGCCTTCAAATGAGCTATTGAAATATCATATCCATCAGTTTGCCGCTGGTATTGAAGCGGATCAAATGGGCCATCTGCCACCTTCCAATCAGCTATCCCTCCTGCGTCAAAGTTGGGTGCCACAAACCATGCAAATTTCTTCTTACAGCTCGCCGAAGGTGGAGGAGGACTTGAGGGCAATGAAGTTGATGCACAATTCATATGATGATCCGATACTAGTGGCTGATAAATATATGGTAACTCATGAGGGGCATCTATAAAAAATAAGTCAGCAATTTTCTTAAGTTTTTTGGCCAATGATGCTGTTCTTCCTTTAAAACTTGATGCGTTCTGCCGAAATCCATGTAAGCATAAGATCCTGAGTTTTCTTGCTGACCTGACATCTGCAACATTATTTAGCAAGCTATAGCATTTAATCACCAACTCTAGACAAAGGATAAACAAAAATTTAGGAACTCCTCAAGAACAATACATTCCTTAGATATGAACAATTAATCAGACAAGTGGAATATGTCAAGTTATCAACCAAACCAAACTTTGAACACCTACTAGTCTGGTTACTTGTTTCTACCCCAAAAAAATTGCTGCAAGCAATTTCTAAATTGAAATATAATAATTTTCCTCCAAAACAATTCACTACTCGACAATTGTAGGTTAGTCATCAATTAACTGGACAACAATTTGACAGAAAGTAGGGAGCAAAGATTCCTCAGATAATATGGATCACAGACCTTACCCTTTTTCTGAGGCATTTGGGATGAGAAAGTAGTGTCTAAGGGAACCGTTTGAAACTCAACATCTGGAAGTGACTTTTCTGCTTCACCAGTTTCGGTTAGCTGCAACATCCTAACAGCCTTACCCTGTTTTTGGCATAACTCACAAACATAGGGTGCAGCTTCATCCTAGTGGACCACAATAACACAATTCAGAAGCAAAACAACAAAATGAAATAAAAGGAGAAAAAAAAAATGTTAAGCCAGATATTAAATGGTTTTGGAAGAACTAATTTTCTAGAGTGTCAATTTATGGCGATGGTGCAAATTATTGGATCATGCCTGACAACTATTGCAGACCAAAACAAGCATTCTGCAACAAGCACATCGGCACCGTGAAGAATAATCATCAAATGAGCTTCCACAAGTAAGGCAGGTACCAATAACGTTTGCATCTGAGCTCCCAACAGATATCCTACAGTCATAGTAAAAAAAGGTACAGATTTGTCCAAATATTGGCGCAACAACCCGTTCAATTTCAACTGTTTTCAAGTTACCATTTCACCACTGAGCAATCTAGATTCTCGATTATCAATATATCCAGTAAATCCATCATTACAGCAAAAGCATCGAAAGTCATTGCCACAGATTATAAATAGCAAGTGAAACAAAACAAAGAAAAAGTGTCCAAGATATCAAATTGTCATTGAAATTGACAGAGTTAGCAGTAAGTTAATGGGACAATACTCCCAAATGGTAAAGCCAATCAATAAAATCATGAACTGCTGCAGAACCACGGTGACCTTTAAGATTATACATGTATGATTGACATTGAGCCTTGTCCACATATAAATTGTCAATTTAGTTAGCCAATTAAATTTATGTATTTTAATATGAGAATGGTAACAGAAGAGCCTGGGCATTGCAGACTCAAAAAAAAAAAAAGGTGGAAAAATGAATAGAAAAGATGGCTTGATGATAGTAGCAATCAAAGTGAAACTAATATCAGAACTTATGATAAAAACAAGGAAAAGAAATTGAAAAGATCATAGGAATCTAAAAAGGTTATAAAACATTCAAAACGTTTAACAACCAACAAAAGAAACAAATGAACTACTGTACTAAATTATTCATGAAGAAGAACAGCTACTGGAATTCTATTCTAATCAGCAATTAACAAATAACAAGTGACAATAAAATGCAAGAATAAAAAAATCATACCGGTGATCAAAAACAAAATTCTTTCCTTTAAAGAAACCACCATCAGGATATTGCTCCATGTATCGTTGTATCCCACCAGATAGCTGAATTGACCAGAAGTGAGAAGGAATACATCAAAGGTAGTCTCAATGGGAATAGCTTATGATCATGAATCATGATACAAGCCAAAATCATGTTAACAACAAATTTTCCACAGAAAATTAAGTAGAGGGCAGGCAGGTGCAGCTCAACCCATGTTAATCAAGGAGCATACCTGAAACACATTCTCAAAGCCCAGACCTTTTGATCTAATATATGCTGATGCCATTTCACATCTGATTCCGCCAGTGCAGTACCTGCAATAAATCAACAAGTTACATCACATGCCATAATTTACTGAGATAATTAACCACAAAAGTAATCACTACGTGACAAAATGTCATGTTCTATCCCCAAATCACCATATTTTGCCATTTGCATGAACATATACCTGAATAATGCTTCAGACCAAGGATTTTCCCAAAATAATATGCAGTATAAAAGGGAGTCCTTACATGAGGATTTGCTTCCCTTTCAATTGATCATGATTACCATCTATCCATGATGGCAAATCGCTGTATTGTCTTACTTGTGGATCCAAAGTTTCAACATTTGGGGCATGAAATTTCCCAATTCTTGTCTCATAAAGATTCCTTGCGTCAAGTAAGACAAGGTTGTCTGCTGGACTGTCCTTGGCTTCAAAACAATGATATAAAGAAGATCGAGATTTGAAATATTAAGATAGGTAAAGATACAAGAAATACAATGCAGGAAAGGTGAAAATGGACTACACTTGTGGAAATGATATGCGTCAATGCAAAGCAAGTTGCAGCTACTTACCAGCATTCTGTAGGACAGAATGAAACTCAGCTGCAGAGAGATGTCTTCCAGCGTTTGAAATTTCTGGTTGTTTTAGCAAGGGATGGGAACTAAGAGTAACCAGTTCCTATAAATAGGAACTAACATATTACTGAGAAATGCAGAAACTAGCTATAATGTCTAGATTTCCAAGTTTGTGTCCCAGCACATCGAAAATAATCGATTACAAGTAGCAACAGCTTAGCAAGATAAAGGGAATGGCAAATCATAGATTAGAAACTAAAAATCATATTTTCATATGGGATCATGAGTATTTATTAATTACTTCTCTAAAGCAGCAGTACAGTAACTGTGTAGTTGTTAAAATAATAATAGCCTTTATAATAAGTAGCTTCCACATCTAATCGATCGATGTCCCACACGTTAAAAAATAATAATGATAATCAACTCTGCTGAAGTAATGGGTTGTTGCATTTCGAATAGTTTCTTGCATAATTTATCCTTTCATCAGAGATTGGAGCGCTTCTTTCTTCTTTTTCTTATATATTCAGCTGAAAAGTTATCCAGACTTCAGAGACTACTACGGCCAAACATCTGGTGAGTTCTAATTAGTACTTATAACATTAATTACAGATGCCCATGTAGCGCTCACTATCTCAAATGCAGGGGTTTTGTATACACACAAACAAATTCAACTTACTAAAAACGAAAATATCAACGAAAATTACCTTGACAATTCGAACTGAGAGAGAGGTAAAGCCGCATTCTTTTGCAATCTTGTCGTTCAATGGTTGATGACAAGCAGCAAGCTTGAAATCAGTTCCTTCAAATAAACTATTACCATTGACTGTTTCAACGTGTCTTTCTAGAGAGGCTAACTTACCACCAACCTAATGATACCCAGTTGGAAAAGAGAAGAAGAATGAATGACAAAACGTAATGATGAAAAAAGAGAAGGAAAAATAAGAATGCATAAAAGGAAAATGCGAGATGACAATAAGGGAAATTACAGTGACATTGACGCCGTGGGAGGAGATACGAACGCGACCAAGGAGGCCAAGGGAGGAGCAGTTAGACTCGTAGAAAGTGAGGAGGTGGTCAAGGTTAGGAAATTGAGCATACTTATAGTAGAGGAGGACGCCGTATTGGTCTGTGCAATCCTTGTTGTCAGACATGGTTTAAGGCAAGGATTTATTGCATCGGAACTCCCAATCACACGGCCGTCATGGACAGTATATGTGGGCGTGGGGTGCGATCGCTGACGCTCGCGCCGCCACACGCGACACACCGTTTACGTTTGGTTCCAGACCCGAGTGAGCTGCATAGCCTTGATCCTCGCCCACTCGGCCTAAAGTCCATCTAAAAATTGCGACCCACACAAATTTGGGCTTCACTAAGTTTGTCTTTTTGGTTTAGAGGAATGAAAACACAACGCATTCCCATCATCTTCTCTTTCTCTGTCTCAGTATAAGACCATTATCTACTATTACATTAATATAAATATAAACTGGGATGTGGTTTTATCTTTAGTAATAATCAGTTACTAAACAAACACTCAAATTAATTTTCCAACTAAACAGTGTGATCCGGTGAGAGGAACCTCAAAAATTACAAAATTAATTTTCCAACTAGTTAGCAGACAAATGCTCAACCTATTTGCATTTGCATAGAATTTGAAATGAGACTTTTATAAATGATGATATTTTCCATGATTGTTATGTGCCACACTAATATTGCTATTTTTATAACTGCTATTATTTTTCATGCCACGGAAAATATCACCAAAAATAACGTAATAATTTTGTTCGCGAGACACTTGATCCCATCTGGATTCAGCAAATTTAAAATCCAAGTGTAGAAACAATTTTTGGGGGTGCGGGTTTATCATTTTGTTCGCCATATTGGACCAATCTTTTTGATATGCAAAATAAAAATGGAGCATCCGTTCTTGGAGCATGAATTATGGAAACACTGCCAAATCTATCTTGACAAAACTTTTTTCTTTTCTTTTTCGTCCAGGCCTCTTCCAACGGCGAGAAAATGAGCCCAAGCATTGCATGGAATGGTAAAATTTATTTATTTTAAATATTAAGAGTAGTTTCAACCAACAAAGAGAAATGTTTTCCCTTAGATATTAAGAGCAGAGCCATGTCTATTGTTAGGCAATTAAAGGATTTGTCTCCAGCCTAAAGAAATATTTGCTTATACCGATCATTATTTTTACAATTAAATATTAATATTAATTACATCTTCACATTAAAAATTTATTGTCCCACGTTTCCTTACACCTATCACTTCCGTTTTCTAAGGAAGGTGATATTCTTATATGAGATGGATGGGAATTACTCTGCTAGCATCTAACAATTCTCATCTATCCCTTCCTCTGAATAGAATTGCTGCTATCATCGTTTTCTTCCTAAAAACAAATATTACTCTTCTACTCAAACTTGTAAATTGTCGTTCATTTGCTGAATCACTTCCACTTCGTGGAATGTGCTTGCTGTCTAATTGAAATTAAATCTGAAAACACTAATCATAGATCTAATATGCCAACCACACTGTGTGTGTTTGTTCCACTTTTACTTGTTGTTTAAAAGTGCAACTATTTGAATTTTTATAGCATTTGGAGTGGTGGAAAATGTCAAATAAAAATTTTGAATATATCAAGTCTTTTAAATAATTCTATCTTGATTCCCAAAACTTTTTCACATAGCCCTAATTGAGTGTAACAATTAGATCTCTCCAAATTAAATTGTTGTATGTATAAAGGTTGTAATCGGAATTCTCATATTCTTGTTCTATTATAAATTATAAATACAAATTTAATTATAATAAATCATGAAGAAAGAACCAATCTAGGTAAACTAAACATTGATATGAATATGAAATATGTCACGGAAGATGACACAATTCCTCGTAAATCTCACCGGTTTGTAGAAAATATTTACATATGTGATAAAACTTAATATTTTAACATATTGTTTCTATAATTTTTATTATATGTTACTGATTAAATAAAAATATAATTGTAAAGAAAATTATTTTGTCCAATTTTAATGTTTGTTTTCTAAATCACTAAATGCATAATAATTTAAATTCTAAAGTGGAAGAAAAATTATAATGAAAATGGAGGGAAGCAACGGGAAGGGAAATAAAAGATTCATGAATAAATTTGGAAATTATTTTTTTCTCAACATTTTCTCATATTTAAAAAAAAAATAGAGATAAAACGTCTCATGTATTATTTTCTTTTCAGTTTTCTCTCATTTGCTTCTCATTTCTATCTCTATAGCTAACTAGGGATGAAATGTTTTATCCCCACTTTAGATTCTAGAGGAGGTGGCCGAATTTGTTAAATCTAATCTCATTGATTATGCAACTAAACTTGATATCTCGATCACGGGGGTAAGCTTGACATAATTAACTACCACTACAGCAAACCTCAGCTTCCATGACACCGATAAAGAAAATTAATTGTAATGATGTGTGGTTAAAATTTTCAATATAAGATGCTCATTCCTTCCTTAATTATAAGGTATTATTGAAAAAGATTTGTTGTCCTGAATTATAAGATATTTTGATAAAAATAATATTTTATTAATAATATTCATTATATTCTCTATTCTTAATATTCTTTTACAAATAGAATATTAAATAAAGAGTATTTTTAGAAATTTATATTCTTGTTTTTAAAGAAACATAAATATAAATATAAAGTTTATTTAATAAATTTTATTTTTGGCCAAAAAAATTAAGGGAGAAATACATTCTGGTCTCACACAAAAAAACTAATTACTATAAAATCTATTGATAATTGAACTAAGACTATTGAAGTAAAAAATTATTGATATATTTAATTTTGTATGAAACACTTTTAGATGAACTCATATGTTAATAAAGCTCATTAAATATATTTTACAATTGCTTTTTCCAAACAAAAATGTAATCTTTTAAAAATATTTTTTATTTAACACTTCATTTATAAAAAAAATGAAAGAGAGGAAATATGAAAAAGAATAATATTAGAAAAAAATATAATTAATAAAAATTTATTTTTATCAAAGTACATTACATCTTGTGAATTGAATTTTTTTAAAAAATGTCTTATAATTTATAATAGATGGAGTAGATGATATTCACACCAATTGATTCTGAGTCTTAGATAAACACACAAATGCCATCACATAAGGGGGAAGCTGAAAGCTGGTAGCCATTGATGTTGAGGAAATAAATATATAAAATAATAAACTACCGTATTAGTTATATTTTTAGTATAGACATTTGATATCCAAAGTCGACAGCCCCCGGCAATCTAAATTTGAGCATTATGGGGATCCAAATGGGGTGGCTCTCTCAAATATATTTTCTTCACTCCTAAAGCCCCAAAGATCAAACTCAAGAATTGATGGTTAAGCAAATTCAGACTCATTACCATCTAAGCCAACATGCATTGCTAACCACTGTATTAGTTATTAACAGGAAAGACGACAATTTCAGCCTTTGATTTCACCATTTTATTTTGTTTTGGGCTTTTTTTTTTTTTGCCAAAACGTCGTCCTAAGCTCACACATAACACATAATAGAATACAAAGCATTTTAAGTAAGAGAAAAATTTAGATTCTTAGTCTTATTATATAATTTACTTTTATCCTAACAAATAAAAAAATTTTAACGTATTAATGATATTAATAATAAGAATTGATCATATAAGAGATAATTTGTAAACAATAATATATTTTAATTTAATTAAAAAATAAGTATTTAAATATATAAAACTAAATATATAAGTTTTTTTCTTTAAATAATCACATTATAATCAATTTAAAATGAAAATATAGAATACTACCAATTGCCGAGTAAAAACTAGAGGGCCGTCGTGGCCAAAAAGTTTGATTGGCGCGTAAAATCACTATCCAATATCTTATATCTCTCCTTTTCAACTTTTTATTAGATGACGACTCGATGGCACTAACAAGCAGACGAGGAGAGTGTGTGTGTGTTCACAAGAAAAGGAAGTTAGGCGCTAATGTCAAAAATATTTTGTTTGGTTATAAAAACTTTGAAATTTGAATAATTCCCTCCCAAGAGAAATCCTTGGAAAAAAGATCTGGACAAAAAATGTAGGGAAAAATAAATGAATGTATATCCGTCTTACTCTTACCTGAGTGGAAGAGGCCATGCAAATTTGTTCTCGTATCCCAGCAGGCACACCGGTGAGTAGTAACTGACGGGAAGTTTGATCTGGATATAATTATTAGAATATAAAAAAAATCTAATATATAAAGAAAATAGAAAAAAAAAAAGAAAGAGAAAATAAAAGGATGAATGATGAAAAAAGAAGAAGGATAAGGACAAGGAGAAAAAGAAACAATTATATAAACTTAAAACTTTGAGATTTAAAAAAATACAAAAAAAAAAAATCACCACGTGATCTGCAGTCTACACCCCACCGTCTCATTTTGACTAATAAGCAAACACAAGCCGGAGCCTCTCCCTCCATCCCTCCCTCCCTCCAAAAATTGAAAAATTGAAATCTGATCACCAAATTCACAGCTGGATCTCTTCAAACTTTCCATCCAATGGTCCCCACTACTTCCATCCACCAGTCAGATGTATGATTCCAAACACACTATGCTCGCCCCATCCATCATCATTACCATCTCTATAAGACTCACACCCCCTTCTCCCAACAATTCACGCCGCAATGCCCTCAACCTGCAGCAAAGACAGCCCCACCACTGCTCACCACCCCACGGCTGGTGCCTGCTCCCCTTCAGCTTTCCGGTGGTTCGATTTCGACTTTTCACTCAGATCGTCGCCGATGCGATGGACGGGCATGTTCGGGTCCTACATCTCGCCTCCCAGGCGGCCTGCCTCTGGCTCGGGCTTCCGTTGGAGGCTGACGGACTGGTCGAACCTCCTCAGCCTCTCCATTGTGGACGACTTCATCTGGGGACTCGTCACCGCCTTCGAGTCCGTCTGCATCGTCTCCACTCTCTGCTTCTTCTTCTTGTTCTGTGGCTGTACCGTCTGAAGTGAACAATCTCTCGCAGGGATTCTGTGCCTATGAAGTGGTGCCGACATCGTTTTTGGCCAGACAGGTTTGGGATTCTACTGGGCGGAGCCATCGATGTTGCCGAGAGCGAAGCAGAAAGGTGGAGTGACTTGGGCCACCGATGCGCCCGGATTTCCTTATTTTCCGTTTTTTCTTTGGGTTTCCCCCATTTTTCCCTTGGGGGTGATTTTGTTTCCGTTTCCATTTCTTTTTTCCCCAACCTTTTATGTTCATTTGTAGTGGAAATCTGCATAGCAGCTGGGGGAAAACATTCCCTCGCTAGATTATGGCGAGCATTTGGCTTTGGATCTTGTAAATATTTCGTTCAGAGAAGAGCAGAATAGTGGATTTCCCATTGCCAGTGGCGGATGTACATGCAGTTGAGGGGGACAACTTGGAAAAAGTTATAAAAAAGAGCTAGGATTTTTAAAAATTTACCTTCATTGATCTTATAATTTTGAATCTCTAAACTTAAACTAAAATTTTGCGATAAAAAATATTTAAATTTTTATATTTTACTCAAGTTTTATTACTCGATTAATTCACTGAATGGAAGGAAATGTAAAATATCAAAATAAAATAAAATATAATAATAATTACATGTATTTGTTTAATATGTTTATATGATGAATATATTTTTTATAATAAAAAGATATCAAGAGAATTATGAAATGACTTTTCTATCCTCACTAATAAAAAATCCCTATCTTCCTTTTCTTCTGACAACGCCTTCCTACTTCGTTTTTTTCCCTATGAAACACAACATCAACTTCCTTTTATGCTAGCACAAATTGCACACAACAAAATCAAACTCAAAAACTCATAACATGAAAAATCAAGTTAAAGATGATGAAGATTATTGACTTGATTTTAATCTAAAAAGTCTGAAAAACCCAAAAACCCACAACATATGAGATCTTCTCAATGGCATTGTGGTAGGAGATGAAGGTAGTAGAAGATGTAGGAGATGTAGGGTATGAGAAAGAAAGTTGTTGATGGAGGAGGATATAGGTGGGATGTCGGTGATGGTTGGGATGCCATTAATAGAGGAGGGTGGGAGTGCCATCGGAGAAGGAGAGTAGGTATGACGACAAGAGAATGGGGGTATTTTGGTACAAGGGTAGATTTAGGATAGTGAGAATAACGATTACAATGGTCTGATAATGTAAATCCTATTACACAATTTGATGTAATTCTTTTTACAAAATGTAATTACCTTTACATTGCAATGGACCAATCAAACAATATGAATCAAAAGAGTATATGAAGATTACATGTAATCCTCTTTCAATGCATCGAATCAAATGACCATAATAAATTTTAATTTTAAATTTATTATATTTAAATTTATATTACTTTTATAAAAATATAATTTTAATTTTTCTTTCTAATATGTTACAAAACTGAAGTCAAACTAAATAATATATATCCTTAATAAAAATGAAATCTAAAATTTTAAAGCATGGAAAAATAAAAGAAGATTAAAAGACAAAAAAAAAAAGAGAAATCTTTTGCTAGAGAAAGACTAAAGATAGAGTGAATGGACTAAAACTTTTAAGGTATATAAATATTTATTTTTTATATTAAATTTTTATTTTTTAATTGTTTTTACATTTTATGTAATTCATGCTTCCACTGGCTCAAGGTTTTGTATTCACCATTGCCCATAGCAATATTGTCCACGAGTGTAGAATTATGAATGGCAAAAGCAGGGAATTATGAATAGTGGATTCCAAACGCTGGGGTTCAATTTCGACTTCGAGGACAACAACGACTGAAACAAAGTGCAATCATTACTAAGGGTGACTGCTTTTTTTTTTTTTTTTTGGGGGGGGGGGGGGGGGAACATAAAACCATGTTAGAATACAACATCGCTCTAAATTTCAATGGTTATGTATTTCATAGAACATCCTCAGCTGTTTTGAATAATGCAAGTTTGGTTCTGTGCAAAGGAGAAAGGGCACACAAGCATAGGAGCATGTCGGTTGCGGAAACAGAGCAACCGCCAATTAATCAATCAATTGTTGATTAATTTATTGAAGCTTATCAAAATTTATGCGCAAAGCGAAAAACACGTCTGAATTTTTGGAGGACTCTCCCACAAATCATTCATCAGTAATGAAGGAGTTAAAAGAGTTCACAAGTTATCTGCAGTTGGAAAACATATTTGGTCAAGCTGTTTCTGATTCGGATTCATTCGTGCATCTTCTATCCTTGACCTTCCCACCTCAACAGATACTCAGCCGTCACTCATTAAGCATAAAATTTGTCGATGGTGTTTCAAGTGACGATTCCATTTTTGTGAGGTTCCATTGGCAAATAACTCTTGATTTTCTTTTGGTCTCATCTCTCATGCCTCTCTCCGGTTCTAGCTGAAGTCAAATTGAGGGCCTTATTGGTCCATGTGTATTCTCCCTTGTGACTTTGGGAGCCCAATCATTGGCCCAATAATTTGACCCCGACAAAAGAGGCCTTGGTTCTCCAAACGCTTTTTCTAGTTTGGACTTAGCTCCCTTTTTTTGGGCCAACGACTCGGCTCCGCCATGCTCCACAGAAACTCAACTGTTTTGAAATTTCTACTGTTGTTCGGTCAACCTCATTCCTCAGCCACCAATGCAATAATTAATGAACAGGATACATCGATCAAGCAAACGGGTGTCTTCGTATTTTAAATTTAAATTTCATATACAATAATAAGTAAGATTTGTGACTGAACAATTGAAATGAAATTTATCACTTTTCATGCCGCCCTTATTCATCCCTTTTTAGTTGGCCGTATCAGACGTAATGTAATCGTTGTTCGTATGTTGCAATCTCACAATTTTTAGAGCTCATTTATTTTAACTTATTTTATAAAAAATTACTTATTTTTTAAAGTTATTTTATTAGTCTTTATGATATTTTTTAAAACTTTTTAAAAAAATCAGAATTGAAAAAAAGTAAATTTTTTGATTATTTTAAGAAGCTATTCTAAGTAGTTTTTAAATATAATCTAATGTGATAGATGAGAGAGGGTGTTTTAAAAATGTCATAAAATAAAAATTTAATATAATAATATCATAAAATTTTAATATAATAATAAATTTTTTTATAAAATAAAATCAAGAAAGATATCATAAAATTTAAAAATAACTAAATATAAATCACTTTTTTATTATTATAATCTAATTTAAAATAATATGTGCTTTTTATAAAATCTTTACAAAATAAATATTTTTATTATAAAATCTATAAATTACTTAAAAATTATTTATTTTTTTAATTTTAAATAAATGGGTCTTTAGTATCAGCAAATATATTAATAATTAAAGTAAAAATGAACTTAAATTTTACCTCACAACTCGGAAGACAAAACAGTTGGCCTTACTTCTGTTGACGGAAACAGTTCGCATTGAGGTTGAGGGAAGCGGAGGATTTAAGCCTCAGATGGGGCCCACCGGTTTCCATCCTCATAAAGCCCACGTGTGCCCGGTGACATTTTGGGCCCAGTCCAACTTAGACGTAGTTCCCTGTCTCCAGTACAGGTCGCCCTTCTGTTTTTGAAAAGTCTTTTTTTTTTTTAATAACGGTGATAATTCATTAACTCTCTCTTCGAGATTTTATTTAAAGTGGACTTTTTATTTTATTTTATCAACGAACCAGCAAGATGAGGAAGGCCAAATTTTTTTTTTTTTGGGAATAACAGATGAGGACAGTCAATAAGATGAGAACCAAAGAGCAATAGTATTTCTTTAAATAATTTATTGTTATTATCGTGTGATTCCTATTTTCAAAAAGGTGTGCAATTTTAAAATTTTGAAAATAAAAATAGCTAAGCAATTTCATAATTATCTCAAAAAAATTTTTATGATTATGGTTCGCGAACTTAATAATGATGTCTAACCCAAAAAAATAATAATGATGGTGGTGGCATCCAAAAATGGAGTTTGTTTGACACACATTTTGTCGATAACTGGGTTTGGGCCCAGCCCAATGTGAGGGTCCTTGTTGGCGGCATTAGAGTGGTGTTGCTGGACTGTGACAACTCAAAAGCGATTTTAAATTTGTCGTTTACCAAACCATTCTCTTTCCCCGTCCAATCAATTGGAAAAGAAAGGCTGCGCTAACCCTGCATGCTAATCCATTTTCGATTGCCTTTTCAGCTTTGGTTTTTTTGGCTCATCCTCTGCCAAATCAGCTTTAACTCGAAAGGAATCAAGAACTTTAGGATTCAACAACGGCTTCAATCTAAACCTTTAACATTAATGTCCCTCAGTAGCAGGGGGTCAACATTTGAATATTGGCATCACAATAACAAGGAACCCCAAAAAAAAAAAAAAGGCGACTGGAAAAGAAGCCAAGATGTGTCTACAACATGTGGACAAGTCGGTGCGGTTTAATTAGCGAGGCAACATAAGCAAACAAAGGGGTCTTATCCAAATTATGATGCTTTAGGCACCAAAAGGCTCCGAATCTTATAATTACTTCACAAGCTTGTGCCGGGTGAACAGTGAGCGAAGTGCTTCAAACACGACAATTCAATGTCAAGATTTCGGAACCATGTGAGCCTCAGGGTGAAAGCAAGCTCTTACCCTTTTCAACCAAACACCCATCCATGCCTCGAGCTGACGGTTCCGTTCACCTTTTGCACCGAAAATTCAACGGCAGGGACACACCTAGGCAGCTATCTCTTAAAATGGACCACCTACACTTTTATCTAAGAGCTGTGTTGTGTTACTGTTGGGTTATTCAATTGATTGGAACTGTGAAGGACACCTGCCATGAAGTCCGTCCGATTTATGGATCCAGGGTATCCATTGAAATACATCATCATTGCCATGGATGCATTCCACTATCCCTAGTTTTTCCCCTTACGGAAGATATATTCCAAAAAATTAGGCTGATGTTTGCCCTCAACAATAAGCCAGGCAGCGGCAAAGAGGAAAGAGAAGAAAATAGGCGGCTTCGTAAACGGAGGCACATGGAAGCACGTGGAATGTGGTGACTACTGGGAAATGCAAAAAAAGGAATGTATGGAAGAGCACGAAATGAGAATGGAATTCTATGGTATCAATTATAAACAAAAATAAAGAGGAGTGGTCCCAAACCACCTTGTATAAATTTATAATATGACTGATAGGGTAGTCACCATCCAGAGCGTGACAGTTGGATTGTCAAGGTTCCTCACGTGGCAGGCCTTAATTAAGAAATGGGAATTCCCTCGAAAGAGGCCAATTGTTCACCCACTGAGGTGGGGTAGGTCCCGGAAAGACTCTGTCTAGGACCTGACCCCGTAATTGTCCGTGTCCAAGAACAAACAATGCGGACGCAATTCATTCAAAAAAGCGAACGGGCAATTTTCTTCTTAAATAAACAAACAAATAAATAAATCCCCATGTGATCAAAGTTTTCTTCTCGCTCACATTCTCACATGCAAGCCAATATGTGGGGCCCTGTGGGTTTGATATTGTAGGGCCACGGAGGCTCCCCCTTCGTACTCATCGTCCTGTTAACCCACTTTCAATCTCACCGATAACCAACCAAACCTGCAACACCGCATTATCTAACTCGCGCATAATCATAACTCCATCATTTTATAAGGGCAAGGCAATTTTATTTCATTCGTGAAGATGCGGTGCACCAGCTAGCGATTTTAAAGCGCAAGGTTGTGTCGGTTCACTTCTGACGATCTTGCGTGAATCTCTCAATCTGGATGAAGCGTGATTTTGCATTCCACAGACTATTAAGATAATTGTTTGCAAAGAGCGAGATGCAGAGTCAAATTGGATAACTTTTAAATGGGACGGAAACCGTACGGTCCACCACCGCTTCTGCTGGTGACAGATTTTTTGCCAACAGAAGCCACGGACAATTCTTTAAATAATAATTGACATAACCATCTATCAATCAAATTATTATTATTACTACTTTAATAGGATAGTATAAAGGTGATCATGTTCATATGACATCCTTTTCTGTCTACAAATTCGATGCATGTTCCTTAAAATTGAAGTCCTGCCTTTTATTTAAGGGCTGTCCTGTCGCTTTAACTTTCAACTCCCAGCGGGAAGCACCTTCAAGGGTGAAAGGCCGGTACATATAGAGAGGTCCAGGCGCCATGTACCACGCACGACGACACTACACTGCTAAATCCTGGGCTTAATACCCAATTATTCAAGGTCGTAAGTTGTAACTTCAAATCAATACAAATCCCGAGAAAAGTGGACTGCTACCATTACCAATGGAAAGAAAAAGCATCAATTATTAAGGGGTTGATCAACGTTAATAAAGGGAATGGCAATGTTAGATGGAGAGAGAAGAAGGGGGGGGGGGTTCACGCGTAGACTATCTTTGCCTTTCTGCAAAATACACAGCTCGGATAGACGGATACATGAATTTTTAAGCCCAATAAATAATTAACCTAATGTCACGTTACAGAGTTGCAGGCCGGCTTGGTTTCGTGACTAGCTGTATGGAGTTTCATATTAACCTTTTTCAAGGGAAACGCCACATATACAATTCCCACTTAGTTTTTATATTTTCTAAAGGAGAAGATAGGAAAGGACTCAAAGCAGGTATCATGCATGTTCTTTAAATTTTTTAGACAACAGGAAACATGAAAAAAAAAAGGTGGTTAAGACTTGGATAGGGCATCTTAAAACTCAGAAAGGAAGAAAAGCCATCATATACACAATAAAATACATGAATTTAAAAACCAATTAAGAACGATATCCTAGGGAGGAAAGAGAGAAGGAAAAAGAAAACAAAAAAAGAAAC
Organism: Prosopis cineraria; assembly: GCF_029017545.1. Taxonomy (NCBI): domain Eukaryota; kingdom Viridiplantae; phylum Streptophyta; class Magnoliopsida; order Fabales; family Fabaceae; genus Prosopis; species Prosopis cineraria. The sequence continues at coordinate 57,373,011 of NW_026555332.1, forward strand.
ACCTGGCGCCATAAGCCCAGGCCGACTAGTGGGGTCAATTTAACGTTTCACGGTCGAGGCCCCTCGAGTCGATCGGCCGGCACGCCACCACCAGCGAGGAGTTCGGTGAGTGCGGTCATGACTCTAACTTGCATCTCCAAGGCCGATATATAATCAGAGGTTTCTTCCAGAAGATTTGGAAAGGAGACCTTACGGCAACCGGGAACTAATCGGCCGAGAACGCACGCTTTCTTATGCAGAGCCGGCAACCTCCTGTCTTTCCTAATTTCCGGCTTCTTGAATCCTCTCGTCGTCTTCTTCACCTTCTTGTGTTGCCTCTGGAATCTCCAACGGCCGAGCGGAGAAGCCAGAATCGCTCGACTCCATCGAGTCCTGCCCTTGGCCGTCGTGGCTAGAACTCTGTCAGCCGTCTCATGAATTTCATGACCGCCGACAGGTCTGGGCGGGAGAGAAGGACTGCGATGGAGGACGTGGCGCAGAGCTTCGACAAGCTTGGAGGAGTAGATCCGACGGTCCGCGTCGGATCTCCATCGAACGGGGTGGAGGGAATTGTGACGGCTAGAATCGGGCCCAAATTTGGTGCGCTTTCTAAGACTGGATGGTGGCGACGTATCAGAATGGATAGAATCTAAGTCGGGCTGCAAAGACGCCATAGAATAGAAGCAGAAACAGCGAATCGTGCGGGCACACCCTCGTTAGCGATTGTTTTGGTCGGATAGAGAGGGGAAACGGAATACGTAGGGAAGGAAATGGAACTGAGAGGAGAGATGAGAATAGAAGGGAATTGGGTTGAACCGAAACAGAATTGAGGATGGAAAAGTGAGGGGCTAGGCTAGAATTTGAATAAGTATTTGTAGAGAGAGAGAGAGAGTGGGGGATTCAGGGGGTGAGAGAGTGAGAAAGACTATGAAAGCAATTCACGGGCAACCACGCGTCCATGCCTATGCCTTGCTTCCACCCTTTATTACCTTTGCCCTCCTCCCCCCCCCCCCCCAATCCCCCACACACTTCCTCATCCTAATAAATCAAATATTTGTTTTAATATTCTCCCAATTATGAGCCTGATTGATAACTTATTTTAAAAATAATTTTTAATTTTTTAAAATAAAAAACAATAAAATTTATTTGATAATATGTTTTTTAAAAATAAAAAATAAAATATTATTTTAGATAATAGATAAATGAAACAACTTTCAGGTATTTTAAAATTATTATTTTAAAAAATAGTTAAGAATGAAAAAATACTTATTTTTATTATTTTTTTATTTTTAAAATATATTTTATAAAATATCAATTTTTAAAATAATAAAGTTTCAAACAGCCTATATTTCCAATGTTTCAGTTTTTTCATCCTCATTCTTCCATCCCTCCCAATATGGATCTTAACAAGGGCTGTCAACTATTTCTCCAACAAGGTCAACCTATGCAACACACTCCAAACATATTTTTTTCGGAAGTACATAATAATTTTTTTTAAATTTGTACTCCTTTTTTATAATTAAAATTAATTGAAGTACATCAAGAATTATTTTAAAAAAAACCTTGTTACTGTGTGTCAGGAATGTTGAAAAAAAATTCGGGTTTCTCATTTCAAAGATCCCAATTACTTTTCCGGAAACATTCTGGACTTATGTTTTCCCTTTGTTAATGTGCCTTTTTTCCTGCCATAAGAAAAACATTCATCTTCCACCAATTTACGGCTTCCACGCTGATTGAGTTCTTCCGTGGTTGAGCAGCCAACCTCATTAGAAGCGTGGCATGAGTAAACTGTACTGACAGTGACCAGGAAAATATTGCCAGTTAACGCAGATAAACATTGAGAGTCTGACCAACGGAACCAAGCAAAAAGCAATCTACTCTTGATACATTGAATTGAAAATTAGAATGTGTGAGAGTTCCCGAGAGGAAAATAGAGGTTTATGTGATTGGACAAGGTGGCCAGTGGACTACTTGTCTCTTTAAATTATCAAATTATTCTCACCATGTATCCCTAGTTTTTATGGTATGTTCCCACTCTAAATTTCGATTGAACAAGACGATAGGCATCCAGTAGTCAGGGGGGCATAAACTATTCCCAGTGAATTCAAACTCCAAGAGTAGACTTGACTTTTGTAGGGATCATCGACCATGCAGTCACTACTACTATTATAATTATAATTAAATTATAATTATATTATATTATTAAGTACAGTGCGTAGCTCTCAAAGCGGATAAGATCTCCCAAGCTGGGTCAATCACCTCAATTTGCTCGCGAAGATAGAACCAAAAGAAAGAGAAAGAGGGAAGATTATATTAAGGCGCCAAGCCAAAGGGTCCAAGTTTCACATGCGGGGGTTATCCCGGGCGATGACGTTGTGGAGCCTGGTCCAATTACTCACGGCATCATCAATGCGCGGCTTTTTACAGGACGGACAAAATTTTACCCTCCCTGATTGGCTAATTTAGACGCCGCATGCTGGAATTCGGGATGGCGGTGGTGACATTTAGTTGTTAATGAGGAAGGAATGGATGGAAGGCACTTGGCGTGCGTGGATTGGGCAAGGGTGATAGGGCCCAGCTCGTTTGTTTGATTGGTTGCAATGATTAGAGGGCGATGCCAAGATAGAGGCATGTCATGTGAGTGGTTGCTTTCATGCCACTTTCTATCAGCTCTGCTGGCCCTTGCCTTTTCTTGTTGCAATGGAATGCTACTTCGGACTCATCTCTATTCACACCCTGACGGAGGCATAGCTGTGCGGCTAGGTTTCGTCCACATTGCCCTCCTTCCTAAATCCGAACCCTTCCTGTACCCTATCCTCCCTCCCCCCACGATTTGTTCTGTACATAACTAGTGCATTATTGACACACACAGTCCAATTATTAAAATGAGGAACAGGAAAAGGAAAGCCATTGGAGGTTGCCACTGACAAATGCAAAGCAGTGCATTAAGTGGTAAATATCCTTCCAAATCAAAGTTCAATGGATATTTTGGTTCGGAAGAGCTCGGAAGAAATTCCTTCTCATGCAATAGATTTCCACGTCATGATGCCGATCAAAAGCCTGTCCAAAGCCTCCACACCTAGATCCGACAATCCAGTAAAAGAACACTCGAAGCACGGAAGCAGAGAAGAAACGTTTATCAGATGAAGCAGATCTCACCAAGAAGATCCCCATCAAGATAAATTAGCACGAAAAAACCAGTATGTTTCTGCCTCTTTAACTTCTAGAAACACAAGATCCAGTGATTGGGTTGTTGAGCAGACTGAGCAGTAATTCTAAAAAAAAGATTTGTAATACGAAATCTAACCAACAAAATTGCCTCCACATTAATGATGAAATTGTAGACTGAGCAAGTCTCAGGATCATTGTAATTGGTTTAATTACCCGTAGGGCTGCGATGAGATAAGAACAATAATTTAATAATAATAAGAAAAAGGATATCGGAAACGAATCTGAGTAAAAGATCAGATTAGGTTCCCTCCCCCCGGGCGGCGGGGCTATCAAGATGACATGCCAGAAAGCCTTGCTCCCTTCAAAGAGACAGCCTTTACTGTCTAGGCTCTCACATGAGCCTCCCCCTGAAATATTAAACAACAACCGTATAGGTCCATCGCAATGATTTTCTCCACCACCCAGCAAACAATCTGTCACTAATAATAAAAATAAAATAAATAATTCGTGAGAATTTTCTGGCAGACATAGTAGTTAAATATCGCCAGATGGAACGCTTGGTCAAGGAGTTCATGTTGATTACTTATTAAATTGGTTGCTTTTCATTATAGCTGACAATTTGTATTTGAACTTTTAAAGCTATGACCAACAGTACAGTACAAAGGGCTTTAATAGTTTAAGCATGAAATCTTAAGTTCACAGTTTTTAACTTTTTATGGAGGTGGAGATGATGGGCAATAACAAAAAAAATTTGACAAATCGGATGCTACTAATTTGCTCTGTTTTTGTAATAATAATAATTGTTATTATTTCTAAAACTGTTGAATTCTATGAATTGCAGATCCTCGAGTTTATCCCAGTCAGAAAATATTTGTTTATCTTCCTATCGATAATACACCAATAATTTTACCAATCAACTTCTCTCCGCCTGTTTTCCGTAAAGAAACCAATTTGATGTCAGCTTGCATCCTCACGACCATTAAAGTATATATTAGGGATCTTGCTCAAGCAAGAACAAGAATATAATACAGAATTAGTTAGACCAGGTGACCGCATAAGACAAACAACATTAGCGGTGCCTGCCTCGTTGCTTCCCAACATAGAATTCCTGCGCTAAACATTGAAAATGTTAATCAGTTGCCTTTAAAAAAAAATAAAAATACAGGCGTCCCTGTACAAGTTATTTCTCGAATTCCTGACTCAAGTACTAATGACGCAGAATCGTTTCTAGACGTGAGCATAATAATCACTTGATTACGGCGTCAAAATTTATGAGCTGCGACTAGAAATTTCAATGGCAAAAATTTCTTCACTTTATTCTACGAACACCATGAATTACGTATCATGGACCGGCTCCATTACCAAACAGATGCAAATAATGCAGAAAAATAAATGCAAGACACCCTTCTAATTGGAATGCGTCAGCTCAACTACAAATTACTCCCTCTCTTTATAAGTATAAGGTGTTTTCATCTATCTCAAGCATCATGAAAAAGGTTTCTTATGTTGTTAAATTTGTTAAAAAAAAATAGCCCAAGATTCCATTCTTGAGTAACTAATGACACCAAACACGAGAGGTTGTCACCAAAAGCACATTTAGCGTCAGAGATTTGAAATGATTTCAAACACAGTAGATTTCTAATGCTACGCACAATTGTAAAAGTTCCTTCACCATTCATTGAGCAGGCCACCTTCTCATGGAGTGGTTTTGAATTTTGGGCTTTTGCCAAATGTTCCAAAATATCGTACGCACATGATGAATTCTAATTCATTCACATAACTATACAATTACAAGGCATTTTCCATGCAAACCAATGCATAACTATGACAAGGTATTCCACATTTTTATCTTTTTGGGTTAAAGTGCATTTTGCCCTCAAGTTATTTCATGAATAGTACTTATTATCTTAATATCTTAATTTTTTATTGGAGCAATGTTTCCTCTAGTTAAGGACACTAACATCAACTATTAACTCTACACAGAGAAACAAGTTTGACTGACATGTAACATACCTGTATGGAAAAAATTTTGGATTAAAGGGTAGTTTTACTTCTAAAATATTTATCGAGGAGCAACTAGCACTTGCAATCGGCTGCCTCCTGCTTTTTTTAATTAAACCATGTGGCAACATGTTTAAGGTGTCACATGGCTTGTTAACTAGGTATTTGTTAGTAATAAAATCAGTCAATCTACACTAATGATCAAATAACAATACTATCAAAAGTATGTCCAAATTATCAGAGATATATAGGTATTTGTCAGTAAAAAAGATCTGTTAGTCTTCTAACTAGTCGCAATCACAATTAACATATAAAACTTGTAACAGTACTGTGAGTTGAAAGTTAATATGCGCTGACAGACTTTTTTTAACTAATGAATGCCTAGTTGGCAAGCCAAGTAACATCTATCTCTTCCTCCGATTGTTCTTAACTGAAAGTTGTGACGTCATGTTTTCACATTGACTATTATTGGAGTTAGCAAGTCAAGATAGACATACATAACCTGTAATAGCACTGCTAGTTCATCATTAGTCCAAATTAATAAACTTTTTTTGAATGTTGAATAACTAGTTGACAATCCATGTCATTCCTTAGTGCTTAGACACGATGCCACATGTTGCAAGAAAAAAGAAATAGTAGTGCCAATTGCTTCAATTTATTGAACTACTAGTTGTTTCTCTTAAGGGTGCTCATCGTGAAATAATTCAGGAACAAAATTGTTCTTTAAGCTATTCTTTTTTTTTCAGGGTAACATTCTACATTTATTCTTGAATCCATGCTCTGATAAATCACTCAACTCATTGGCGTGCCTAGACAGATTATTCATCCGTGTTGAATGTGCACTCGTAAGCGGCTAAGATAATGATCAAGCTTATCGATCAAGCACTAGACCCACTACAATCGTGCTTTACACCAAACTTTTTACCCATTATTGTTATTTACAAGTTGAATGTAGGATTTGGTGGACCGAACACGGTTGACTACATCTTGTTTCAATATTGTAATCCCTAACAAAGTATTTCCGTCACATTCACACTTACACATAATTGACTATGCTTAAGACAAATGGTTAGACCTCTTATGGCCAATGACTGAAGCAAATTTAGAAAGAAAAAAAATACCCCCAAGACTTTTTTTTGGCCAATGACAACTAAATCCTAAAGCATCAAAGAGCAAAATATGTTTAAGTTGTCTCTGCAACTTAACACCTCTTCCCTCGCTTCTCACCCGGGCTTTGGAAAAGGTAAACTTACACCATGGAGCATTCATCGTTTGAGAGACAGGAATAGAGAAAGATCACATTCATTAGCTCTTATTTCCACACAGTAAGTGTGCTAAGTTGTTTTTGTCTTGAAAACTCTTACTCAAGGTTCCGTTTTTCAGAACCAACACTAACTCTTCCGTTCCAAGGGTGCCAAAAAAGGTCATTCTTTGCATTGAGTTGATGAAGACCCAGAACCTTGTATCTAAAGGACATTTAGGACTTCACCCTTTAAGAAGTACCCAGAATGACATAAGCCTCACCATCACGCACAACTAGCTAGTCACCTACAAGCATATTTTAATTAAGGATGGAAAATACTTGCACCAAGAGGCTAACCATGACCATTATATGAATGAAGGCTTCTTCTTCTTCTAGATTTTCTTTTCTTTTCTTTTCTTTTTTTAAAACTCCCCCAGTTGTCTGCAGTGACCTCTAATGCTGAAATTAGTGAGGAGCGCAATGCTCCGACCCAACTTTTCTCAGTTTCCTTTTCCCTTTAAGGTTTTGTCCATTGCCCTGTTCGCGAAAAGGGGGAAAAACTCTTCCTTTTGTTCAATTTGACAGATCATGAACCTGGCAAGCTTTGCTCAAAGTTCCGGGACCAATGTTTCAACAACTATGTCAAGAAGTTCAATATTGAGAAAGCATCGCCACTCAACTATGTTAGTTGCCTTTCCTTGGCGTTGATTTAGGTACTTCCCTCCGCAATATATTGGGTTCACTCAAATTTGTGTAGTTCCGTGCATTCATTATTATTAGATCCAAATTTCTAGTCTATCAACGTATGAACATTCTTCTCTACTCGGTTTGAATTTTGATAAAAAGAATCTAGTTGTCAGATGCAAATTCCCTGAATTTGGAATTTCGATTTTTACTCTTTAACTTTTTGTGATACTTGTGAAGTGTTATAGTCTTATAGACTATAGCATAACAGCGCACGATTATCTGCCTTGATTGTTAGTCAATTCATTCCTTGCTTATCCACGAAACCGCCGCCTTAATAATGATTGCACACTATTAACACTTTTTTTTTTTTTTTTAAGATGAAGACGCGAAGACGACATCATATATCCGCCGCAGGGGAGCGACCAGGCAAGTCTTAATTTTGTTAAACTATAAACAGTTAGGAAAAGGATCATGAGCGAACTCAAGCACTTGAATATTATATGTTGCACGCAAAAAAAGGAGAAAAGGATAAGGAGGGGTACCGCAAAACGTGGTAAAATAGTCAAGGGGCAACGGGCTGTAGTAAGCTACTAGCCGAAGCTTTGGGTTTCACTAAATGCGAAAGACTGACATCTGCTGGGGCGGAGTTAGGTTCTGCCACTCGGAAAGGCACCTCAAACTCTAAGGACTGATACAAACAAACCTCGTCTTCCTTGCAATAGTAAATCTGCGAACACAAAAATATTTTAAGAAACTACATAAATAGTAGCACTTACATTCTCGCCATCGCATTTCTATTTTGTTTAGAAATAGATTTCTTGAAGTATATCCAGTTCTACAAGAAAAAGCTACGTTTCCTCGAATAGCTTCAACACATTTTGATTTTTAACCTGATCCATTGACAAGACACTGTATTGACCCATTAAAGCAAGAGTCAGCCACAACAAAACCAAAGCCCACAGACATATTAATATCTGCTAAAGCGTTTATTGATATTCAAGATAAACAACACTGTATTGCTCATTCTGGTATTTTGTCACAAGAAGGCCTTTAATTATTTCAGAAAACAGCCAACTCATGAGTGCTATGACAAGCCATACCTTGCAATTAATTCTTCCCACAGAAGCTGAAGTAGATGATCTCTTGAAATGAAGAGCTGCAGATCCCTCATCAAGGAAGCCATCCTGGGGTTCAATATTGACGGCATCTTCAGGTTCAATATCAACAATAAATCTACTACGTGCTTCCTGGCAATGGAGTTCGGGGGAGTAGTTAAAACGATATAATAAATTCATTTATAAAAGAAAAACTGTAAATATTCTATCAATCACAGTCAAATGCTAGAGCATTCCAAAGATAGGCGAATTATGTGGACCTTTGAGAAATGGTACTCATTTGGTAATGATACATGAATAGACAAACGTCCTTCATTTGATGAAACACCATTGGTGGCGATGGTCACTGTGTCTGCTGATGATCGTCTCCTTAGACGTCTAAAAGCCCTGGATTTAGGTGAAGGAGGTTGAAAGCCTTTAAGCTCTAAGGTATGGAGTTCCAAACTTTCGTTGTTTAAATCCAGATATCGGATTAAGCTGTTGTTTGTATCAGCTATGAATAGTCTCCCTGAAAGACGAGAATAAATACTTCCAAGCTTACCCTCATATTAAATTAATTTAACATTAAGTGAAAATAATTTGACGCCGTACCCTGAAAATTCTTTCATGAGCAAGATGTACCCAAAAGTTGATATGCACATGCCATAAGAGTATAAGACGAAAGCACATGCATCCAACTTTCGTAGCTCTGGAGAGTTCATCTCACAAGGGTACAAAAAAGTGGGTGTGCAATAGTCATAGAGTAATTAAGGGGAAAGCTCATACATCAGATGTTCCTAAATCACTAATTTAGCAAGAAAAATCCATCTCACAAGGATTTCAGAAACAGCTGGAAAACACCTAAAAGAGAGAAGCTAGGAATTGAGTTATGAAGAGCATGACAAATGTATTTCAGAAATTACCTAAAGTTGATGTTTAGAATAGTTACCATTTGGTAAAACTTTCACTTAGCCATATGAACTATGAACTTTCTGAAAAGAATTGAATTGAGGTGACAGCAAATCTATGCGTCAAGGAAGAAGGACAATACAGTGAGCAGGACAGGCCAAAAATTCAATAGAATAGAAGGAAAAATTTTGTAGTATACGGTACAATTAAAAGTCTAAAGTTTGATGAAAACAGAAAGGCTGGACTAAGAGTATCTTCAAGATAAGATTAGGGACAGGCTGAGTACAATGTGAGAAGAAAATTCATTGGATCTTGTGGAGACTATTAGAAACTTAGATAATCTTGAAAGAGTTATCATTTTGTGAAACTTCCAGCTCGGTCATGTATGCTAAATATTGAATAGAGGTGAAAGTAAGGCCTAAAGCCATCAAAAGAGGAAGTTCAGCACTGTAAACAGGGGGTTTTATGCCGTATTATAAAATAATTTTATGCCTAAACATCAATGAAATAAGAGTGGCTAGACTATAAGCGTTTCTGAAATGAGATTAGAAACAGGCCAAATGCACAAGAAAATAAAATTACGCAAGGCGTAGACCATCACATCAAAGTGGTAAGAAGCCATGTCATTATTCAGAGAACAATTACTGATTTGAAGTCAAGTCTATTTGGCATTCCAGATGTGGACTCTACTCATTGTTGTGCCCAGAACAATGAAGAGAGAAAAAGTTTTGAATTAATATTGGGTTCATTTACAACTCATACATGCATTCAGCTACAAAAACCAATGAAGAATTTGCAGCAAAAAGAGAAATACCATTATTCCCTTCAACAATTCCAGACGGTTCGGAGAGCTGCAAGAACAATGACAAACATTTTAACATATATCTGTAGCTATAAAGTGAGCAATAACACATTTGTCAAGCTAGATTTTCCTTTTACTTGGTTGTTCGGACGGTCATGAACTTTTATGAAGCATATAAAAAAGCCTGTTTCATCCTGATATGGGATTATTGGAGAATTAATTTAACAAAGCACAAGCATCCCAGCACGAGGAAGATTTATATCAGATAATCAGTATACCGCATAATCACTATGAACAAGACCTTTTTCCCCCCCAACCTTAACAGGGATAAGACAAAATAAGATGCCAAAAAAAAAAAAGCTGAACAAAAAGTGTACAGAAAGCAAGTAAACTGCTGCAAATTTGAAGATGATAACTATCAACAAACAGAATAGGACTACATCTCTTCTCTTTCACATGCCTAGGAGAAAAAGCTAAAAGAAGAAAACCTGTTATTCCAAACCTAGGAGAATTGGTTGTTTCTTTTCATGAACCTGTTGTTTATTATCGTGCTTGATCTACTAGAGCTCCCACAACCTTAACTACATTATTCCATGAGACTAGCTCTGTTTTTCAAATGATTGGTATTGTCATAAAAAAATGCATTCATTACAGTAAAAACAGAATAAAAGTCAAGTGCAGAACATCTTGCTTCAATTATTTAAAAGAATAATCAAGCTGATAATTGAATGTACACTCTGACATTTTGGAAGAAAATAATATGGAGTGCAATATAAACCTGAGCAGCTACAGGTGTTCCATCCCTAAATCCAGCTTTCCCTGTTCCTGCAAGTGTGCTAACTCTTTTACCAGCTGGATCTAACTTTTTGATCTGAAAAATACACGAGGATAAAAAGATAGGAAATTCAATCACTAAGGGCCCGTTTGTTTACTGTTTTTAAAATTTGTTTTTCTATTTTAATATTTTTAAAACAAAAAAAGTTTCTTGGATAATGGTTTTATAATTTTTGTTTTAAAAACTGTTTTTAGTTTTTTGTTTTTAAATACAAAAAAAGCAAAACAAGTTTCGGCTGTTTCTATTCCTTTGTTCCCGATTTTTTAATCTGATCGAGCAACTCATCTCATTTCAGTTTCTTCTTCTTCAAGTTTGCTTCTGGTGTAGAGGAGTTCATCCTCTCGCCGGCGTCGCTGCCTCTGTTCTCGCTGGCGTCGCCTTATACGGTTCTCTCTCCTTTTAGCAAGTTTGTTACTAGCTAAATTTCCGAAAGAGGCATAAGTTAGTTCCTTCTCATCCATCGCTTTTCATCTTCACTTTACTTCATCACATTTCATCTTCACTTTTAGGTTATTGCAGATGCTCAAATTATTCTTCTCAATTACTTCACCTATTACTTTAATTTGTTAGATCTTACATTTGAACTTTATCGCTTTTCATCTTTAATCGATGCACATAGATCTAGCACTTGAATTGTTATAATTTTGTTCTTGTTCTGCTGTTTGTGTTGCCGATTCAGCTAATTATTATATTATTCCTTTTGAGTTACACTAACGCAGAGGTTGATTTCGCTAAATTTACTTTTCATGTTGTTATTATTATGTAGTTCCTTCTGGTTCTGGTGTTATTGTAATTTTGTTTAGTTTCAAACTCATTCTTTTGATTTAAAGGAAGGTAGTGATAGTAGGGAAGTAGATTTAAAGGATTGAAAATTGGTCTGAACTCAAACATAAGCACAGAAACTTCTCGGTGGTGCTTGTTGGAGTTAAACTTCTCCATTTTCTTTGAATTTAAGTTGAGTTAGTCTACTTACTGTAATATTCACTTATGATAGATGGAAGCTAATATTGACTCAAAGATGTGGACTGACCCAATAGTTAAAGCTTTGATAGACATTTTAGTTGAAGAAGTCCAAAAAGGAAATATGCCAAATGGTGTATTTCACTCTAGAACATGGACTTCCATGACTGCAAGGTTGAATTCTGTAACCAATTGTTCATTCAATGTTAAGCAACTAAAACAAAAGGTGAATCGACTGCGGAGTATGCATCGTGAGTTCACTTTATTACTGAAACACACTGGATTTGGGTGGAGTGCAGAAACAAACACTGTTACTGCAAGTGAAGAAGTTTGGCAAAACTATCTTCAGGTATGTGTTCATTTAGTATCTGTCCTATCAAGGGTCTTATAGTCTTATCAGAATCTGTATTTTTTGGGTCCATTAAATAACTGTATTTGCTGAATGTACATGATTATTTTCTTTTTGGTCCATTAAATAACTGTTGGCTTTTACTAGTGATTTGCTCAAAACTGCTAGTAAATTGCAGTGATCTTGACTTGCTGTGAACATTACAAGAGAATTAGAAGAATATCTTATAATTTGAAATAAAAAATGTTACACTCTCCTCCAAGTGGCGACTCCAATATATGTAATGCTCTTAATTATTATATATGTGTGAATCTGTTGGGTGCTTGCTGTGACTTGAAGACAAGAAACCTTTGGGTTTTGTTCCATCTTAATCATTAACATATGCTCAACAGATGTATTAGCTTTAACTTTTTTTAAAACAGAAACCTGTAGAGTATCTATGGCTGTTGCAGAGGAGGTTGCTGTGTATAGGAAGTTATATCTATGGCTGTTCTGTCATACATATTCCTATTTACATGTCTTTGTTTTTGCCTTTTCCCCTAGCCACATATTGTTGAGGCAACACTTGGCTTCTATTGTTGAGGCAAGAAATGGCACTCACGGGGTTTGGTTGGTTTTACTGTGTGGAATTATATTGATTCCTTGATATAAATGCACAATATTTACTAAACTAGTTGAAATAGTTGAGACTGGTAGCTTCCTTGGCTTCTGAATTATATTGGTTAAAATGGAGGCAACTTTCCATAATTCCATTTCATTCCCTCAATTATTTGATGGAATAGTACCATCTGCTCTCAGACTTGTAGGTGTCAAATAGAATTAACTAGCTAGCATGGACTCGTACAGAGTAAAGTGGGCTCTGTACAGAGAGAGCAACATCTTAAAGACATCATTTCTGTGAAATACTAATTGATTTAGGGGCCATCTATTTATATTCAAGTATTCGATAAAAATTATATTTCATCTATGACATACAAAAAAAACCTGTCTTCCTTGGTGATTATCATATTCTGCCCATTCTCTTTCAATACTAGTACTGTATTCGATCCTTCATCTGTGCTGCTGAGCTCAGCAGTTTTTTTGGCATTCAATATCATCAATTACCCAAATCTATCTGTCAATATTTTATATTAACTAGCAGGTAATCAAGCAAACAAATCAGCTCTCTCCTTCACACCTCTCTTCTACATTCTCCAACTGTCACTTTCTATTTTAATACAAATGTTAAATCACACAGCCCCCCACTCCACACAGATCCAGGAATCAAATTTTTCTAACTGAAATATACACATACCATATGTGCTTGTTTGTGTGTATGCATATGTCTGCTAATGTGCTAACACACTCTCACACGTGTATGAGCATGTACGAGCATGAGTGAGATTTATGTGGAAAGATTAAAAAGTTTCAGCTATTATTTTGGGTTCTCTTATTGCTGTTAGTACATTTTCTTTGTTACATGTCACCAATAAAATAATTACTGATTCTTTCCATGATCATTAGGCACATGAAAAGGCTGCTCAATTTCGAAAGAAAGGATGTGACCACTATAAGCTGTTGGGAATCATATTCAACAGAAGTACTGCAACTGGAGTACTCTATCACTCTTCTACCTAAGACCCACCAAATAATGATGAAGAAAATGAACTGGAAAATCAATATCTTAACAGTGGGGTTCATAGAGATGATAAGGATAGTTCAGATGATGACATTCAAGAGGTGGAGCATATCACACAAAGTGGAAAACGCATAATTCGAACAAAAGAGAGCAAGTCTAAGAAAGAGTCTAGAAAATATCAAATGGCAGAAGCACTTACAGCATGGGCTGAAGCTTCTAAGGCAAGAGCAGAAAAATATAAGGGTGGTAAGAGTGTGGAGGCTAATTCTGAATATACTGCAGCTAAATGTGTCATTGCTCTTGAGGAGATTGAAGGCATTTGAGCTGACATATTTGTCAAAGCTTTGGAAAAATTTAGGGAATATGATTGGAGGGAAATGTTTCTTACCATGTCTGTTGATGGGAAAAGGAAATGGTTAGATATGCTTTAAAAACATATTTGTTGATCAATTAGGAAGGAATCTCTAGTAACATAGTACCATAGGCTATAGTCATGCGGATTATGTGTTACCCATGCAAGTATTGTCATTTTCTTTTCTTTTTTCCCCTTTAAATGTTAGGTTCAGAACTTGCAAGCTTATATGTTTACACACACATGCCCCTTTTATATGAAAAACTAGCCATGCAATTATCAATTAGTTGGTGTGTAGGAATGATCATTTGAAATTGAATAGTGTTATATGTGTTTGTAAAGTTGATTTTGTTCTTTTTAAAATTGTATGACAGGTTATAAATAGAATGGATGTTGATAAAATGTCAAAGGAAAGTGATGAATATGCTTCTGAATCAAGTAATGATGACTTGCCTGAGTTATTGATAATTGATATGATTTATGATTATGACAAGGACTTTTTAAATAAAACAAAGGTTCGAACATCTACATTATCTGGTCATGACTTTGTTGCTGAGGTATCAAATGGATTTGAAACAACTTGCTTTGACTTGTTTCGAATGGAGAAGATATGTTTTATTAACTTTTGTAATGAATTGAGGGGGAAGAGCTTCTTAACAGACTCAAGAGGTGTGCTTATAGAGGAAAAGTTGCAATGTTTTTATTCATAATTGGTCATAATGTTCGTCACAGAGTTATTGCAGATCGTTTCCAACATTCAACAGAAACAATTTCTCATTGCTTCAAAGAAGTGTTAAGAGCAGTATGTCAACTAGGAAAAGAGTTGATAAAACAAGAATCCTTGGAATTGCCCAACAAAATTAAAACCAATGGAAAATACTATCCTTGGTTTAAGGTATGGAATTTTTCATATATAATATCATGTATATGTTAGAAGTAATGTATTTTTTTTGTTTGGGTTTTGTTGTAGAATTGTTTGGGTGCAATTGATGGCACACATATTAGTGCATGTGTCCCTGCTGATAAGCAAATTTCATGTCGAGGTAGAAAGTCAACAGTTACGCAAAATGTCATGTGCGCTTGTGATTTCAATATGATGTTTACACGTGTATTTAGGATGGGAAAGAAGTGCACATGATGCAAAAGTTTTTATGGATGCACTTACCAATCCAAATGCACATTTTCCTTGGCCGTCTAGAGGTGAGCACTAGTATTATAATTTTGTTTTGCTTTGAATAAATATTTAAATTTTAATTTAACATATTTTATATTGACTTAGATTTTTTCTATCTTGTTGATTCTGGCTATCCATGCACTGGAGGTTTTCTTCCCCCTTATAAGGGTGAAAGGTATCATGCGCAAGAATATAGAGGCGAAGCTAGACAGCCCAAAAGTCGGGAGGAATTATTTAATTATAGGCACTCATCTTTGAGAATGACAATTGAGCGTTGCTTTGGAGTTCTAAAAAACAGATTTCCTATTTTGAAGTTGATGCCTCCATATAAACCTACTAGGCAGCGATTAATAGTTATTGCATGTTGTACAATTCACAATTATATACACAAATGGAATTTGTGTGATGATTTGTTTAGGATTTGGGAAGAAAAGGATATAGAGATAGATGTTATGAATGAAGCTCCTCATGAGATAGGGGGAACGAGCTCAAATGATAATATCTTGTTGAGATTATCTGATCAAGGCGCAGCAGATATGGCAATGTATAGAGATCATCTTGCAAATAGGATGTGGGCACAACATAACTAATAGATTAGTTGAACTGATTTGGCAACATTGGACATCGTGTTATGATAAACAAGATTGAAGTAATAGTTTTCAAAACATTATTCCATTTATCTCATGAACTTTTTATTATCTTATGTCATGTATATTACTTTTATTTTTTAATTGTCTTTGGAGTAAATGTCAGTTTCAAATTGAATTTAATTCATGAATTCTATTTTTTCTTTTTAGTATATTTAGCTGTTTTGATTTATCACCCACAAGCAAATTATAAAATTATACCGTCAGTAAAATATGTTAGTAATAATATATAATAAAATTTATATTCTTATAAATATTACTCATTTTGTAAACTGTAGGGAGCTTCAAAAAAAAATTGTACTTTATTGGCAGCAACATATAAATTAATTTTGCTAGGCAAAATAACAGCCAAAACAATTTCTATCAAGCGAGTTTTATTGTATTTTAGTTTTTAGAACTTATTTTTAGTATTAATTTTGCCAAGCAAGTTTTTTTGTTTTTTAAATTCTAAAACTGTTTTTGAATTACTATTACCAAACAAGTTTTTTTTTTAGTTTGTTCTCAAAAACAGTTTTTAAAATTGTTTTATAAAACAATTTTTAAAAACAAAAAATGAAAACAATAACCAAACAAGCTATAAGATTACTGAAGCTAAAATATGGGTTGCATGTATCTAATCTTTCAAAACAAAACTTCTACAACATAATATTTGAAAGAATCAAACGTAGGTGAAGTTTCGTGAGTATTTGCTATCAGGTTTTCCAATAAACACAGCACAGAATATCTTTTTTCCTTTTTCAAGGATCTTAACATATGGTGCTGAACTGAAAAAAAATCCCATGTCATTTTATTGGATAACCTGATAATAACATCTGAAAACAGTACTTGAGTTTTATCCATATGAAATTGTGCAAGAATTTTAGAAATATATCATAAATATGTCCTAAAAAGTAAGGTGGGGAAAGCCATTGCTAGCTTTTTGGGATCTCATAAAAAGGTTTTTCTAGGTATGTGACATTTAAACTAGCTCATACTCATGAAAGAGCCTAAAACATTGATTCCTTACAATGTGTAATCAATGTGTAAGGATGAAGAGAGTATTTGTTGAAAATTCTAGCAAAGAAAATTGGAAAATGTTCAGCAAGGAAAAAGTCCTTTCCTAAGAATTTTTCAGCTTAAATTATATAGACAAGTTCAATTAACTCTATTGAATGCACATCATCACTTAACTACCTTATGATTGTAGCTGTCAGTGATGTAAATTTGGCCATCTTTAGCACACAAAACTGCTAGTGGATGTTGAAGAAGTACTTCAGAGCCTACTCCATCATGATCACCAAACTGTGAAGTATTTAAAATGTAAGATTCATCAAGCAAAAGAAGTTCTAAGAATACGAGTCAAAATAACTCTCTCAAAGACAATTGGTTTATGAATTTTATTAAAATTACCTTGAACAAATTATCTGGGAAGATTGGGTCACCACCAACAAGCAACCTTGATCCTCCAGTCTTTAGATCAACAGCTCGAATTGAACTACTCTCACTGTCAGCAATGTATACTTCCATTTGATCTAATGAAACAAAATCATGCGCAACATTCATTACTTTGAATGCTAACTGATGCAAATCATCTTCATGAGAAACAGTTCCAACTAAATGTTACCTTGAGACAATGATATGCCAGAAGGTTGAGCAAATGAGGTGCTTGTGGAGCTTTCTCAATTCAAGGCAAGAGAAAATATAATGAAAAATTAATTGAAGTTTTTAACTATTCGAATTCCAATTTGTAAAATCACCAAACATAGTGCAAATAATAATTTCCATTTAATTCTTCAATCATTGTTGTACGTACAAATGTACATATTCACTGTCATGTTTTACATTAGGTAGAAGTATTTCAAATAATGGCATATTCACACCTTAAGTTCCTGAGAAGAAAATCTTGGGCCCCATTTAGGTAGAAGCAACGTTTCTTACAATGTCTACTCCTTGTTATCATTACTTTACAATATGTCATTTTGTATTAATTTTTGAAAATATGCACTCATGGATATTTCCCATTGACAAAATCACCTTTTTTGTTCTTTTTCCCTCTCTATATCTTTCCACTTTATATGCTTAATGAAGCCTTGGAGTCTAGCATAGTGCATTACATTATCCTAAAGAGTATCAAGAGGAAACAAAGAAACTCACATCAATATGGACATCGGATTACAGAATTACTAAACACAGATTTTGTAACATCCTAGATGTTAATTCCTAGACTAAATGGATTAATCAAGGTTAATCAGATAAAAATCAATTATTAATTTATGTGAGGATGGTCAGAAATGGCTAATGGGATTATTGGATTCATTTTCAGCCGTTGAAACAGGTCTATTAGTGATTTAGGCCCATTAAAGGGCAAAACGTGGGCTTGGCCATCAATAGATGGTCAAATTTTCAAATCAGATGCAAAGCGAAAAAAAAGAAGAGAGAGAGAGAGAGCAACAGGGAGAAGGAGAAGCTCAATTAGGGCAACATCATTTAAGTACTTAGGAGGTGATTTGAGCTTGATTCTACCGAGGTATGCCTCCTTTACTTTTCTCTCTACATGTTTTGGAAGCCTGTTTTGGGGTTGCATAATAGTGATTTTCGAATCTAAGGCTATGGGTCCAAACCCATTGGTTTAAATGAGACTAATAGGATTTGTTTAAATATTGTACACCTAGTTTAAAAGTTTTTACAAGGTTATTAGTTTGGATCATCCATTTTGGATGAACCCTAGACCTCTAAAAGAAGATTTTGGATTGTTGAGAAGTATATTAGTAATTATTTGAGTTAATGAGAACTAAATGAAGTTAATGGGAGTTAATAAGCTTGCTGGTTGTGAGATTGAACTTGTGGTTAGGAAGTTTAGTTGTTAGAGTATGAAATTAGAAGTTGGAAGTGTGAATTTTGATAATTATTAATGATGATGGTTAATGTCATGTGTAGACTAACCTCATAAAGCACCGAAAGAGCTTGAGTTCAGCTCGGAAGCAAGTGATATTTGGGATAACCTTTGAGTTTTCAAAGGTTTGAGGTAATTGAGGGAATCTATTGTGTGTTATTGCCTATTAAATTAATTATGGATGTTTGTAAAACTTGAAATTATGCTTTATATGCATATTTATCTCTGTTAATGTTTATGATTTTGGTTTTGAAAATATGCAAGTAGGGCTTGGTATGATTTGAATATTGAATCTTGAAATGACAAAGGATTGGTAAATAATCATTTGAGATTCTTTAGAATTTGACAGATCTTGATGCATTATAAGGATGATGATAATATTGAATATGCTATATGATGAATTAGCATGTTATGAGTTGCATGATCATATTGATGACTGGAGCTTACCTCTATGGAGTAGTGATTTGTATTCACGTGAATCATACTAACACCGCAAGGTCTCGGTGTTTGGACTATTACTTTACCCTTAAATCCCACCCAGTGAAGGTGGGTAATATGGCTTACCCTTAAACCCAACTAGCGAAGTTGGTAATAGGGCTTACCCTTAAACCTCAACTAGTGAAGCTGGTAATACGGTCTTATGACACCCCTGTGTTCAAGATGGGGAAATCCATACTCTGAGAATGAGTGCGAAGCCTTAGCCAGGTCACCCCTTATAATTGGCGAGCTTGAACCATCCCGGTCACACGGGTTTAGCTCTTAATTATTGTGTAACTCATGGATTCAGTCAATAGTAGTGGAGGTTTAGAGATATGAATTGTAACATTCTACTTTATTTTTTAGAGTTAATTAGAATTAAAAAAAATAGAAAGAATGTTTGAAGATAAAGAAATTAATTAGAAGATTTTTTTTTAGTTTAACATAGAATATAATTTTATATTAAAATGTTTTTTTTTTAAAAGGGGGGTTTAAGGCTTGTTAACTTAAGTGTTAAGTTATAATATTATTATAATAATAATAATAATAATAATAATAAATGAGTAGGACGGACGGTGGCATAAGGTAAATAAAATAAAATATATATATATATATATATATGTTATAATAATAACATTAGAAGAGAGGCGGTGGAAAAGGGAGTATATAATGGTCAAAGTTGCTTTCCCTTGCTCATTGTACACAAGAGAAAGAGAGAGAGAGATAGAGAGAGAAGGAGAAGGAAAGGAGAAAACAAAGGATTTGAAGAGATTTTGAGGTAAGATTTAATGTTCAAAACTATTTCTATTATCAAAACTCCTTATATAAATATTTTCCTCCTCGTCTAGAGCTTTCTAATGATAATAAAATTTTGATGAGTGGAGCAAATTCTAAAGTTTAAACTTAGTGTAAGTATTGACTTTTAACAACGGAAACTATTAATTAGTAGAGAGAAATTAGTACTTAAATTCTATCGGTTTAAATTTGTTCTATTAATTGATTTGAGAGTTTAAAATTAAGTTTTTAACTATAAAATTTGTGATCTCTAGTGTATACGATGTCTATATTGATTAAATTATGTTTTTGGGATTTAGATAAGTTAATTTAATTTAATTTTGGGTTTTTATTGGAGGGATTTAAATTGGAAGGATATGATTGTAAATTTGAGAAGTTTAGTTGAATTTTATATTTAATTGATAAATTGCAATATATATATATATATCTAATGGTATTTATATCATTCGATGTCGTAGATTAATCTATTATCGTGGTTAAGAAGTTCCCTACACGTCTGAGTTAGTTATAGCTTAGAAAGAGGTAACATTGAAATATCCTTTCATATATCGAGATACTGGTTTTTAGTATTGTGTGTATGTATATATATAATGTGTATGTATATATATATATATATATATTAATACTTGTGTGATCTTATTGTGAAATGTGACATTTGTTTTATGTGATGCAAGAGAGGTAATAAGGATGGCTAGTAATATAATTGTTTGTTCGGGATTGATGATTGAATATTATACCGCGTGGTTTGCCTCTACTATGCGCGTAGTGGTTGGCCTTTTTCTTGTAGTTCTCAATGTCTCTGACATTTTGAGACGATGGGCACCTTCTTTTAAGGAGGGGAGTCCTATTTTGACAGTAATGTACCTTTGGTCGGGTATAACCTCAGTTTAGGCTCCAGCTAGCGGTAATAAGGGAGTTGGGAGTCATAAGGGTGAGGTTGGGAAACGTATCACTATTGTTTTAATTTGACATTGATTTAAAAATTGTTATAAAATTGTGAATATTGCATTTTCTTGTCTTATGTATTAATTGTGAAATGCATATGCATATCTATGGATATGTTTGCAAACTGATTTCAAGAATTATGTTGGTATATGTTAGAATAACCAACTGTTATTGAGATTTTTTATGTCACATGTTACTTCTTATCATTTTTAGGTGAGCAGTCAAGTGGAGCCACAGGGAAGGCACAGAAGAAGTGAGCTTAGTGTCACGGATGATATCTTCGTGACCGTGTAAAGACCAATGTAATGAACGATCCGCTGGTTAGCCTCGCACAATATGGGTAAAGGGGGTGACATTAGCATTGGGTATGTTCTGCCTTAGTCTTCGGGCTAAATGCACAACTGGTCGAGGGCTAGTGCCGCCTCCCTGATGAGCCTATAGCAGGGCGAAACCAGTGTGATTCGTATGTGGTAAGGCTTGTCCTGAGGATTATGGGGTCCTCTAGAACGCTGCACGGGCGCCGCGTGCTGCGCCAGACTCTCAGCCCATGACAGAGTGGTATCAGAGTGGGACGTACTTTACTGCCGTGTGCCTGTGAAGTCCCACGTTGGGACTAATTGATCTCGGCACCGCTCCAGTAGGCCTGCGAGGTGTAGGTAGATCCAAAAATAGGGACTCAGGCGGGAAGGTTGGCCGTGGTCGACTCCACTCCGTTGGCTCGCGGGTGCGAGTGGGTCCGAAGAGTGCAGGACTCAGATGGCCATTCAGCGGTAAGCTGATGTATGTGTGGCAATACTGTTCGGACGATCTTTGGATAGAGTCTCCCCTAGCACGAGGGCGTGCTAGATTGGGTGTGGGAGAATGTCACGGATGATATCTTCGTGACCATGTAAAGACCAATGTAATGAACGATCTGCTGGTTAGCCTCGCACAACATTGGTAAAGGGGGCGACATTAGCATTAGGTATGTTCTGCCTTAGTCTTCGAGCTAAGTGCACAACTGATCGAGGGCTAGTGCCGCCTCCCTGATGAGCCCATGGCAGGGCGAAACCAGTGTGATTCGTATGTGGTAAGGCTTGTCCTGAGGGTTATGGGGTCCTCCAGGACGCCGCACGGGCGCCGTGTGCTGCGCCAAACTCTCAGCTCGTGACATTAGGCTCCCTTCTCTCGGCTTGGCACGTGGTTTTCTATTTATTTTGTAATTATAATTGTCATGACCTAGGGATCCTTATAAATTTTATTTTGGATAATTGTTATAGGTTATTTGACTACAACTACTTAATCTTTTTGTTTGAGTTGGATAACTTTTAAATACGTCAATCTAAACCATGGTTTTCTATTGGGCTAAGCCGATTTATTTTGGATTGTACATATTAATGGTATAAGAAAAATGTGTGTTGAGCAAAGTTGATTATATTTATAAACTATTGTTGAACCCTGGACTTGCTGCAAATTATTTATTGGGCCCCATCTGCCTTAAGTCCAGTGGTAATTGTTAATCTTAATGTCGCTTTGTTTAGACAGGTACATTTTTAAGAAAAATGTTTATTTATAAAAATAAAGGGGGGAGGTTTTCTTTTGTAAAAAAAAAAATTGGCAAAAATTAGGTCTGTTACATGAATGATCATACATTACATTGTAATAATTGATGATGATGTTAAATAGTTTTATATTTGCCCACTTTGCATGCTTGTGATTAATTGACTTGCATAGGCATGCTTTAGATTACCTTGGTTACTAAGTAGTTGTACTTACCTCTGGTTTAATATTTTACAGGCGTTAGCTCCAGTTAGCACAAGGAAAAAGTACTAGAGGCTTTGGAACTTGGATTTCCTACTATATAGCCTCGAATTTATTTTTCTTTATGTGTAATAATTATGACAATGCCAACTAGGATAATCATTTTGAGTACTTGCACCATTTCATGCATATATAGTTGGATGTTAGTATTTTGTGCCTTAAGTCAAGTTGTATGAGTTGTTTATGTATAATTAGGGCCAAAATATTGGTGTAAGTATGTTAGTAGTGATTTTGAAGGTTATAAATGATTAATTGAATGATTGGAATGATGATTACCTCTCCCTTAATTGAATGATTGGAATGATGATTATCTCCCCCTCGCTTTTTGATAAAAATGGGGTCGAGAAGTGAAAATGAGATTTAAAATTTATTTGTGTGTTATGGTGTGTTTCATAGGTCATTCTAGATTTTCTGAGTTTAGTCTAGGTGATATTGTGAGCTTTTAGCACTTTGGTTGAGATTTGGACACCCTAATTATGAGAATGTGTAAAATGTGATTAGTTTGTGCTTAAGTATCCAACTCCTTGGTATGAAAGGATTTGAAAATAAAACCAGTGCCATTAGCTAGTTCACTGAATTAGTTTTCTATAAACACTTAAATCACCTCGAACGAATGTTGGATAAAGATTTGGGGTGCGCCGAAAATAGGTCTCCGGATTTGTTCTGCGACAGCAAAGTGCTGTCATTTCTATGCAACACACCACGATGGATGGTGCCTTCATCGCAATGCACTACACAAGGGAGGCTCATTGCAGTGCACAAGTGCGCTAGCCACGGCATATGGCCTTTGCGTCTTCTACCGTAGTGAATGCACTATTGGCCATGACAGATGACCTTGATTGACGAAGAATGACTTTTAAGTTGTATTTTCAATGGTTTCAATTATAAAAAGGTATCTCATACTTGCAAATGCTTATAACTTTGATTTGTTTTGATGTAAACCTCATGTTTTAAATTGTTAAACTCAGGATCCCATTTCAAAGTAACATTTCTATTTTCCCATGGTCAAGCTTTGGATGTTTTAATCCTTAATTACCATGGTAATGAATGATTTTGGTTGAACAAGTGGTATAGTTGGGTGATATTACAGATTCAAGGGCAAAAAAGTATGAAATTATAAAGAGCTAAGCTAGCCATTTTGCTTAAAAAAAAAAAAAGCTAATTGTGATGCAGTCACTTAGTTGATGATGACACAAAAAAGACACATACTAAAAGGGTTGAAACAATATTAATAGACACACAGAAAATATATATCATAAGAGAATTGACTATAGTATTAAATATAGCACAAAGATGAATCATAACGCCTATAAGAAAGTAACGTACTCAGGCATCATAGCACCCAGAGCAACTGGGTTGGTATGCAGAATCGGACAAGGGGTAAGGGCAACTCAAATATTTTAACTATCTATGTTTGATGTCATACCTTGATCCATTTAAATTCCTCTCATAACCATCACCACTAAATGCTCTTGTGATTCCATCTAATAAATTGTGCTCCCATATCTGATGTTGGCCAGCCATGGCAATATAAATTTTTTCTTCCACTGGATGAAAGCATACATCCCAAGGGGAATTGAGGAGCTGTACCAGAGAGAGAGAGAGAGAGAGAGAGAGAGAGAGAGAGGAAAAAATTAATTTAAAAAATATGAAAGCTTCATTTATTTATTTAAGGATGCAACTTAAGTTTTGTTTTTTTAAGCAATTATTGTCAAGATATCCAAAATAAACAAAACAAGCATGAATTAAGACAAATTAAAGTGTAGGTTTTAGATGTTTGTTATCAAGTTCTCTAATAAAAATATAATATGTGGACAATTTTTAGAGCTTAACACCGAATGATTGGTCTTTCAAAAATTTTATTGAAAAGCTTGATAGAAAATACCTAGGGAATTTTACCGAAGTTTTTATCTTTAAGATTATGCGTGCCACACAGAATTCAAACAGGAGCCACAGACACAGACACACAGGCACACAGAGAGAGTCTAATTTGCATTTCAACTAGTTGTAAACCATTGTAAATGTCGCTTATCCTCAAAATTTTACCAACCACATTTACCTGAATGGCTCCTTTCCCTCCACCAGTATAGTCAGAACCTTTGGTCCCATTTCCAGCAAGAGTTCGTACTTTCTCATTAACAAAATCAATCTCTCTTCAAGACCAGAAGTAGATTTGTTAGACCCAGTTTAAGAAATTGTCACATTGCAGAGTATATTGGCAGGCATGCACTGAGTGTAGTTAACACTAATAGATTTGGGTCTTCCCATGTAAAGGAATCTTACCCATTTATTTTCACTTTGTATTTTCTTTTTCTTCTTTTGCCACAACATTTCTCTCTTCTCTTCTCTCAAACAATTTCACCTCCCTTCAGTAGCTTCTTATAAACCCAAAAGCCCATGGATCCTTCTAGAAAATTGGTAGGAAATTCAAGTAGAATCCTTAGCATGGTTAATAAGTCTTAGTATCATGCTCTTTAGGGTGAAATCAAGTCACTGAAGGGAGGTGATACTGTTTTGGCATACCAAAGAGGCACAGGCACATTTACAGCTTGAAAATAGAAGTGCCCATGCTTCAAAGATTCCCTAACATGGAATGATCATGTTTTGCAACCACATGGATCCAGAACCAAAATCAATATGTAGAACAGCTACTCACATGCAAGAGACTATGAAAACACATGCATTCAATACGAGGGGCTTGACACGCACTCAAGTGGTTTGTCAATATTTTTAATTTATTTTTAATAAATTGTTTTTAAAAAATAAAGTTAATAAATTTTAGTAGTTTTAAAAAAATAACTCCCCTCTTAGCTTAAAAAAATAACCCCCCTCTTAGCCTTAACTACCTCCTTATTAGTTGGTGTTTTTCGTAGACATTGGCCTGAGCTACGGGATTCTATCATTATTTCCTAGTCCTTATATAGTTTAAATCAAGATGTGTTATTTTAGGAATGTTCACTTCAATAGAGCTTTAGAACTTAGTAGGAAGCTTCAGGTGGAGCTTAAGGGCAATTTGGGGAAATAGTTAGGTATCCCATTGATTCATGAGAGAGCTACCTTGCCTATTTTCCCTCGTTTTAGAAAAAGCAAGGAAACAGTTTCTAATTAGAAGAAAGGCTTCTTTAACATTGCTGGTAGAGCTAATTGTCATTAAATCCGTTGTCCCTGCTCTACCTAGTTATTATATGCAGACTATGCTACTCTAAAAGAAACTATTGGCAGTGATGGAAAAACTTTGTTGGGGTTTTCTATTGGGTAATGAAGATGCTAAACACAAACTTCATCTAGTTTTATGGATTGATTTGGTGAAAGAGATGAAAAATGGTGGCTTAGGCTTGAAGGACTTGTCTTTAAGCAAAATAAAGCCTTTGCCTTCAAACTCTACTGGAAGATTTTAAATAATGAAGATTCCCTGTGGGAAGGTGTTGAAAGCCAATGCCTCTTTAACTTGGCAAAGCATAGTCAACTGTTGGGATGACTTTGTACAAGGCTTAGGGAGGAGAGTTAAGGATGGTACAAATACTTGTTTCTGGAATGTTATTTAGTCTGACTTTGACAAACCCTTGGCCCACTTAGCCATTAATGCTTCCTTTAATGCTAATGCTATGATTGTGGATTTTGTTGACATTAAGGGTAATTGGGATGTGAAAAGAATGGGGCTTTGGTTAACTAGTCATGTTATTTACAACATTGCTTGCACTCCTATTCTAAGAGTTGAGAAAGGATAGGATAAATTTATGTGGAAGGATTCTAACAATGGCAATTTTAGTGTTTACCTTGCTTATTCTTTTCTTGCAAGTTTAAGACAATCAGGCGATCCAACTTGTAGCAAAATATGGAAGGGGATAAGCCCTGAGGAAATCAAAGTGTTGCTCTAGTTATTATCAAAAAACGAGATACACATTGCTAAACTTCATGCTTGAAGAAGATTAGCTACATCAAACCTATGCCCTCTAGGGTGTGGGAGGAAGGAGGACGCACTTCATCTATTAAGAGATTGCCCCCATACAAAAGAGAGATGGATTTGCTTCATCAATCCACAATTTTGGGCTTCCTTCAAAAGTCTAGACAGAGAAGATTAGCTTAAATGGAATCTAAGGAATGAGATTGGTAAAGATGTTACCAAACAAGTTCCTTGCGATGTGCTATTTGGATATATATTGTGGGAAATATGGTGCTCACATTGCAAGCAAGCCTTTCTAGATGAGGAAGCAGGAAATTCTAGTATGGGACTTGCAGTACTGGTCTTCACATTCTAAAGTAGTCCTCTATGGTACAAAATCATGCCAACCACCTTTGTGAAAATTGGGTAAGGCCTACTTACAATGTTATGTGTCTTGATGTTGATGGCCCCTACAATGATGGTGTCAGTAAGTGTGGAGGTGTAGTCAAAGATTATAATGCTGACTGGGTATGTGATTTTAATGCTGACTGGGTATGTGATTTTAATACGAATATAGGTGATTGCCCTCCTACTATTTCTGGAGTGGTATCATCCTTGGCCTCAAATTATGTTGGGAGAGGCACTTTTGCAATGTCTAAATCCACACAGACTACGCAAAATCGATCAACTTGATCATTGAAGTGACATTATTTATCATCCTTTTTTAGAGATTATTAATCAAGCTTTAATTTGTTTCTTCAAGGATTAGAACATTTGTTTAAATTTCATCTTTAAGGGAGCCAATACCTGTGCCCATTTGTTGGCAATCCAAGCTCCTCATGATTGTTTGTCATACTACCTTTGATCAACCCCCACCTTATTGTGTCAAGGTGGTGGATGATGAAAAAAGGGTATCTAATAGACCTACTTAGTTTGTAATTATTTTGTGATTATTGATCAGTTTTCATTCAAAAAAAGTTGTTTTTTCACCATAAAAAAGTTGTTATTTAGTTGTTAGTTATTTTTTACGAATTGACAGCCAATAAGGCACTGTGATTAAAGTGCTGCCATATTTACTACAAACCTAGAACTATTCCAAATAATACAACACCATAGTGAGCTTCGCAGAAGTGTACTCTAGTTTTATAATCACATATGTCTATAGTGCTATATTCATAGTTATTTTATTAAGGAAAAACATAGCTATTGATCTCTATAGTTTTATCATGTTTTATTATTTATCCCTGTTCTTTTTTTTATGTTTCAAATCCCTCTAGTTTTTCTCTTTACAATGTTAATCTCTCTACTTTTAAATATGCTCAATGGGACAATGATGTGGCACTAATAACAAAGTTAAATTATCTCATGTTTAACTAACAACATTAATAAGGATGCTAACACATTTAAAACACAATGAGTTGGCAATTTGAATTAGCAAAAGGTTAAAAAAAAAAGGACGATTGCTAATTCAAGCCCTTTTAAACGTTTAAGACTATTCTAGCAACAGCACTTGTCAATATTGAAAAGTGATTTTCGGTTATTGTGGGTCAAGCCTTTTACTTTATGCATCAAATGCCCTAATTTAACACCATTTGTGCTGCATCATTACCCCCTTAGGCAAATTTAAAAATAGAGGGATTAACATGATAGATGGAAAAAACTATAAGGAATTGGAACAATGAAAAAAAGTATAACGACCATTAACAAAATACAATAAAACTATAGAAACTAATAGTTATGTTTTTCCTTTTATTAATACACACAAGCATACACGTGCATATATATCTTGTTTTGGAACTAATAACTAGAAGGCCCTAAAGCTTATATATATATATATATATTATAGACCATTACTCTACCAATCTTATGGTCTTATCAATTCAAGCAAAATTTTTCATGTGGCTAATTGGTAATTTCAAGATACATAAGCATACAAATGCCGGCTTGCCAACTGATTCTATAAGTTCACATTCATCATTCAGAAACATTATGATAGCAAGCCAGTCATATTGAACATGAAACGTATAAGTTTCTTTTAGCTGTCTTAAAACCTGAAGATAGAATCATTTAAGTCAGTAACAAGAAAGAAAAAGAAAACTTCTAGACATGTTATGTACTGATGTACCTCAAAGCATGGTTTTCAGTGTCAGCAACATAAAGGATATTTTGCTTTGCATTATAAGCAACACCCTAGGAAAAGAATAACCACAAAAAACATGAAGCGTTAAACATGGATCAAACTAAGCAACAGAAACCTGCATATAAAAGACTTGTCACAGTAAGTTAAGAATTAGATCAATTACAAGCTTGATTATACTGTACTCTTTTTTTCCTTTTTCCTTTATTCTCCAATTCATACCTGAGGGCGGTTAAAGGTGGCATCATCAAATGAACCATCCTGGAAACCCTCCTCCCCACTGCTCCCAATTTGCACAATAAAATTCCCATCTAGGTCTGTCACCACCTAATTTCCAAGCATGGTCAGGCAGCTTGATAGTGATTCTAGTGAGGAAATACAGCTTACTTCCATGAGAAATTATGAGAGAGAGAGAGAGAGAGAGAAGGAGTGGGGAACTCACTATGCGGTTATGGTTGCTGTCTGAAATGAAAAGTCTGTCATTGAGGACATCAATTGCTAGCTTTCCTGGAAACTTCAATGGAGATGTTGCCAGGCGAGGATCGTTATCTTTCTCCAAATTCAATGTAAGTGGTGTATTGTCTAACATGTTCTGTTTTCCATAAAACAGAAGAGCTGCCTCCACAAAATCATCAAGATCCTATCCACCACAAGAAATAAGGCTACTCTTCTGTAAACACGGAAAGTAAGACAATAGATATAATAAGGACTGGACTTGATATGCAGTTCTTCATATCATTACTGATAAGAATCCTCACTGGAACATGACAAGTTATATTGGTTCCTGTAATAACGTGATAGGCGTATGGTCTAATTGGTTGACCACATAGTTATCTACAATAATCATACACCTGTAATGCTATCACTGGAAAAGCATTCATTTGTCATAATTATAAGGAACTGCTTTTTAAGTTCTTTTCCATATAATAATAATTATTTATTAAAGAGTAGATATAATAATTATATTATCATTGCAATGTTGTAACAATACATGTTAAGCAGAAGGCAAAAATAAGTTCCCCAAAATGACATCAAACTAAAATAAAATAGTTTGATCTTATCACCTATGCAAATAAGAATAACACTATATGCAGTATACCACAGGAAGAATCAGCAACAAAAGGATAAATTATAGGCGCTTGATCAGGCTTTATTTAACCAGAAAACACAAGGCTCATGTTCCCTTTATCTCTTTGGCAATCCACTCTAGTTGGATAAGAAAATCCTGGCCCAAAGGCAACAACTACATCAATTTGAGCCATGGCTAGAGCATGACCATTAACAGGAGTCTAACATAGTTGAAAATGACACTCTTCACCAATACCTTCTTGTGACCTTCTCCTGAAATTTGTGCGAGCAGATTACAATTAGGCCCAATGACAGCAAATGTTGGCCATGAACTTATGCCCAGCTTCCGCCAAAGATACATATCTCCATCATTGACAACCTGCATTGGAAATAAATGAGATCAAAGAGAAAAGGCCTTGTTAAGCAAGTGGCATGAGATGACAGCCTCAAGGGATGAGGCGTATAAATTGATTTGATCAATTCATAATAGAAGTAAAACCAGTTTGATTAGGTTACTTTAAGTATACTGTTCATCCAATAGTGTCTGGCCAAATTGTTTCAACCAATTCTATGATTTATAAGTATCAGTTAACATGATTCAATCATTAACGGAAATATGGAACTGCCTGCATGTAGCCCACATGCCAAATTGTAATTCTTCCAAAGCAGCTAAGTTAATTTACAATAGATTTTCAAATTTAAATCATACTGTTAGTGAACTTATTGTGTAGCTGGTGTAGGTCAAATTTTAAAAGAATATGTTGCAGGAACTAAATGACACAAGACAAAGTTATCTACAATAACAAGAAACCAAACTAACACACAATCAAAAAATTTCCTCTAGCTTATTAAACTATTGCACAGGTTGCCCAATGTGAAGCACTGGATCAAATAATGAAAGCTCCAGATACAATTCTTCGTAAGACAAATAAGCAAAAAGTTTCCAAATTAGCCCAAAAGGCAAACTACCATATTTTCCAGCGAAACACCTCAAAATATGAATTTCCACTTTGGACTTACTGGGTGAGTGATATCATAACGGAGCACTGCACTGCGAATGGCTTCAGAATCTTTCTCATTATCAAACTTTGCAGAATGGACACCCACAACAATGAACTGGACCAACAAAAGGCAAACATCAGATAACCGATATCAGGTGCTGTTAGTATTTTGTTGCAAAAAGATTAATTAGAAACAGAACTTGTTATTGATACAGAAGAATATTGCACAAACGGGTATGTCATCGAGAAAAAGAAGAGATCGTGCATAAATGGAGGCATGAATGACAACAATATTTTGACATCTTTTTTTCCTGAATTAAAACACTGAAGGATAAAATACCTAATCCAGTGCACTAGCACAAATGAAAAGTGTGAAACACTCCACAATACCTTGATTTTCCTATGTAGAGAAATGATGGGTCCAGAATTAAGAGATTTTACTTTAGGAAGCATAGATGGACAGGTGCAGAGCAGACAATTGTGTAGAGAATTACTGTGCCATTTTCCGACAGCTTTTGGAAAGCAATAGGCATTCTGGGTCAGTGGACATTTGGTTTGAGGTTTAAAGGAATTGGTGTTTCAGATATGAGGAAAGTTTACCAGCCAAAAGAATAAAGAAAGAGAGGGCAGAAGAGATAATATTCAATATAATGCCATATAACAAGGAAAACTTAGTTGTTGCACTGTTGAATCTCTATTTGAAGGTAATACAACAACAACAAGCCTTTATCCCACTAGGTGGGGTCAGCTACATGAATTGCAAGACGCCATTGTGCTCTACCATTTATTAAGCTTTTAGGAATATTATTAATTAAGAGATCGCGTTCAACAACTTCTAAGAGTGTTCTCTTAGGCCTTCCTCTACCCCTCTTAATCGGACTCAAAGTTATATGTTCCACTCTTCTCACTGGTGCCTCCCTTGGTCTCCTTTGTACATGCCCAAACCATCTCAACCGATTTTCTACCATTTTATCCTCAATAGGTGCTACCCTCACTTTTTCGCGTATGTGCTCATTTCGAATTTTATCTTTACGTGTATGTCCGCACATCCATCGTAACATTCTCATCTCTGCTATTCCAACTTTATGCTCTTGCTGTCCCGTTAGAACCCAGTATTCACTACTATATAACATTGCTGGTTTGATAGCAGTGCGATAAAACTTTCCTTTTAAGTTTATTAGGCACCTTACGGTCGCAAATAACTCCTTTAGCTTTTCTCCAATTAAACCACCCAGCTTGAATCCTATGTGAAATATCTCCATTGATTTCGCTATCATTTTGAATAATGGCTCCCAAATATCTAAACTTTTCCACTTGAGGTATAATTTGAAGGTAATATTCAATATAATCTATTCGAAGTTTGGGAGAAAAGGATGAAAAACCAAATGAAATATGATATTTGAAGACCCAATAATGGTGCATATTATATGGGGCCCTCGGACTCCATTGTAATAGTACTATCATTGCAAAGACACTTATACACCTTCGCTTTGAAAGCAATACAAGAAATTATTTTCTAGACGTACAATGCCTTTTTAAAATTCTTCATATCTCTTTACATCCTATTTTCACAAGCCTCCTGTTAGAACACTCAAAATAATAAAAGGAAATAGGAAGAACAATTCTATTAAGATAATATGGAACAAAAATCTCATTTTATATTTTTCTCAATAGCCACACTTAGAAGAATCTCCAAAAGGTTGTAAAAGCTATTTCATTGATGAAGATATGCTAGCTTCTAAGTTGTTTGTCATATTTATAAAGGCAAATACAAATAAAATATAGATAACTAGATAATAAAAACTAAATCTACATAAGATCGGAATAAATGAGATTAAATAAAATCTAAACCTAAATAACATCTAAATAAAATCTAAACCCAGATAAAAACTAAATATCTAAATGAAATCTCCTAAATAAATATTCGAATTTAAACAAAATAATAAAATTCAATTCAATTTATTTTCTATCACTTCCTTCTTGAATAAATCTTTAAGGGAATCTTATCTAAACCCTAAAGGAAGACATAGACTATGTCGGTAGTAAGAGATCTTGCACCAATGCATCTAAGATAAAATTATGCAAAGAGCCACTATCCATTAATAACATTACCTTACATATGCCTAATATACCCCTTAGTTTCATGGTGGAGCCCATGTTGCAACCTAAGATTGTATTCAGGGATATTTCTGCATTTTCTGGTTTTGTTTCTTTGATGCCTGTGTCTTAAAGAGGAGGAATGAGTTCCTCGCCTTCATCAGTGATCTCTAGTAGTGAAAACGAGCTGCTGCAGCGATGACCTAGCCAAAACGTCTCCCCATAACGAAAACAGAGCCCCTTATCTCTCTTGCATTGTTGCTCGATATTCACAAAGGAGACTTTAGAAGTCATCAAGCTTGCTATTCTGGCCAAGGAAGATGAAGATGCTAGGATTCTGGAGGCTTCGAGTGATGCACTCAAGTACCGGTTAGCTGTGAATGAATCAGAGGGTCTCTTTTAGTCTCATGCGACTGAGGATATAGAGTAAGGAAACTGGTTTTGGTTTTGGAATTGATTGGATCTGGGCTTACTCACACACATCTTGGTTTCAAATTTTAGGGCAAGGCTTACTGCTTTGTAGACAGATCAAGGCTTATAGATACATACATCTGATCACAAATCTTCTTGCAAGCCGTGAGGAAGATGCTTGGTAAATAGTGTTCTAGCCAATTTTTCACTCGGGCAAAATGTTTGGAAAACTCAACGCGATACTCTTGTACAGATCCCTCTTGGTCAATGCTACACAGAAATTCATCAAGATTTTGGTATTCGGGAGGTCTAAAATTTTCTTGGAAGGCTGTCACAAGTTCATCCCAGTAATGAAGAGTCCGCTCATGGTTGACCCAAGCGAACAAATCAAGTGCGTCCCCTTCTAGATACATCAATGCCGTATCTACCTCATCTTCTTCAGGTGTGTCATAATACTTAAAATATTTTTCTACCTTTAAGAACCATCCTTGTGGATCACCTCTACTGAATCTTGGAAATTCAATTTTGGTGTGATGAGGCCTGTTGCATCTTCGGTATTCTTGCTCATCTTCACTTTCTTCACAATATTGCCTACAATGGGTCTCCCTTGCTATCTTGCTTTTGGTGAATGTAGATGCTTCAAGGGCATCTACCTTTTCTTTTAGCAAATCAAGAGTCTCAAGTTTTAATGTGATGGTAGCTAAATAGTCTAATACGAGTAGGTTTTGATTTTCCGGGGGGTTATTGGATGAGTAATCAGAAGGATTGGTTCTTGACCGGTACGTGTGGTAACCATGGCTCTGATGCCAAATTGTTAGAACGCTCCAAATAATAAAAGGAAACAAGAAGAACAATTCTATTAAGATAATATAGAATAAGAATCTCGTTCTATATTTTTCTCAATAGCCACGCTTAGGAGAATATCCAAAGAGTTTTAAGAATTATTTTATTAATAATGATATGTTAGCTTTTGAGTTGCTAGTCATATTTATAAAGACAAATACAAATGAAATCTAGATAACTAGATAATAAAAACTAAATCTAAATAATACCGAAATGAATGAGATTAAATAAAATCCAAACCTAAATAAAATATAAATCTGGATAAAAACTAAATATCTAAATGAAATCTCCTAAATAAATATTCAAATTTAAACAAAATAATAAAATTTAATTTAATTTATCTTCTGTCGCTTCCTTCTCAAATAAATCTTTAAGGGAATCTTATCACCTCCTCTACATAAGTAAAAAGTTGTGCAAAGCTCCCTTGACCATGGAAAATTTGTCAGATAAAGAAAATTCATGGCAGGTTTGTAGGTTTCTATAGGCATCAAGAGGTATTTGAGTAAACTTCCAATGTAGATTGGTGTTTCCAATGGAGGCTGCATTTTTGCACATAAAAAAAAGCTGCAGCGTCAAGGATAGCCATTGAGCAATTAAAAGAAGCATAACTTCACTAAACAGATTATAGAAGCCATTTATCTCTTATTTTCTCTGCATATAACAATGTTGAGCGTGTTTTAATTATGAAATAACATGTTCGTCAATGTTCAGCAAATACCAACCAAGACAAGCATCTGCATCAATACCAAATAAAGGATGTCCTATGAAATGACTTGGGGAAAGAATATCACTTGCAAACAACAAATCTAAAAATCATGATCCTCACAAAAGAATATTTAAATAGTAGGACAACTTTTGACATAGCGAAGGCACTATATCAAGAAAAGTTTCATAACAGATGTTTTATCATGATATTTGAAACTAATGACAAGAATTTACCGGCATATTTTTGTATTTCTTTTCCAAAAAATCCAGATCTGGCAACACATGCATGCAATTGATACAACAATAAGTCCAGAAATCCAGCAGAACCACTTTGCCTCTCAGATCCTGCCAAAAGAAGTAATCGCATTCAATAGGTACAGATGTCATTCTTATGAGATTATAATTGAAGTTAACTAGAGAGTACCCTGCCAAACTGAAGGGGGGATGTATTCAGCCAATCAAGTTTAGGTGGAAATTCTGGAACAATCTGCGCATTTCTCCTTCAACAGTAAAAAGAAACAAATTATAATATCATAAAAACACTGTAAACTTCCTCTATATTAACAGGCACCTAGTAGTTTCTTTCTGCTGTCAAGTTTGATATAGGGGGACATGGTGCACGGAGCTCCTGCTATGAATGGGGTTTGGGTCCCGCTATATGTGGGGACTGTCAAAGTTTGATACAAAAAAATCATTTAAAAAAAAAAGGTTCTGGCAAAACCAAAGGGGAGTCATACTCAGCAAATCAAATATAGACAAATCACAGAAGAATCTGAGCACTCCCTCATACCCTCAGACATAGAAAAGAAATAGATTATCACGCGGTAATAACAAAGAAAGTTTCTTGCCTATAAGCCACCACCCACACTTAGGGTGTGTTTGCTTTAAGGGAAGGGGAGGGGAGGGTTTTAATATTACCTTCTTTGGTTTTGCTAGAGGGGAAGGGAGGAGAAAGGTTTTTAATGATCCTTTATTTGGTTTACAGAGGGAGGGAAAGTAATAACTAATTTACTATTATATCTTTATATATTAGTTTAAAAATTTTTTAATTGTTCCTTGTAGAAAATAATTTTACACCTCAATTTAATTGCATGATTTTTTAAAAATTCCCTCTCATCCTATCATATTGTCAATATATGAATAAAAAAGTAAACCAATAATTATAATGATAATATTTTTTTATAAAAAATAAATAACTTCTTTATATATATAATAAAATATGATGAATTGTAATTTTTTTAAAAAAATCCAATGAGGTCAATCAAAGTCTAAGAGTGAAGCACAATCTAATATGAAGGAGCAGTTTTTTTTTTTTTAAGCTATGGGTATGCTTAGAATATTAAAAAATAGATAAGGACAAAATAGTCAAAAAAATTAGCTCCCCTCCAAATTCCAAAAATCCCCAATATGGAGGAGAGCGATATGAGGGGAGGGCCCCTCCAAAATTTCTTAACCAAATAGGGCTCCCTTCCCTTCCAAAACCCTCCAACCAAACACACCCTTAGAGGGTAACAAGCACCTAATTTCAAAGCTAACCTACATCCCCCTCTTCAAAAATAGAAAGTATAATAAAAAAATAAACCAGGGATGCCATTACTTTTTGGCTAACATTTTTATATGAAAAATTAAATAACAAAATGTGACTATAGGGTGATAATCATTAGAATTATATTGGTAACAAATCAATAAATCACTACTTGCCTGCCTTCCAGATCAGCAATGTGGTTCATAAATTGCTGGATCCTATCAGATCTTGTTTTGCCTAAACAAAAAAGGGGGTAAAATCATGATGCTGACTTCATCTTTTAGTCTGACCCAAAAGCAGCAAGAAAAAGAAAAAGAGAGGCATTATAAAAGCCATTACTGGTGAAAATGATATTATACTTATTGTTAATCTGTAAGTTTCAAAACCCCTACTTAACAGCTTAAGTTTCTAGATTGGCCAGAGAAAGCTTCCATTATATTATTTAGAACTTACAACTTAGAGACAAGATGCTCTTCAGCAATTGCCTAGCATCTTAAGATTATAGTTCTTTGACATCCCAAAAATATAAATACAACCATACACAGGCAAAATTAAGAAAATGGTAAAAAGAGAAAATGTACAGTGCATAGATAATTCTTTTGCAGCATATGATTACCTTCTTGCTCCAAAGATGGTTGGCTTACACCAAACAACAGATTCCAAATAGATTTGGGGGAAGCATACTGCATTGCCTGCAAAAACCAGTAATTCTATACAATGAAATTGCCTATCACCCTCAGAAAAAAATTATCGCTGTCTCTTTTTCCCACCATGCATGAATTTGGAGTTCACATAGCTTTCTATGACCAAAAGAGCAATTTTGTGTGTTTCGCCTTAAGGACAAGGCAAATTTTCAAGGGGAAAGTATTAATAGAGTACTAAATATGGTAAGATAATGGATAATTTGATAAGTTAAAGATATGTTAGGAATAAGAGCCTGTTTAATAATCTATTCTAAGAACAGAACGAAAAAAAAAACCTGTTTGGTAACATGTTTTCAAAGAGTGTTTTAGAGAACAAAAATAAAATAACATTGTTCTAAAGAATAGAAAAATGAAAACATCTTTTAAGTGTTCTGAGATTATTGTTCTAAAGAATAAGAGAGAATGAGAAAAACATATATTTTCATTTTATTTTGTTTTCAAAACATGTTCTACAAAACACCAATTCTCATAACAATGAAACAAAAACAG
The DNA here is from genome assembly GCF_029017545.1 of Prosopis cineraria. Classification (NCBI taxonomy): domain Eukaryota; kingdom Viridiplantae; phylum Streptophyta; class Magnoliopsida; order Fabales; family Fabaceae; genus Prosopis; species Prosopis cineraria. The sequence goes on from NW_026555332.1 coordinate 57,410,584, forward strand.
TTTCAAACATGCTCTAAATATTATTTTATGTTATTTTAAATATTTTCTATTTAATAATGTTATTTAGATTTTATTTAAATATTTATCCAAATATCTAGTTATTTAGATTTTATCCACATACCTTTCTACGACCAAAAGAGCAATTTTTTGTGTTTCGCCTTGAGGACAAAGCAAATTTTCAAGGGGCGTATTGATAGAGTACCGATTATCATGAGATAATGGATAACTTGAGAAGTTAGAGATATAATAGTGTTATTTTACGTTATTTCATATATTTTCTAGTTAATAATGTTATTTAGATTTTATTTAGATATTTATCCAGATATTAGCAGAGATGAAAATATTGATATGGATTTACTGATATATATGTAAAGACAAAATCTAAAATGAGCGAATACGGGAAAAAGTAGGCGTCACACTTATTGAAGGAAAAATGGTAGAAAATCATTTGAGGTGGTTTGGACATGTATAAAGAAGACCATAGAAGGCACCTATGAGGAAAATGGAACAAATACTTTGAATCCTATCAAGAAGGGTAGAGGAAAGCCAAAGAGAATACTTTTTGAAATTGTTAAGCGAAACCTTTTACTTAACAATATTTCTAAAAACTTAATAAATGATAGAGCACAATGGTGTCATATAATTCATGTAGCCGACCCTACCTAATGGGATAAGGTTTGTTGCTGCTGTTGTTGTTGTATCTAATTACTAAGATTTTATTTAAGTATTTAGTTATTTAGATTTTATTCAAATATTCAATTATTTTAATTTGAATTTATCATTATAAATATGCTTAGCAACTCAAAAGTTGGCATATTATGAATAAAATAGACTTTTGAATCTTTTGATTCCCTAAACGTGGCTATTGAGAGAAGTATAAAGCAAAATTATTGTTCTATGTTATCTTGATAGAAATGCTCTTCCTATTTTTTTCTATTAGTTATATGTTCTCTTATTAATATATGAAGTTACATTCTAATTTTATATTTTAATAAAGATTTATTTTTCTTATTTCTCTCGACCTATCTTGGATCATATAATCATACCTTCCAGTTATTTACAGTGAAGATGAGGCAAGAGACAGCAATACCAAGGCTTCCAAATCTTAGTACATCTCGTCGAGAACCCTGCAACCTGTCCAAAAATTACTTCCGCAGCCTCATGTGATAGTAACCAATAGAAACTCCATATATTCTCATCCTATAAAATGACATAAATGAGACCAACACTATTCATCATTCCTAGAAAACACATTTAATAGGAATTATTCCCTAGGTACTTGTTATATAATATGATCATTTTGATTTTGAATTAAGACATACAGGAAGGCTTTGGCTAAAGTCTAAAAGATCAGACTTGAGAGCACCCAATTATACTATTGTTTAGGGAATTTTGTTTTTCATAAACTGACCTTGATGAATGCATCATCTTTTCATTTATTTATTCTTTCAAAGAGAGAAGGGTTGGTGATGATGAGACCAATCCCTACATGAAAGGGGCTATAAAATCAGGATCAACTATGAAAAATCTTATATCCAGAGGCCATATGAACCAAATTATGCTGTGAGACCTTCAATTAAAATTGTGACCGAAAGATCAATAAAGAAAGTAAGATCACAAGAGGATCGGGGAAAAAAAGAAAAGAAAAGAAAACTAAAACATAACAAGTGAATAGAATTTAAAAAAAAAATATGGCTTACCATTTAGTAGGGAAAATCTCCCCATTGGCACCACTTTCAGTCTTGCTAAGTCTGTCATCTGAATTTCCAGCAAGCATTGCAGATGAAGTTTGTGCGGAATTATTAAAAGATTGTTGCCCCTGCATCCTCTTATCTGCAATGGCATGTCTAGATAAGACCTTACGCAAAATGGAATCAACCGTCTGAGCATTATCCTAACAATTGACTGCAAAATTACTTCCTTTACTAAAAAGATTAATTTGATAAAAACAAGCAATATGATATTTTTAAGCATTTTTCCCATTGACAAAGCATGCACTTCACAATAGTTGAGAGGGCATTGTGATACAAAGAGTATCCAGTACTCTGTTATTTAATCATTTGACAAATGGAGCTGTACCATTTTACACCATAGGTGATAGATAAAACATGAGAATTACAGAAAACTCTCAAAACTACATACTATGGCCAACAGAGCCACCACTAAGAATATCATCAAGTGAAACATTTCCTATATCATCACGGATAAGTGCTGGGCCAGCAGATCCTAATGCCTCATCAGATAGTGTGGTCCTGACTGCTATGCATCTGCAAACAACAAGAAATTGACTACATAGTAGTTTCATATTTATACTCTTTGATGCATAAACATACACTGATTTTTGTCCCAAAGAGATTTTAGCTTATGTAAGAAACTTTATGTCGACACTCAAAATACCTCATCTGTGCAGCTTTGGCAGCCTGCACTCCAGCCAATGCATCTTCTATAACAAGACACTGGCAACAGGTTGAAGAACATTAATTTTTGCAAAATGTCAATGTTAACTAGGGAAAAAAATAACTTCTGCAGTTCACACAAGGATATTAAACTTGATAGTAAGTGATAGCAAATTTAACATCAAATCCCACAAAAGCAAATATTCAATACTTTTGGAACTAAGCCAGCAAAAATCATAATATACCTGTAGCTCACTAAATCTAGCTCACAATTCCAACATTCAAAACTTCAAATGAAATTTTAATTTAGTGAGAAAGAAAGTCAAGAAGAAAATTTCTAGTTAGTTGAGAAAATTTAAGAAATTTATCATCATTATAAAGCAACAAACAGTCTTGACTTATGAATATTTTTCTTGACTTATGCTTGTGGCTACATATTTCTATCATCCTAATAACTAACACACACAGCCACCTTTTAAGTCAACCCCGCAAAAAAAAAACAAAGAAAAATAGACAGCACTTGCAATTTGCACCTCCAACAAGCATATTCTATTTGTTTACCTCACCAGGCGGCACATTCAATGTTCTTGATGCAGCCAAAAAAATATCAGGAGCAGGTTTCAAATTCTCAAAAGCATCTGCAGACACGATAGCATCAAACCTGATAGGGGGAAAACACAGGCAATGATAAGAACAAAATTGATGCTGAGCAGATCACAAATAAAGTTAACAGATCAAGTAATTCTTGAAAACTAAGAAAAACATTGTTTTTCTTTACACCTTTTTCATTTAAAGTCTCGAAACCAACTTGGCATACAATATACAGTATACATGCATTCGTAAAGTCTTGTAAAACAAAGAGAAGATTTGTACGAACGAGATGTCCAGCAACAAGAAGGAAAAGGAATGAAAAAAGGAACTCTCACACATTCACCATCATTATTTCAATGATAATTTCTACAAACAAAACAGATTGTGTAAACACTATCTCATTCATTAGATTCTATTCATTTTTTCCTGAAGAATTCTCCATGATATATCTGAATCATGCATAATGTCATAAAAAAATGGTTACAAATTTTTGGCTACTACTTAGTAATGGCAAAAAATCTGAAAATGCATCTAAAAATATAAGGTTTAGATAAATGCCCCATTGAGGTCATCATAGTCTTAAAAAATAAATTTAGCAAGGAAAAAAAATCAATATTGCATAGAGCTCCTTGGCTAATTAAAATATATCTATAAAGATCAATAGCAACTCCCAAACAATATTAAAAAGAAAAAAAATGATCTCATCCCTTGTGTCAATATCTGGAACTCTCTCCTAGGTTATACACACTGTAGAATGACTCATATCACATGTTAAACTTGTAACTACTCTTACAAAACCCACAAAAGACAGAGAAATTTAGTTAGAAACTATGACCATTAAATTAATCACATAATTTGCTCGTGAGTAATAGTTAAATATTATCGCCAGGGGTCCATTCACATTCAACAAGTCACTCAGCGTTTGCTTACAATGACAATGGTAAAGCAGCAGCAGCTAGATTTGCATCAACCTTTATACGGTCAGCACTAGATGCAACAGCAACTTTAAGGCCTTTGCTTTTGCACTGTCATATGGTAGCAAGCCTTCTGTTAGCCACTTGGTGAGGGACAAGGTGATCAGATTGTCAATCGTAGCTAGTATTACATACCTGGGAAATTAGTTCGAGGGCACCTGGGAATCCAATTCCAGACTCTGGTTTTGCATACTGAGAAGAAGAAATAATTTAAGCAAAGTTAAAGAGTAAGAGAAATCAAAAGCATCATCAAGTGAAATATAAATTATGTACCTTGTCTAAATAAATTTCAAAGAATCTCTGTTTTGCAGCTTCTGGATCAAATCCTTCAACTCCCTTGACAGAGGCAACACCTCCCAAAAAGTTTGCTTCGCCTATCAGGTTTAAAGGATGTAATAAATAATAGATAATACAAAAGGCTCTTCATTCAAACTACACAACCCAACAAAACAAGTGATGTTTGCCAAAGAACATGTTATATCAAAGTAAATGAGAATCTGCGAAGGCTAAATTACCAGAGGGACAGTTAGCAAACATTCATTCCCTTAGCGCTACACTCAACCAGCAGTTATGCAAGGAAAAAGTCATAAAGTTAGAAACAATGGAATTCAAGTCCTTTATATATCCCCTTTGTACATTCAGTTGTTTGGCATATCTGCCACTTCAACTGCCAGCCAACAAGGGAAGAAGGCACATTCATTGTGGGGCACCGTTTTTAAAAAAAAAAATTATATACATAATGCATATAAATTGAAGTAAAAAAAAAAAATTGGACTGGCCCCTCCCCCTTCTTTTTTTTCCTCAATCATGAAATCAAACAACATACTCCCTCCAAATCACAATATAAGTCATTCTTAAATAAGTCACATTTCTCAAAAGAAGTTGGTTAAGATCTTGATTTTCTAAAAAATTTCACATCTTTCCAATCATGCCCTTGAGTGAAATAAATATCACATTTTACTTATTTAAAAGACCTTCATTAAGTACTTGAGTGCAATACAATAAATTAAGGGTACAATTGGAATATATATATATAAAGCCTACTCAATGTCTATATTTTGAACCAAGCATGGCTTCTAAAAAACACCCTATATTATGGTTTGGAGGGGTTATTTCTTAAAATCACAAGCCCACAAAGCATCCTTGGGTCCTTCTTAAAACAATCATCCCACAAATTGGTTGAAGCACTTCAAGTCTTCAATTATAAGCCCACAAAGCCACAAAGCAACAAAGCATCCTCGGGTCCTTCTAAAATCAATCAGCCCACAAATTAGTTGAATCACTTCAGGTCTTCAACTATGAGCCAACAGTAAACCAACGAATTGGGCCTTGGGTCTTGGACCCAGAGATCCACATCCATTCATTGATATCAAGTCACAAAAACTATGGGAGGCAGGCTACGTCCCTGCTGCCAACAATCAAGATTATATAGAAAACCAACGTTTTGTTTTCGAGTTGCCTGGCTTAAACTCCCGCAGGCTATTTTGCCAAGTAAGCTTATCTTATTCTTCTAAGAGTATGCCTTTTCTCATACAAACTCATTAACAATATAATGCAAATAGTACATAAAGATCGCAGTAGCCAACTGCCACTTCCCTATAATGCAATCGTCTATTTCCATATAAATTGGATATGAATCAAGTGTATGCAACAATTCAGGGGGGGAACATAATCAGAAACTACGGATTAACTGCCACAACTGCCTGTCACAGTATCATGGAGACTGCGTAATGAACGCCGAGACGGAATTAAACACAGGTTAACTGATAGCGATGGTCCACTAAAATAACTGTTTGTTGCCTCGTCAAGAGCGAGAGAAACTGAAACGAAAATCAGTTAAAGAACTGGAGGGCAAAGAAATCAAAAACGTAAAAAAGTACCGGTTCCCATGAATGGCACAAAATCCTCGACAGTGACTTGGACGCCCATCTCCGCGAAGACATCAACGGCCGCTCTTCTGGAAAGGTCTTCACTGTTGCAGAGGACACCGTCCATGTCAAACAACACAGCAGAAACCTTCCCCCATTCACTTGCAGATGAATTTTCCGCAACATTTTTCTCTTCCACATTGACGCAAGCTTTCAGCACCAATCTTCGCGACAAAACGAGGCGTCTCGATCTGCACTGGAAGGATCGGAGGAGAGGGAGTGATGTAGGTCTCAGTCCTTTCTGATTGAAGGAGAATAGGAAGGTAGTTGCGGAGCGGGATAGAGAGGAATTGACCGTTCTGGAGGCCATGGCTCATGAGCAGCTCAACCGATTCTGACAGTGGCGCGGAGACGGTATTTATGTTGCTCTTGTTTCCCCGAATTACCCTTGGCTTTCTCCTTCTTAGTGCCAAGCCACCCCACCCTGGTTTATTTGTCTTTTCAGAGTTTTGTCTGTGTCTTGATGGGCATTCTTGGGGTTTTATCTTTTTCTCATAGGTGTACGTTATCTCAATTCGTGGCCACAACAATTTCCCGTTTTTTCCCCTTTCCCATGGCCGCGCGCGCGTTTTTCTTTCCTAGTTGCGTCTTCTCTAATCCTAATGTGCCCGGTAGTTAGACGGTTTAGAAGGGCAGTTAATTTTTTTCATCACGCAATAATTGGCTTGTTGAATTATATTTTCTGTTTTTATATTTTTTAAAATAATTATGTTAAATAGTTTTTCAGAATAAGTTTTTGAGAAAAAAATAAAAAAGTTATTTGATTTGTTATTTTAAAAAACATATCTAAATTAGTGAAATAAAGAGTGAAGGGAAAAGTTATTTTATTAACATAATTATCATTAATGAAAGTATGATATATTTTACATTTTATCTAGTTTTGTAGAACCAAAAATTGCAAAACATTTAAATGATGTTCAGGATTTTTACTTTTACTAAACTTTTAACTTTTTTATATTTCAAAACAGATAATAGAAAATACATTTTTAAACATGTTTTTTTTTGTTTTTCAAAACAAAATACTCTTTTAAGAATAGATTGTCAAACAAGTTCAATAACTCCCTCCACTCCTGTTTACTCCATCTGATTGCTGCTGTGGAGTATTTTTAACAACTCCCTCCAAATGACAATATATATTGTTGTTACCTAGTTTTCATTTCTCAAGAAAAAAAGGTTAAAATATTTTTTAAAAAATTACATCTTTCTGATCACACCCTTCAATGTAATAAATATAACATGTTATCTATTTAAAAAAATTTCATTAATTACTCAATAAATTAAGGGTGTAATTAAAAAAATAGTTAAATACATTACATTCACCAAATGCTCTAAATTTTGGACTTGGCAAAACTTTTAGAAAATAATTTTTACTATGATCTAAAGAGAATACTTCACAAGAACTGAAAATAATAGTTAACTCATTAAACATGTCTTGAAATGAAAAGAATTCAACTTTTTTCATACTAAAAATAAAAAAAAAAAGACATACACAATCAACTATGAACTTGAATTTACAATAAGAGTGTGAAATTTAAATTAAGGACCAAAAACTCTTTATATAAAATATCTATAATAAGGATTAGAGAAAGTACAAACCCAAGTGGAGAGAGAAATTTTTCTATCCCCTTTATAAGTTTTCTCATTAATTTTTATTACGAATTTATCTATTTATCTTTTATTGAATCTTGTTGAGAGATGTACCAAAAAAAAAAAATACTGTTGAGAGGGAATATATTATTAAATTGTGTATATATCTAAACAAGAACAAGGCAAAAACTTTTAAAATTTTTAGATACAATTAATAATATTAAAATTTTTATTTTTAATAAAATATATTAAGAGTAATTTATAAATAAATAGAAGATAATCTTATTGTCCATGCAGCCTGGATCCTCCTCGTAATGACATGATCAACTCGCAATCACATATTCTGGTATTGCACGGCTGTCAACACTGTCAACACTGTCAACACTCAACAGCCATTTATGAATAGTGACTTCTTTAGTGATTGATAAAATGGGCTTTAAATGCAGCCATCCTGGAGGCTAGAGGTTTGTAACCATTACGATCTAATTGAATAATAGAGGGCTCGTTGGATTTTTCTTTGTTAAAAAAATTTTAAAAAAATTTATTTGATGAAAGTTAATTTAATAAAAATTAATTATTATAATAAAATTTGTATATAAATATATTTTTTAAAAAGATAATTTAATAAATTAAAAGTTATTTGAATAATATAGAATGAGAAATACTTTTATATGTATAATTACATAACAAGACATTGATTTTATGACATGTGATTTTTATTACACACATGCAATATATTTGAAATGTTTGGAAAGCACGTATAATTAAATTTTTAAATAATATAAAATTTGATATGTTTAATAATGAATGATAAAAAAAATAAATAAAACCTTTTCATTAACCTTGCTTGTTATTCCAAACCTTATAAATTACTTTCCTTTGTTTGTTTGTTTGACCAATTAAAATTTTTCTTAAGTTAATAATATTTTATTTTAATGAAGATGGTTTCTTCCTGTATGATTTACCCAATCTCCCTACAATATGTGGTTTATGAAAAATTACAAGCTTAACAATCTATAAAAATATAATGTTTGGCAAATAATAATAAAGGTAGAATAGTAAATAAAAATTATTCACTCCTTCATTAATGCCCAACCTCCAACTTTAAATGCAAACTTAAGTAAAAATACTTTTGGGGAAATGGACTTTTAATGTTTTAATGGACTTTTTTAAAAGGCTTTGAATTTTTTTTTTTATAAACCAAACAACTTTTACTTTTGAAATTCTTCAAAGAGAGTTTTTTGCAAATGTAAAAAGCTTGTTATCCAGACACACACAGAATGACAGAATGATGTTTCTCCTCCTCCTCCTCCTCCTCTCGGTTCTCATTGCTTTGATCTTCGAGACAGCTGGTAAAAAAAAAAAAAACTTCGAGAAAATTAATTCAATCTTTTCGGAACGAGTGCATCAAGTTTCAACTCGAATTTTCGGCTGGGTAGGGGATGTTTATTTTTTAAAAATTTTTTAAAACAGTTTTATTTAAATAATAATAAAAAACTATTTAAAAACACGGTTTGTATCTACTCTGAAAAAAGTTAAAATTATTCTTCAAAACCGGAAAAACTATCATTTAAGTTAGTTAAGAAAAGTCAAAGAAAAGGCGTAAAATATTATTTTTCGTCCATGGCAATCACTTTCTCATAATGTACTTTTAATTAATTTACATATCTCAATCAATTAGTTAATAGCATCTAAAATTATATTTTTTTATTGTTCATAAATATATTTTTATTGGAGTTAATTCTATTCAAGATACGATCAAATACCGAATATAGGTACCTCTTTTAACAAAAATTTAAATATTAACTTGTAGTGTTGCAAGATATTAGCCTCTTCCATTGGACCTAATTCTCATTGATCGTATCTTCTTTTTATATTTATTTTATTTAATAAATTATCTTGATTAAAAAAATATTATTAATTGCATCCCTGTGCATTTTTGAAAAAATTATATTAATCACGTCCAATAAAACTCAAAATGTTATGTATGTTTCAATATTACTTTAAAAAAGGTGTTTTATAATAGTGAACAAATGGAGTATCTTGAAAAACTTTTCAGTTTTGCCTTTCTTTATAGCTAATAATTACAATAAGTGGTTATTTAAAAGTTCAAATGATAATAAGTAAATAAAAGGTAAAATTAAAATAATATTAATTACAATAACCATGTGTTGTATTAAGGACAGAAAAAAAAATCGTTAATTTTTTTCTTATATTAAGTATCAGTGAAACAGCATTACATCTGATCACCTGACATTTTTTTTTTAATGAATTTTTTTAATGAAAACACATATGCATAGTTGTCACCCCGCACGACAGTTTTTTAAAGAGACAAACTTGCATGTAACGATCGAGAAGTTTAAGATCTTTGTTTTTAAAAGAGTTTCACAAAGAGCCATGCACACTTTTTTTTTTTTTGAATATAAGACCATAGAAAAAACTGTGTAAAATTAGTTGTAAAATATAGTTGTTGTCAAAAATAAAGATATTGTTGTCGTCGTTCAATGCTTGATAAGCAAGTTAGTGCGTACATCTGTTACCCTCTCCAAATACATGATTAAAGTTGACAATCTAGTCCTTCATGATGAGATTTATAATTTTCATCATGATATCGTATAAAGAATAATCAGGGCTTTGGTAGTACTAGATAAGAGATAGAGCTTTAAGGGAGTCGGAGTAAACATTGACGCAAGGAATTTGTATCTCCAACAAAGAAAAAGTCCTTAAAAGATGGCCCAAAGTTCAACGATAGTATTAAGAAGATAACTAAAGAATTTGGTAAAACTTTTTATCTAGTTGCCTTGGTGGTCTCGGATAAGGCCACCACAAACAGCAGCTCCATTGGGATAAGCAAAACCATCAATATCTAACCTAATCCAATCAAGTTTGGGTTTGATCCATTTTGTAAGAGATCTGTCATTGTTGAAATGAACATTTTCAAGTTGAGCTTGAAGCCAATGATCATTTGGTTTGTGTGTTGAAGAAGATGATATCATTGCTTCAAATCATACGAATAAGACCATGTTAACTAATTTGTCTCAAAACAAAATGTTAAGTAGGCAATGCTTCCCAACTCAAATATAAGACAATTTCAACTCTCTATTAGCTACCATAGACCCATCTAGCCAATTAATGTTTTCACCTGTACATTTTTTTATACAATTATTGATTATTTATAAGTCAAGTTAAGTAGGATCACATTAACAGCAAAACTATTCTAACAAGTACTTAACATAATTGCACGTACAAGACTCAAATTCAAAACAATTGGTTAGACTAACACAACCCCTTTCCAATTGAACTACATACTCGTTAGTTACTTTTTCAGCCATGTATTGCTATAAGTTATTTTAACTATTTCTCTAAAATTGAGGAATATTGGTTAAATTATTAATACTGTTTAAAAATATTTTTAAAAATCATTTTTACTAAATACATCATTTTTACAAATATTTACCTCTTTCATATGTATCCCCTTACCATACTCATGAAAATTGGAACTGCAAGGCAATAAAATCAAAGTAAAGTAATCCATCGTCCATGTTTTATGGTTGGCCAAAAAAAAAAATGTCCATGTTTTATGCAAGAAGACTCGTGAATGACATTGTTTCATAGGAAATGACTTACATACGAGTATATAGTAGTTAATTATTATAACTCTGATATAGAAACTCAAATTATAACAATTAAGTTATAATTTTGTGGACCAAACTGTTTGAGTATGTTTGAGAGTATATGATGGAATGGAAAAGAATAATGATCATTAATATTTAATGGAAAAAAATGAGGTGAAACGGAATGGATCATTCTATTATTTGGATGTTTAATTAGAGAAATAAAAATTTTATTTAATGATTATAGAATTAATGGTTTTGTATCAAACATGATTGCATTCTTTAGTTTTAGGGGAAACATCTACCACGGGAGGGAGACCGGTGATACAACCCGCATTAGTAGCGAGAATATGTGAAGATGAATCTTTCTTTTTATTGATTATGGCTTCTTGAGTTTTCAAGATATGCTTTGAGATGCACAAGGTGATCATTGCTTTGAGAATTGTTACATCAAGGGTGTAGCGAACTTCATTCCCGACAACGACTAAACCTATTACCTCGAGGGAGGGTTAATAGGATAGCTGCTCAACAAATTCCTTTTTTGTGCCCATGTATGTTCCACTTTAATTAGCTAACGATAGCCTTCATATTTGATGTAGAATTGTTATGTGAATATATGTGTTCGTTAAGCGCGTCAAATACTCAAGCAGCTCTGGGTACTATAACAACACAAGGGCAAAAATCAAAGGGGGAAGCGAGTGGATTTGTATTCATAGGAGACAGGGTTGTTAGAAGTAGTCCACTTATGTTAGGAAGAGCTCGTGGTCCACGCTCCAGAGTCATATTTGACAAAACATATTTGGATTCAATGGTTGCTCGTTGCTCTTCAAGGATGGGATGCTTGGAGTTACACAGGACATGAGTCCATTCAAATAACTACTTCTGCACATTTTAATAATATATTAACTTTTTTTCCACAAAATATCTTTTGAAGTGTTAATTAGCTTGAGAATAAAACAATGCAAGGCAAATTTGATGTGCATCAAAGTTGGTCGTACAGGGTCAAGGGCGAGTTGGAATGACCACATGTAATTGAAAATGAAACTCTCTACTTCACAGCTAAAGTAGTTTTCATTATCATCCTTTGTAAATCAGGATCAGTGACTTGCAAATTTATTTGCATGCTCGCCAGCCCAGCTACTTTTTTTTTTTTTTTATTTCTTTAGCATTGTAATTTATGCTCTTTTGTGATAGCCCTTTGTGCTCCATTAATCAAGACATTAGCTTCTCCTATGCTCTGTTTGTCTAATTTGCATAAAATCCCCGTTTCACATTTTAATCTATATTTATTATTTAGAAGTAGAATTTAATATAATCAAAACATAAAAATATCAAAAAATATAGTTGATTTATACTATCATGTTTTTATAGTTACTCCATGTGTGGCTCCCCATTATGTTTAGAGTTGAGAATGAGGATTGGAACTAACGGGCTAACCATTTAAATTTTTTTTTTATAACAGTTTAAGTTTGAAAAAATGACATTTTTTCAAAGAAAATCAAACTTTGAAACCCAATTTGATAGATTATAAAAAAAGGACTCAATCATCCTGTTTAAGCTCATTTTTGTTTTACCATAAAAAATAAAAGAATTTTAACTTTTAAATTAAATTTAAACTTTAAAATATATGTGTGGTTAATTCAGTTATTGGTTTTAATAAAAATAATGTGTGGTTAATTCACATTAAATAAATGTGGGGATGGGGAATTTAAAATTAAATATTCAAATTGTAGGACTTATGGGAAGGAATTTTTAACAATTTTTTAAAATAAATATGATAAAATGAACTCAAGTCACGTTCGGTTATTAGAAAGAAATGTATTGAAAAAAAAAATAAAAATGAGATGATAAAAAGGAATAGTAAACTAAATTCATAAAGGAAAGGAGTAGTTTAATTCACGGGGTTGACAATTGTGATTCATAAAACTTTTGAAAGGTGTAATAATTCCTACATTTGTAGTATATATTAATGATTTTATCATGCTTACTATGAGGATGAAGGATGATTTAGTTTATTTTTATATTAATTTTTTTAATTCATTCCATTATATTCTTTTTTAGTAACTAAACAGGACCTCAATATTTCTTTAATTCCAAGTTTATTTATTAGCCCATTTTCATTCATTAACATATATACAATAGGAGTTCTTCTCATGTGAGTAATATGAGACACCTCCTTTTAGCACAATCACACAATAATTATAATACTTCTACAGGCTATTTAGCAAAGATCTTTGACCTCATGTGTCCTAACCTATGATACAGATTCCTTAATTTTTTTGTTTTGCTTCTATTTCATTTGTTATTGATATATTTAGGTTCTCTTATCTAGGCTTAGTTCTGAGATTTGTACTATTATAGGTTATTTTTAAATTTTTTTTAATGTATTTAATCTCCTTATAAAAAAAGAAAATTTCTATTTCGTATTTATAGTTGAAAAATCACTTCTTTTAGAATTCTACATTGACATGAGGACATCTAAGTATGAATATATTGTATTTTAAGTAAATAATATTTTTGAGAGGAAAATAATCATTATCCTACTCAATGTTACATTGTGTATCACTAAACATGTGATAGTATTATTTTAAATGAAATAATTGTATAATATCGGACGCAATGTCATCCCAACTGCTATGTAGCATTATTAGTATTTTAGGAGATTTTACCTCTCATGTCAAAAATTCTAAACTATAACATAAGTCATAAGTAACTAATTTATGTTCTACGAACAATATTAATTAAAATATTAAATTATTAAAAATATTTATATATTTTCATTTACACTCTCATTAAATATTTTATATAAAAGTCTTAATAATAATAATTAAAATTTTAATATATGATTTTTTTGAAAAAAGTAAAGGCATGGTTAAACAAATAAATATAAAAGCTTGCATTATGCCCTATACTTTATATCAAGTAAGATTTTTAAAAAATATTCTATGTTATGATTTAAAAAGAATATATTATAAGGAATGCATCAAACAAGGCTGTAGTCATATGAATATATTGGCCACTTGAAAAACAAATTAAAGTGGACAACTTAAAAATTGACAATGAAAAAAAGTCAACCCACCTCATTAACAAGGGTTCAAATCCACTCCTTTCATGGAAAAGAAAAGCCTCTTTATCAAATTAATTTAAATTAAAACCTCCCTTAAAATACACAAAATTATTTGGGAGAAAGGCAGTGAGGACTTTTAGAAGAGGAAAAAAAAGTGATAAAAGTATTAACAACTGAAAGTGTGACAATGCAAAATCAATCGATGAAACTTTAATTGTGCATACAACATTTTGGCCTTGTTTGATATGCATGCTTAAATTTGAAGGGATTGAAATTAGGATTAAAATTGACATTGGGAACATGAATGACATTTTAAATTTATGTTTGGCGTGGAATAACAATTGTAAAGAATACTTCCCTTTATTTTATTATACAATTAAACATAAACTATGAAAAGGCTATAATACCCTAAATGATTAATAAAAAAATGTGTAACCATAAACCCATCTTCTTTGACGCATCCAAACCCAACTTTCCTCCCCCTCACGTGACCCTATTTCTCCATTGTCGTGAATAGTTGCTTCCTCGCTAGCTTAGAGTCACTGGTATCAATCCTGTTTGAGAAAGCTGGCTTCAAGTTTGCTCATGGGGTATGCTTCTTCGCCTACTCTCAATCTCAACCCATTTGTTACGATCACTCTTTGCTCCGCAAATAAAGGTTTGTGACGCCATGTGACTAATGGGAGATTGACAGGTGGAGATGAGTGCTTGTGATTAGACTAACGGAGGAAATGGAGAAGAGCACTTTGCGGTGGCAATGGCAACGATAGTTATGTTAGGCATATTTAGGGCAAAATTCACAAGGCACTTTTGTTAGAAAATTATTATAAATAAGGTTAATTATGTTCCCAAAATTTTCAAACCCAAGACTAGTTTCCTAATATCAAAGCGGTGGGTTCAAGGAATCTCATATAAGTAGGTCCCAAGGTAGGCTTAATTTCTTAAACCAAAGGGATGATTTTGGTCCTCTCCCAATATCGGTCCTGGATTCAACCCTCTATTTTTTCATATCTTTTATCCACGACTAGAAATCATCCTTCACATGTAAAGAAATACAATTTACATCATATTTATAATTATAAATATAAGTATTTTTTTAATTGTTAAATTGCTTAAAGCACATGTTTCACAAAAGGAAGCTATTAAACAAGGACAATTACCTCCAAGTTCTACATAATAAAATTTATTATCAAGAAGTCCAATAAAATTTACAAAATATTTTAAAATCTTAAATTTTATGCATTAATAATTTGAAGAAGAGCATTGATAATTGAATAGTGGCCATTTATAACTTTATGTAAATGTATAGGATTTAAGACTTATGAACATTTTATAAATTTTATAGAATTTTTTGGTAATAAATTTTTTATATGAGACTTGAATTTAATTTTTTTTTATTAAATAACCGGGGACAGCCATGCTGCTCGAGAAAATGGGGCGAGCAAAATGATTAGCACTTACACTTAACTCCCCTAAAAATTGCAAAATTTACGCAAGAACAAACCCATAAGACGAAGCATATTTCAATGTTTCGTGGAAAATGACATTTTAATACCCTAAAAAGTACACTCAGCACTAAAAATTTCACTTGCTCCCTTAAAAAGTACACTCTTCTTCAGATTTCGCCTCCCTTATTAAATTTTTTGGCTCTGTCCCTGATAATAATTCAATCTTTTCATTTTATAATTTTCCTGGCATCATCTGGATCTTACAAATTTTATTTCACAATCTTTTTATAGACTCTGCAATTCATTTGATATTTTTGTCTAGCTGGATAATGGCAACTGTAACAGTGCAACGGCGTTCTTAATCAATCAAAACTGAGGAGGGCCCAACATGAACCAGCGGATTTATTCATTTTTGTGGAATCCCCGAGCTCTACTTGGCACAACGGGTTTCCATGGGCCTCTTTCGCTTAACAAGAAAGAAAGAAAGAAGGAAAAGCAAACTGTGAAAATTGATCAAACGTTTCTTTCGCATGGTTGCACTAAAAATGCTCAAGCATACTAGCAAAGGGCAATATTTCGGAATCAAAATTCCCTCCAGGTTCAGAACAAGACTACCTCCAACCAACTAGATACCTGTTTTAGTGGTTAGGGGCTAAACAGTTTAACTTAAGATTTCGTGTGTAAACAGCAGCGTAATTGAGTATGTAAAGTATGTCTCGTCAGCAATACTTGCAAAACCTCTTTAAAGAGAGCCCCATTTAAGCGGAGATTCAGATTAGTTTAGAGTGAATTAAGCGGGAATAAACTTAACGAACCCAAACGCTGGGTGTGAAAGAAAAGAAAAAAAATACCTCTACTAAGATAAGGTTTGCAAAGGCCGAACTCATTTTCGCGCTATCCAAAATTTCAATCCCACAACATCGTTGGCCATGGTATAGGTTGCTAGTTTAATGAAGGGCAGCCATTCTGACGAACATTGACACAAGGAGTAACACAGAGGAGAGAGCAAAAAGATTCCTTTGCTTCTGGGACTGCATGATTGTTACAAGCAGCAGAACCCATTGTCATTGCCTCTGATGCCCTTTCTATTAGTTCTTTCAAATTTTCCATTTTATCGTCTCCGCCAGCCTCTCAAATTCGCTACCGCTGCCCTTCCGTCCGATCGTTGAATCTCAATCGCCATCATGTCTCGCGCAAGCACTTGTGTTACATGTCAGGTCTGCATGCTATTGTCTGTAGCGAGTAAACTGACGAAAGAAAGGAGAAATGCTCTTCGGATTCTGTATTGGCTTTTTGTAATCTTTTATTCTTCTTGAGCTGAGTCAGTCGTTGGTTAGAATGTGTTTTGCCATGGTCGAAGAAAATTTTACCGATGTTCTTTCATCTACTTTAAGGACAAAGTCAGTTTCTGCTTCATGGGATAAGGGGCCTTGAATGGACATAATTAGCATATATTTTGTTCTTTTGTTGTCCCTTGGAATTGGAATGCAGTTGTGAAGTGTTTCTAGTAGCTTATATGTTATTTGGTTATCCTTTTTTAATCAAATTTCTCAGAGGCTAGTGGAGAGGAGATTAATATAGTTAGATTTGATTATCATTTTTTCGGTTTAGTTAGTATTATCTAGACTCGACATTTATAGAGATTGGCATGTTTCCGACCTCATGGTACTCCACAATGTTTAAATTGATAGGGAAGTACTGCCATGTGGCCTCATAGAATAAGGTCAAGTCCCTCCTCCTAGAGTTAGCAGATCTTTGGTTCTTATGTTGTCTGTTGGAATGCCGCTGAAGTCTGTTCAGTACTTCATATGCTATTGCTCACTTCTCCAAATTTCTTTTAAGACCGGAAAGAAAAGTAATTTAATCCCTTTGTTTGGTTTATTCTTAATTTAACCTGACCTTTTTTGGAGTGGGCATGTTTTCTCTATTTTGGTAACTCAGTAGGACTATTACAAAGAGTTAGGGAAAGGACGTCTAAGTTGATGATAATTTATGCTTCAAGGAACAATATATTAATATGATTAGTTGGGCAGAGCCCAGCTTTCAAAAGTTGTCTTCTGGATTTCAAATTTGGATCTGCTTGTATTTACAGGTTCGAGAATTTTAGTTCCATATGTTCAATAATGGATACTAATATATGCTTAGACTCTGTCTCAACTGATGTTTCAGGGAGAATGCTCAACTGTCGAAACTGATCATCTGGTGCCAATCATTCAGCTCAAATCAGATATTCTCCCCACTGAATCTCTGAGCTTATTGACTGAGGGCACATATGCAGATAGTCTTTTGACAGCATTACCTGTAGGTTATTTGCTTCACTTTATCATGTTCTTTGAGCCTTGTCTTAACATTTCTCATCTTTCTATGGTCTACTCTTTAGGTTTTATCAGAAGAGGAACAACAAGCCCTTTCAGCGACTCCAGCCCACCCATCTGGATTATATGGTGAGATACTTCCCACCTTATAAACTCTGACTAAAGCATAGCTATTTTTCATACTGCTGTGATAAATCAATCACTTCTTGTACTAAGGTCAATCAACTGAAGTACCAAGTTGAACCAAAAATTTCAAATTTATATTTCTAGACGCAGTAAAGAGGAATCAATAAAATTTGTCAAGCAAAACTATTTTGAGCAGGCATTGTTCTTTCTCAGAGTTAAAAGGATCCTCTGCGTTGTCTTGCCTCAACTGGTCCTTGAGTGTTGTAATAATTATATTCTCTCAATTTTTTATAGACATATATTACTAATAATTTCATCATATTTTAATTTTCATTTTTTTCCTTCTTGAATTACGTATGCCTTCTGCCTTTTATGTTGGTCTGATTGAATTCCTATCTATTGGGCATGAGAGTTCTCATCTTATTAGGTTGCTTGCTGAATCACTCGTTGTGAACTTGAGAGTTTGATATGCCACCTATGTGGACTTATTTTAGAATAAAACATTAAGGGGCTGCACACCTGCCCTTCTTAAAAAATAAGCATGCGTTGGTGGCATATCAGAGTTCAATTTGACCTGACAATGACATCGTAACCTCCTAACAACAGTGAATCTTTATGTTCTGTTAATCAAGTTCAATCACTCTTCGAGATCTTATTGTGTGCCATCTGCTTCAGAGATTATTTGGCAGCTGAATTTATGCTTATGGTCTTACTATATGTCATTTGTCTTGGGGATTAATTGATGGCTCTGAATTTGAATTCATCTAAGAGGCTCTGTCTTAAGCTTGCGTTTTCAGCTTTCTATTCTAGCTGCATAGCTAGAAATTTAGTGGAACAACTATGGAATTTTGCTTGGCTTTCAACCATTGCTTTGATCCATCTAAGCCTTTTACCTGTCGTGGTCACAGGTTTCTTCACCAAATTTGCTACAATTGTTGGAGGTCCAATGGTTGGCAAAGCTATGGATCATGTGCCCAGAGTACAAGCAAATAATTTCTTGAATATTGCCCATGCAAGTTGTTTGATAAGAAAATTACCATCAGAGATATGGTTCTTTCTTAAAAAGGATTTAATTTCTAGCATTTAATAAATTGTCAGGCCTCTGCCCACTTATTATCTGCAATGATGATCATCCATGCCCATTTTGCCCATCCTACTTTAGTGTCTTCTCTGCTTTTAAATCCATGGTTTGTCACACTAATGTCAGCAGGGGCTATTGAGAGACTATGTGGTGTAGCTTTAGGGGTTGCAAATGAGCGAGACTGGGTGATGCTGGTAATGTCATTCATAGCCAGCTTCCCTTGTTTCCTTGGCATCTTAGTTTTCAGAATAAAATTATGTTAAATTACATGTTTCTCTAATCCCTTTTGACGTTTTCTTTCAACAGTGAGCAGGAGTGAATAGGCCAATCGCACTTGTGCAGGGGAATGCTATTCTGAATCAAATTGATCTCTTGTGTGAGGTCCTTGCTTTTTTTTTTTTTTTTAATGCAATGAATGGATTAGCCAGCTTATACATTTGCATATTCTCAATTCAATATCCGTTTTCCCGTGGAATGATATTGGCAAATTTATTTTATTAATTTTGAAATATTAACTTGCGGACTTATAAGACGTTGATT
This sequence comes from Prosopis cineraria, assembly GCF_029017545.1. Classification (NCBI taxonomy): domain Eukaryota; kingdom Viridiplantae; phylum Streptophyta; class Magnoliopsida; order Fabales; family Fabaceae; genus Prosopis; species Prosopis cineraria. The sequence continues at coordinate 57,430,251 of NW_026555332.1, forward strand.
TGCAGATAGTTGTCACATCAATATCCGGAGTCCTTCTTTCTATATTCCATCCAGTGACCTGTTTGAAAATTGCTGCTGGCTTAATTACAGGACTGTTGCCTGTTACGGTAATTCCCTTGCTTTTCTTTTCTTATTAATTCCATTTGTTGACAGATGAATTTATTTTTCACATTTGCACCCTCCATTACCATATAATAGATTGCTCTCGCACGATTGGCCAACATGCTTTCAACAGGTGTTCTTGACCGGCCTAAATCTTCACAAACCTATTCAAAACATCCACTGAAGAACCTGAGCCACGTCATGACAACATAGGTCCTTTTGAATTTATAGCTGCATTGAGAATTATCTGATCACGTGGTTATATCAAATATACTTATTTATATTACTTTCTGCTGGGGAATCAAAGGGGTACAAGCAATCAAGCTAGGTTCGAAGGAGTATCTGGAACGGCCAGTTCTTCCAGCAAGTCTTGCCTGTGTGCTGCTTTACTTCAATGTCGTGCTTACTCCTGGAAATTTCATGACAGCATTTTTAACCCAACACGGTGCGTGAATTTTTTCCCAACCATTTGCGTTAGAGTAGGCTTTGGTATCTAATTCAAATTCATAAAAAAATTATTTTATTCAGTCTTGTAATTCACTATTGCACACCAAAAAAAGGTGTCCATACTCAAAAGGTTACAGTCTAATGGTATTTTTTTATTTAGGAAAATGGAGGGGAAAGAAAGGTAAGTGACAAGTCAATTTAAACATTTTGTTTTATTTAGAATTAATAAAGTCTATGCCATATCAACAGGCCTACACCCATCTGTCATTGGAGGATTTAGTGGACTGTGCTTTGATGGGTGTTGCAGCTACATTTGTTTCTTCAACACTGGTCAAGCAATTTGGTCTTTTGGAAGGTTTCTTCTTCAGTTTTCCATCTTTAAATAGTCAAGTATGAAAATTTATTTTATACGCAGTCCATGACAATAGTGATCTCTCTCTGGCAGGCTGGAGCAGTTGGATTGGTGTTTCAAGCTTTACTTCTTAGCATGATGTAAGTGGAATGGAATTTGTCTAAATCTGATTAACTTTTATAACGACAATTATCCTCAGTGGATGTGTGACAATGGCTGAAGCTTTTATAAGAAAGGAAGCAATACCTTGGGAAGGTCTCAAATTGCATAATTTGATGGTTTGGGGAGTATCCTGCTCATAAAACTAGTTATTATTGAGTTTTCCGCTGAAGATTTGTATATGCATTATGCATATGTGATTGTGTATGCAGATATTATCACAGTTTGGAAACGTGTCATATGAAGTGTGGAGATGCAGATTCTTCAAACAGGGAACCCCTCGTCCGACGCAAATCTCATTGGGGCAACAGAGGTTGCTGATGCTAGTTTTGCGGAGTGTGCAATTCTGGGAGCTGCAATAATTGCAAATGATGTTCCAAATTTTGGAATTCTGGCAGTGTTTCTCTTGCATCAGTGGTTGCTGCAGCTTGGATATTTTGCAGATGGTTGCTGAATCGAACAGATGACGGAAAAGCCTTTTCACCTGTGATCCCCACTTATGATATTTATGGAGGTATCCTTTCATTATCTAGTTCATCGGTTGCTAGCATAGTTTATGAATTTCTGCGTCGTTTTTCTTTACGGCCACTTTCCGTGTAACTTGTGTGTCTACGTATATAAAAAAAGTCAGAGAATGTGACACCTTCAAATGCACTACTGAGGGAATTGGTTGATACGGAAGACATTGAATAAATTACCCAGTGCCTTGATTCTCTCTCTATTGATCCATTGCTACTTTAACTCACAGTAAATAATGCACATTCTTTTTGTGACTTCGTGCAGTTGTTCCGTTCGACAAGAACACGAGCCAAAATACATACTTGAATTTATTTGACATCGCGGAATGAGGAGGGCTGAGGAATCTTTTCTCCTCACCAAGTTACGTTTATTGCTAATGAATATACGGGCTTGCTTGTAAATGTGACACTCCTTGGTATTGTATCCCACGGCACATTGTACCAAATTTGGGGGGGGGGGGGAATATTACAAGCAAGCCCGTATACGTGCATGTGTATGACTACTTAAGATAGGTCCAACATACATAGTCCCGTATGCGTGTCGTGATTCTAGTGCAGGAGGCTAATGACCAAGCGGTCTAAATACGAAAAAATAGAATGTATGGACATTGAGATGCTGAAATGGAGATTGTAGGGATTGTAATAGAAGAGCAGTAGATGATGGCGTGACGCAAGGCCACGCTGGGTCTCTTTGGTCATGGTCCTTGACAGTTGACACCCCCTTTTTCAACAAGCACCACTCCCATCCGTACAAACATGTTTGCAAAGATATGGGGATATGAATTATTAACGTTACTAAAGAAAAGTGGTAGCTTATAACTAAAAATTGTATGTGCTGGGTTGTTGGCCTTGAAAATAATGATGTGCGAGTAGTTGTCAGTGACTCTGAAAGCGTCTGAAGAAGGTACGTGGAATGAAGTGCGGTAAAACTAAATACACCTAAACTAGAGCAGAGAAGTTGAGGGCGTGGAATACGAAAACGAGATGACTCAGGTTACAGCGAGAGTTTTTGGTGAAGAAAAGGAGTTTTTTTTTGGGGGGGGGGGGGTGTTACTGTGAGAATCGCGGGTACGAAGGCAGACTGCAGAGTGTAGAGAGAGAGTGTGTGTGTGAGCTGCCGCCATATTCAACTAAAATGCCTCCCGGGTTTACCGCGTGGTTCCTATTTCCCCGCCGCTCTCTCTTCCCCCATATTCCCGTCTTTGTCCGTCGTCCTTTTTCTTTCTTTAATATTCGCATTTCTTGCCATTTTAAAATCAAATACACGCATTGTTTTTTTTTTCTATTCATTTTGATTATTGTGTGCCGCGGTGGTGCGTACCACTAAAAGTAATAGGTTGGATGAGAGGGAGACTCATACTATCAACACGAGTGCATGAGATAATTATTTATTTTTAATTTTTCTCTTATTTTAAAAAAATATTTTTCTCATGTAATTATTTGGCATCTAAGACTGTGCTTGGGGGGCTTGCTTCTCCCCAGTCACGTCCCGCTACTGCAAACGGCAAAAAGGAAGGAGGGACAAAACATCCCCCAACGGATTCTAATGTTATCTGGCAATTCAAATTTCAGTATGGATGGCAAAGTTAAATCTTTGGTGTCATCGCCAAGTCTATTTCAAACTTCAATTTCTTTTCAAATCTAATTATGATTCTCGCAAGAGTACTATAAGTCATGTCATTAAAAAGACTCATCTCCCAATATCAGAAAAGGTACTGAGACTACCTCGTTGGAGTCTCATTTTCCATGGTCTATTATTAGAACAAGCTTTGTTCTGCTGGGCTGTGAGCTCCGATCGTGTTTCCTTGGATTTTTTCAGCTCACCGCTAATTAGAAAAATATGTTTTGCACTCTATTACTCCCCTTCCTCTCAATATGTATGTGAAACTGTGCGCGCGCGCGCGCAAGTCTTCTAAAAAAATACGTTCCCCTTGTATAACCGGTTTCCTGATCATTAGCTCTTAATCCTTTGAAAATGAATTTCAAAGGATCAAAGAAATAATTTTTTAATAATTAAACTATTTTTACTACTTAATCCTTTGAAAATTGTACAAGTTTTAGTGGTATGTGTAAAACAGTTTTAAAATATGCCAATGGGATAGTAATTATCATACAACTGTTAATGATCAATAACACTGACAACAACACGGATAATAACTGCTAACATTTGCTATTAAACTCCTCCCCTGGGTCAATCCCAACGTTTTATTCACCACAGCATCTCACGGGCGGTGAGTTTTTCTCCATTATTTTTTTTTTCTTTTGCTGTCTATTTATTGTAAATCTAAACCATTTCAATTAAATTTATATTTTTTAAAATTATTAAATCTAAATTTTTAAATTTAATTTAATAGTTTAAATCTGTACTAGTCTTTTCTCTGCTCTCCTTTGTAGAGAAAAAAATCCAACTCCATCTGATGCATGCTTGTTTCTTGGAGGTTCAATTCGTTGATTTTTTTTTTTTTTGGGTCAGGCCCAGTAGGCAGACACTAATAACACTCTTGTTATTATGATCGTGAATGCTTACAAAATACAACCATACTAAGCTTTTTACCCACACTCAATTATTTCGTGTCGATAAATTTGATTTATGATATGATTTTTTTAAAACCAAAACTATAATATCAAAATTTGAAAACATTTAAATATAATATCTCAAGACAAATATTTTATAGAAATTTATCGTTAAATCATCTCAAAATGCATATCACAATAACAAATATTAACATTAATACTAGTACAATTTACTGAGAATCCTCTTAAAATAAATATAAAATAATTTATTTAATAAAAATATTTAAAAAAATAATAATTATATATTAAAAGGTTAAAAATATTTCATATTTTTAAATATTTAATTCTTATTTTTTAATAAAGAAAGCAAGGCTGTAAAATCTGGTTACGCTGAAATTTAAGTTTAAAAAAAAAAAGTAATAGGGATGAAATTAAAAGCGGGCCCTTCCTCTCCAACCGATGCTGTCAAGTGTCAAAGGGCCTCAAACCCAGAAACGTCTCCTCATCATTTCCAACGACCCAATGCCCCACACACCATCGTTTTCAGTCAGACAAACTCAACATTTTAAAAGATTAAAACTTGCTGCTGCTATATTTTTTTAAAAAAAAAGTGTCGACTTGATTTGAGATTCCCTCTTTCTCTCTCCCCCTTCAACTTCAATGGTCACATTCCATGATATTACACGACTAGTTCACGTTCGTCGGCCTCTACCCAAGTACCCCATGTATGTTTCCACTTTCTTCCATTGTCATGTGCTTCTCTGCTTGTTTTACTTGAGCAATTCCCTCTTCCTTTTTCTTATTTCTTATGTATTTCTCCGTCGTTTCTTTTCTCTTTCTTCTTTCTTCGGTGTCAGTGCCATTTAACATATATAACTCAAGCACCATTATAACTAAATTATTTATGATAAAATTATGAAATTTCACCGTAATTCTTGCAGTTCTTTAATCATTAGTCAAAATTAATTTTTCATGTCAAATGATTGAATCATTTTTAAAATTTAAGATAAAAAATTGCCTATACTGTCATCAATATTGATTATCGAATTCCTTGTCAATGATGAGGTTACTAAAGCTCCTACCATCAAAACTTGAGCATCCTAACACTTTTATTTTAAAAAAATTGACAAAAGTGGCCATAGTGGTCTGATTTCATGAGCCCTTTACAACTTAAAAAATTTAATGACTATCAAACCTGCTTTATTTTATGTGACAAAAATATATATATATATACATAGTAACTCAAGTGCTTTTATAATACAATGATATATTTAATTTTTAAATGATAATTATTATTTTATTAATATTATTTATTATTTTTACATGGTTAAAATTAATGGAGGTCGGGCGGCCTCTTCATCGGGAGGGTTTGCGGCGGTGGTTGCAGCCAACATTAGTGATAATGAAAGTAAATTTTTTATTATTTTAAATTTTGGGAACAATTTCAATCATTTTATGTAAAAATCCATTTCAACTAAGGACTAAGTGAAATTTTAGAATCTTACCCTACTTGACTGATACAAATTAACTACAAGGGTCTTGATTGATATTTTTCCTGTGTAACAAGAACGCGAAATATAATGTTCTTTTCACCACAGCCATCTGTTTGCTGTTGTTTGCCACAGTGATTTGGACTTGAAAGCGCCCATCTTTTCATGTCTATTGAGGTTGATTGTTGATGTATCACTTGGCTTGTTGATGTCCTCTTTTGACTCTCTCCTCCTCCCATCCTCCTCCTCCACCTTCTCTCTCTCTTCATCTTTGTCAAGCGCCGTCTTGAAGTAATCCTCAAGTTTTGAAACTCCGGCCCTCACACGCACAGAACAGAGAAAACCACAGACGCGCCCGGCCAAAGAAATGGGCTCTCTGGGAAGTGAAACTGCAAAGAAAGCAATGTGGCTATATCCAAAAGTCTTGGGTTTTAAACCTTCTGAAAGATGGGGGCACTCTGCTTGCTTTTCCGTGGGCCTTGTGTATGTCTTTGGGGTATGATCAAAATCTTTTATCTTTTCAAGTATCCAGATAGTTTCAAGTTCCTGATATTTAGTTTTAGTTTGTTCTTTCAATAAATAGCCATTCTGTGAAATTTCCTCTTGATTACCGGAGTGTCTTCCTGAGTGGATGTGTTCATCCAGAGTTGTTCTGTCTTCATTGTAGAACGGGGTGATCATTTATTTCATGACCTCGCAGTACTACGTTCCCATGTCCTCTGCCATGCTGCTATCTTTGGCTAATAACCAAACCACTTTCTTCTCTGAATAGTATCTTTTCCAGATTTTTCTTTGACCCACGTCTTTTTTTTTTACCTGTTTTCAACTATGTTAAATTTTGTTTCTCTAATTAGTGGGACAATACATTGTTTCGTGACCATCATCCTTCTGCTTTCTTGCTATAGAATGACTCACATTTACGTCGTCCTCCTTCGTTTCTGCCCTTCGTTTTTGTGTACCAAACAACCTCGCACATAGAAAGAAAAAAGGTGCTCCCATGTTGTACTTCCAAACTGGTTCCCGGTAATTTGAGATTTCAATGTCTGTAACTTAGCTGTCTGTTGTCGCCAGATAAACAGGTTAGTTATAATGCAAAATTCTGATGTTCTATTGTTAGATGGCATGACTATGATTCCCGTGCATGCACATTTCAGGGGTGTTGTGGGGGGCTTCATTTTAGCGATGTTCTGACTCTGGACCTTAACAATATGACATGGAGAAAACTGGCAACAACCGGGGAAGGGCCTGGTCCTCGAGATAGCCATAGCGCTGTTCTTGAAGGCCATAAAATGATAGTGTTTGGTGGTACGAATGGCTTCAAGAAGGTTAATGATATTCATATCCTAGATCTGATCACCCTAGAGTGGGTTCGTCCTGAATGCAAAGGAAGCCCTCCTTCTCCACGTGAAAGCCACACTGCCACTCTGTTTGGTGAAGAAAGATTAGTGATCTTTGGTGGTAGTGGAGAAGGTGATTCAAACTACTTGAACGATTTGCATATTCTGGATCTCCGAACCATGAGATGGACTTCTCCAGAGGTGAAAGGTGATTTGCCTGTCCCTAGGGACAGTCACACTACTCTGGCTATTGGGAACAAGCTTTTTGTTTATGGAGGAGACTCTGGTGATCAGTATCATGGTAACGTCAATATGCTGGATCTGGATACAATGACTTGGTCAAAGGTATGTATGTATTGTGTTCTTGTGTCAAGTAGAGGAGGGCACTTAATTATCCTGATTCTTTCTGCATTTTGATGACAGTTGACTGTTCAAGGGCCTTCCCCTGGCGTAAGAGCAGGACATGCTGCTGTTAACATTGGAACCAAGGCAAGTTCTGATTTTGAATTTCATCACCACTTAAGTTTGTATCTTCTCGTTAGATGTAAGCTGAATGTACTCTTCACGGTCACATGTAGGTGTATATTATCGGAGGGGTCGGAGATAAACGTTACTATAATGATGTTTGGGTGTTTGATATCTACACTTGTTCTTGGACTCAGCTTGAAATACGAGGTCAGCAACCCCAAGGGCGGTTTTCACACACAGCAGTTGCTGCTGACATGGACATTGTCATATATGGAGGGTAGGTTCCTATCATCTTATAATCACTGTTCATCTTTCTGCCTTCGCTTTTCACATGCTAACACAATTTTGCCTTCATTTGATTGGCAGGTGCGGGGAAGATGAACGTCCTCTGGATGAATTGTTAGTGTTGCAGCTGGGAGCAGAGCACCCAAACGGACGTTACAACGTATCCATGGGCAAAGTCTTTGGAAGCTGTTGGAAGAAGACCTGCTCAAGCGGAGCGGACAGCAACCTGGTACAAAAGTTCACGTGGCTATATAACAATTAATTAACGTTGATCTTATGAATTTCTGATATACCGTGCCTTTTCGAAGGAGCTAACAAGGTCTTTTTAAGCAGAAGGCAGTGCTCATGGGGAATAATGCGGACACTGTAGGAACTTACGAATTCACAGCAGGAAAAAAGCAGCCTTTCCATTTGGAATCCGGTGGGTTAACGCTTTAAAACACCTGGTGAGGGATACTTGTTGGCGCTATCTTTGGTTGACTTTATCTATGCAATTCTGTTCAGATGCTTCCCAACAGAAGAAGAGGAGAATTGCTGCTTCAAAGGTGTGGGATGTTGATTTAGAACAGGAAGAGCATTCTCTTTCCTTGTCCCAGCATTCTTCTCCGACCCAATCCGATCGAGAACACAACACCGCACAAAAACCTAATGCTTCCACCACGGACTCTCAGCGATTTCTCATGTTCAAACCGTTAAACCAAATACCAACCAGTTCTCAACATGACAACCCTTCCATCAACCCAAAAGTACTAAAGAATTCCAACCAGAGGAATCCCCAGGGCTTTCATTATCTAAAACAATATCACCATGTTTATGATGCAGAGCACTCGCCCATGGTTCGAGGGCCCATCCAACACCTGGTACTTTCAGAATTCAGAATTCGCAATCCCCTCATTTTTTAGCCTCTCGACTTTTATTTACTCTCGTGGGATTTGAAATTCTAGATCGGTGCTGAAGTCCGAGGAAGAGTTGATGGGGCCTTTGACTCGGGTTTGCTGATGACCGCGACGGTGAACGGAAAAATTTTCAGAGGAGTGCTGTTCGCACCCGTAAGCTTCGAAACTCGGACGATTCCGTCATACTTATGTGTTGCATCCGTCGAAGAGTTTACTGGTTGCGAGTGGAAGTTAGTGGAATTGACAGGGAAAACTAAATTGTGCAGGGGACGGGAACAGTGTCGAGAAGGCCCAGTATGGAACCGAGCAGTTGGATGCATGGTGCGTGTGCGACGAACTCGAATCATAAGGGCGAGAATACGAGAGGATGCCAGCAGGTAAGTGGTTGTTCGAGGACAGAGTCGTGTCAGGTGACTCAACCATTCCCAATGATGAGAGCGAAAGGCGCTGCGTCGTTTTCCAAAGAAGAGAAGATGAGGAGCGATCTTAATGGGTTGGCTCTGACACTAGGAGGAGCTGCTAGCGGCCACCACCGTGGTGGATCCTGAGCCTTCCCCATTAATTATTACTGGTAGTACATACTGAGCTAGGAGCGCAATAAGGTTATGAACAAATAATGGCTTTTCCAAACAACACCTGGCGTGGCTTCTATGAATTTCAAGTTTTTGTATTAGTTAATTATTCCTTGAATGAATCCATGGTGCTATCTTTGAGGGTACAAATATGCTTTCGTCAAACTGAAACGGGCTGGCTTACTCTCCAATAATAATAATTGAATGCCTATGGACGTTATATTACCCCTCCCGTGGAAACTAAAATAGATAGATATGAGGGTTACGAGTTTCAGCGGGAGGCTGACGTGGGTGGAAGGAGAGCAATAAAAGTGGGAGAGGTACGGCGGCAGTGTGATTAAAGTAAAACGGAATATGTGGCTCTCAAACCTTGTATAGAAAATCAGATCCGTTGGATCAATCTGAAAATCAATGAACCGGTCTCTTCACTGATCTGGTTTTTTTATCTTAGTGAAGACATGATTCAATATAACCTAATCAACCCGGTGTTTTTAAAAAAGACTTGTGTTACCCGGTGAAAATTGGACCTAATCTTCCGTCATACTTATGTGTTGCGTCCATCGACAGTTGATCGGGTTACTTATTTTAGAGTTTTTAAAAAAATTCAAACAATTGAAAAATGCAAAATTGAAATCAATTTTAAAAGTCAAACACGCATGATCAATCTCAAATTCTTAATAGTCATCCCTAGCCTTAGTTCAAGTTCATCGTAGCTCTCTTTGGCCTTGATCAGTGAATTCTCAACTGTCGGGCTTTGTCACTATCCTCTTTACCATCATCTCTCTCCTAGTTCGAACTCGTCTTGTCGACCGTCACTCTCCTGGTTCGAATTCTATCTTGCCTTGTTGGCCGTTTATCTTGTCGTGGTGTCGAGTTTTGATGTTTGTTTCTATGTTGTTGCATGTTGCCTTCACCTTGCTACTAGAGCTAGTTCAGTTTTTGGGAGAGACATAGAAGAAAAGGACAAGGAGGAGAAGAAAGGAATTAAAACTGGCCAAATATTTTCACTGATGCACGTTTATCCGCTGATGCTTTCCCCACTTTTTTTAGATGATGTGATTTTTGAATTTTGATTTGATATTATCAAATATATGTTGATAAGTATATCTCAATAACTAATCAGCTTTTAATATTATATGTTTTATTTAGTGTATCAGTTCAAGTCATTTATTTTAATATTTTTTATTTTCAATTATATTTTGCTTTTTTTATCTTTTAGTTCTCCAGACTCCAAATCCGTATTTATGTTATCATTATTTTTTTTGCTACTATTTACTTCTTGTTGTTTTTATTATCATGATTTTTTAAATAACTATTATAATTTTATATTATTTTTTTAGGTTATTCGAGCTAAAATATTTAACTCATTATTATGATTATGGCGACATGTATAAGATTTTATGGATATTTGTTCCATTTATAGGAGAATTAATGATTTTTATTCAAATCTTCATTTTTATATATAAATATGAATATTTGTGTATATACAAATTAAATTATATTATTTTAATGAAGACAGGTTTGATTTTGGTTTGACCTCTGATTGAACCACTGACCTGTAACTCATTGTCTTCACCGGTTCAATTTTTAATACCTTGCTCTCAAACATGACACACATGTGCTCTGTTACTCTGGATGGAGCTGAATTTTCATGACATCAAATTAATCAATAACCATTATATTTATTATTGTTTCTTTCTTCTGCAGTACTTCATGTCTCTAAAAAAAAAAACTCATAAGAAGTATCTTCTTACCAAAGACAATTATTTTTAAAACATTGTTAAATATTAAATATGAACAAATTTTTTAACAGTGATTTAAATTTTAATTTATTATATTGTGAAAAGTTAAGTCTCTTTTTCCACATTTAACTCTATTAGTAATAGAATAATCTAATGGATGGCAACTAGCATCTCTCTAAAATAAGACTATGCAAGAGAATTTTATTTTTTAAACAAAAAAAGAATTCAATCTTCTTCATAGCTTTTCATTCCCTTCTCTGTATGATATAATTGGATTATGATGTGATAAATGCATATGAACAATATTTAATGAATATTTTATATAATTCTTATTGTAAGGCACATCTGACTATTTTAAAAGAAACAAACAAAATGATTAAGTGATTAACTTCAAAAATAAAATAAACATTTAATTTATCAAAAGAAAAAATAAACTTTCAATTTTATTTGAATTTAAATTATTTTTAAAATTTATATTATATTTTCTTTCATAATTAATAATTTTAAATAAATTAATATTAAATAAATTTAATTAATATCTTGTAGTACTTATTAAGAAGTGAAAAATGATTTAAAAACTGGACAACCCGACCGTAAACATACCACATTAATGACTTAGTCAAATTAAAAAAATTATTTAAAAAATTAGGCGAAATTAGATCGCTTTGAACAAACTTTTGAACAGAAAATTAAATTTGACTTTAAAAAACTGACAGCCTAAAAAATAATTTTTTTCTTTTTATAAAATGATTCATTTTTTAATCATTTAATGTTATATTATATTATATAAGTTATTATGTTATAAAAAACTTAAAATATTTATTTTATTTTAAAATTAAATTATAATTTGATATTTATTTTTTATATGTAAATTATTATTTATATATATGTATAATTTTTTTAATTTAATTATTATGTTATTAATTATATGATAAACAGTTGGTTTTTTTAATTTAATATCTTATTTGATTTTTAAAATATTGGTATTTTGGGGGGGGGGGGGAAGCGCGGTGGCGTCGTAAACACTAAAGTGGATGAAGGGGAAGACGTAAACAAGAAGCCGGGAAGGAAGGGGGGGAAGGATTCGCCCGTGCATGGCGTGGGACGCTGTCGTGGTGTCTAGTAAATTGGAAATATGACATTTGAGAGAGAGAGAGAGAGAGAGAGAGAGAGAGAAGGGGGGGTTGATGTCAGGAGTCGCGTCTGTCTGGGGGAGTGATTGATTGGATTGAATCATCGTGGGTTTTCTCTCATTATTAAATTCTAATACTCTCTCTCCTCTTCCCCAGCCTGATGTTGATTGACACCTGACACTCTTTTTCACGTGGCAGGGCCTCCTCTTTCTCCTTCCTCATCTTTTTCCTTTTTATTTCATTATTCAACACCACCAACCAGTCGAACTGATAATCAAGCCAGGCTTGGCGCTTAACCGATCACTCATTTAGGTCTATTTTATAAAATTTTAATTTAAAAAATATTATGTTTTTAAAAAAATTCAGCTTTAAAACTCAATTTTGATGGACTCTAAAAAAATACGCTCAAGTTCAGCCGATACTTTTAAGTTTTTTTTATTTTAATTTAAAAAATAAAATATTTTTATTTTAAAATTAAATTTAAACTTTAAAATATATATTTATATTTTAAGATTAAAATTTTTATTATTTATTTTTAATTTTTTAATATTATAATTTGTATTTTAAAAATATATAAAATGTTATAATTAAAAATTTTAATTTTAAAAAATAAAAAATAAAAAATAATAATAATAATAAAGAGTTTATGAAATTGATCGTGAGCCTTTAAATAAAGGTTAGATTTTGAAAAAATTAAACCTAAGAACCTAACTCTTATAAGTTGAGGCCTATAAAAACTAAGTTCATACGAGTCAGCGCACCCGTTTTTTACCTCTACCACCCGGTGAGGCGTGCGAGGCTTCCACTTTTTTTTATTAGAAAAAAAAAAGGGTGAATCAAGCCAAAAGCTCCACAACAGAACATGTCTCCAAAATTAAGAGTACGTTTGGAAAATTTTTTGGGTACAAGCGAAATAGAGTCAAATAATTAAAAGGCTCGGGTCATTGTTTGAAATTTTTGTTAACAAGGAATGGAAAGCCATCCTTCGCCATCAGCAATTGAAGAATGATAAAGCCACAAAACATAATTATTTTATTTATAAAATTATCCTCTCCTGTCTTATTAAAAATATTTTACATGTTATTTTTCATTCTCCTAAATTTAAAAAACACTTATACAGATTTTTTTTATTTGATAAATTATAAAATATATTTAAAAAAATTTAATGTTTTAAAATATAAGAAACTCAAAAAATAAAATTTTATTAATAATACTTTTTTAAATATTATCCTTTCTATTATATTATCTCTTTATTATTTTTTATAAATAAAGTATTAAATAAATAATATTTTAAAAAATTATTCCCTCTGTTCAAAATATAAGTCATTTTAAACTGAATCTTACCCCTAATAAAATAGTTATCTGCTTTTAAACTAATATAATTTTTTAATATTTACTCTTATTAAACACCCTACAATAAATATAAAGTTATTCATCGAAAAAGGCACTTTAAAAAAAAAAGAGAGAATGATTATACCTCAAAAAATTAAAAATATCTTATATTATTTAACACCTAACTTCTCAAAAAATATATTATATTTTTAAATGAAGAGAGTATATTTTTATTATAAAAGATTAAATTTATAAAGTTATAAATTATATATTAAATCCTTACAAATTATATAAACTTCTAGTCTTTTACTGCTCGCCTAGGCTTGGATTTCCCCTCATCAATCTCGCGTGCTCATGTCCTATTTTCTCGTTTTCAATTAAGGGGTCATGCCCCAACAATATTTTAATAGCACACCTGACATTCTACCCCCGTCGTGCTCTAGGCATTGTACACAAGCTTGCTTGGTCTGGATCTTACACGTTGGTATGATTTTTATAATTTTTAACTACTCCCTTTATTTAAAAATATAAAATATTTTTAATTAAATTTTATCTCAGTAAAATAATTATTTATTTTTAAATTAATCATATCTTTTCATATCTACTTTTATTAAATTTCATATAATAAAAATAAAGTCACTATCAATAAGGGTATTTTTAAAAAAAGATAATGATTACATCTCGAAAGATTAAAAATATTTTATATTTTTAAACATTCAACTTCTCAAAAAATACTTTATATTTTTAAATTAAGAGAGTATATTTTTATTTTATTGTGCATTTCGTTATTATTTTAAGGCACTCATATATTATTTTTATAATAAGAATGCAATAAAACAATATACAATGTTTTAAAAGGTTAAAATCTCAGTAAATTTTTTTAAAAAACGGTAAAATAATTAAGAATACTTAATATCATGGATCAAATAAAGTATAGTATGACATGGAGTACAATTTCTCAAAACAGTTAAATGGCAAGTTTGGGTGCTTCCCCCTGGGAAACTAGCCTTCCTCCTTTTAAGGTGTACTTAATAAGATTTTTGCTAAGGTGTACTCTTTTTGTTAAAAAATATAAAATATTTTTTTAGGAGTTATATGTTAAAAAATATAAAATATTTTAATTGTTTAAGATATAATCATTATTTTTTTTAAAGTGTCCCACATTCAATAGATTACTTATATTTTTTTAGGTAACATACCCTAATAAATAAGGATAAATATAAAAAAATTATTAATTTAAAGATAAATAATTACTTTATTAGGCGTAAAATTTAATTAAAAATACCTTATATTTTTTAACGAAATGAGTATTTATTATCCAAAACTTTATATAAAATTTTAGTTTATTTCTTTGATTTTATAAAATTTTTTTAGTTTTTAAATTCTAATGCCTGTAATTTCAAAAAATTATTTTTTTCAATTATGATTATTTTAAAAAAACTAAAGTTAAATATATTAACACTTGATAATATTTTTTTAGTATTTAAAAATTTAATGCATGATCTTTTTTATGAAATTAATAGTGTCATAAAAAATTATTTGATAAAATTGAGGTTATAATAAAATTTTATATAAAATTAAAGGATGAAAAGTATATTTTGACCTAAAATGTCACCTAATGAGTAAGAGTGAGCATGCAAACAAATTAATTTTAAATGTCATTAATTTATTAATCGTATCAAATGAGTCAAAAACACCTCGTCATCCTGAAAAGGAGTATCTGCCAATCAAAATTCTCGAATGGGATGCCAGCGGAGCCATGCATCTTCACATGTATCGTTCTACATTATAGAGCAATGCATTCTGGATTTTCTCCCTACATTTGTGCTTCACATTTTGGAATTTGGACTATCGTTGCCATTTGTGTTTGTATTATTATTACTTATTTCATTAAAAAGTATAAAGTATTTTTTAAAGAGTTAAATATTTAAAAATATAAGATATTTTTAGTCTTTCAAAATGTAATCATTATTTTATTTTTAAAAGTATCTCTGTTGATAATGACTTTGTATTTATTGTAGGGTGTTTAATAATAATAAATATAGAAAGATAAGGTTAGTTAAAAAGTAAGTAAATATTTTATTAAGAAATAAAATTTAATTAAAAATATTTTAAATTTTAAAATTGAGAGAGTATCATCTACAAAAGCCACACTCGAGCTATGATTGATTGGGCTTTACTCTACACCTAAGATTCTTAGCCCATGTTTTCTGTTGGGTCTTCATCCAGCTTGTTGCAATTACACATAAGAAGCTCATTAAAAAAAAAAAAAAACGCTGAATTATTTGTTTAAACAGCATGACTAGTTTTAGTCCGTCAGTTCTAGAATGAATTTTGGGAGAAACATGAATATGATGAAATCTGGCGTTGGAGTCTTGTAATGCATGCGATTTTTTTGAAGTGTGTGCTTGCATTGTTATATGTAAATAGCATACGTATACGAATACCGGTGCATGCTTTTGGTTACACTGCACATGGATGCACTCGTACACTTTATGCAAGCTCATGAACGTACGTACGTGCAAATACCGTGTAAATACACATAACATGTCTGCAATTATGAACATCCGTCAACATATAAACGAATATAAAAGTAGTAATAAAAGTTAACGGTCATGGCACAACTCTTTGTTAAAAATAATAATAATAACAACAGAACTCTTTTTTTTTTTTTTAATTCTTGTCTTTGTTGAATACAAAGTGGAAACGAGTGCAAAGCTGGCATAAATAATGTCATTATGCATGTTCATATAATACTCAAAGGCTATGGAATTCTTGCTCGCAAATAAATGTTTTTAATTTCACGATTACATTTAAATTTTTTGCTGCTAAATCCGAAGGTGCGAGATATTTATATCCTTGGCGTGGAATCTTGAGTTGGACAAGTTCATGTATCGCTATCTTGTCAACCCCACATAACAGGCAATTAGCCCGCCCCCTTCCCCTCACACATTGAGCAACGGGCACTACATACATGCATTTTGAGGGGACATGTCTATGATGTCAGCTTAGGAATCATGCCAATCACCCTTTTTGTCTAGTGGCATCTTAATATCTTTAGGTTCTTGGATCAAACTCCCATTATGATTAAAGGGGGGAAATTGTGTGTATTTGAGTTATTGTGTTATGCATGGTGGGTGGGTGTGAAATGCATGTATATAATCCCTGTCCTTTGGCAGGGTTAGCTAGGAGATTAAAAAAAAAAAAGGTAGAAATTATGCCCCACGTGTATGCTGCAATTTAAAGCCACTCAATTTGTTAAAAATACACTTGCTTTTTTACTCTGAGCTTGTTACAATTACACATATTTTCCACCTGCTCCCATATTATATATCCTGCTACTCTTTTGTTGTTGCATTTCCATCACTTTCTACTTCTCTTTAAATTAGCTCAGGATTTTAACTACTTCATTATTTAAAATTATTACACTACTTCTACCAATGTTGAGAAAACTAGATCGGTCATTGAATTAGATAGTGAATTAGTTCATGACTCAAGTGTTGAACCGTGATCCAAACTAGTCATAAATAAATTAATATATTTTAAATAATAGCCTTGCCTTTTTAAAGGAAGGGGTATAAAAGATCTGAATATTTTTTTCTCTATTTTTTTTTTAAATTTCTATCTCTAATAGCTTTCTCAAAAGAGTAATGTAGGGTGAAAATTTTATATTTTATATTTTGTTATGTTAGTTAAAAAATTATAAGATCATCTTAATCAGACATGCATATAAATTATAAGCTTCTTTTTTTTTAACTGTACAAATGTCATTCTGTTGTAGATAAATTTTTTCATAGGCATGGTTGCACATACAGTAAATGTGAATACCATTTATGAGATTCAACTCTTAATTCATTATTGACATCTTTTACTATGTCAAATCATATTAATAACTGTGACTTTGTTTTTGAGAACAGACGTGTTTATTCCACTGTCCACGCACTGGACGCTATCGCCCCGCATTTAAATGAAAAAAAGGATTTTGCAATAAGCCAGCCATCATTTCGTAATGAAGGTAACGGAGCTTTCTCCTCTATGATGATTGCTTTGTAGTTTGATTCGTAAGATGTTGGGCTCGCTACGTGTCACAGGGCTCTGAATGGAGTCTCATTTTCCGTCGATGATTCAAACCGCGATTTAACTTGCCATCGCTTTTTTCGTGATAAATGGTCGTACATATTTAATAATATATCCTTTCTCGCCAGTATTTACAAGAAACTAAAGGAGAAAATTGGTGATAAAAAATCAATAATAAAACTTTTTAAAAAATTAAAACAATATTTTCTCTTCACCTTATAAATGAAATTGGAGCAAGGTTACTCGTGTGTTCTTTTACAAATCACATCCAAATAAAATCTGAAATATTACCGTAGAATTTTGAGTCCAGATCAAAATTAAATTTCAAACAAAATGATTGTAATATCCTTCGTCAATTAAATTGAACAAGACCAGCAATTAACTCAACAAACAACGGCAAAGAATTAACCAATAAGATTACATGTCTAACAAGTCAAACTAAGGCTATGTGAAAAAGCTCGAGACTTGATTTGTCTAGCTCGATCCGACGTAACTCAGTCCAACTAGGTCCAAGAAAAATCAATCAGAAAGAAAAGTTGGACTGACCGAGTTAAGCTACACCTTTAGGTTAGACTAGACTAGAGATTGACGTTGGCAACCAATTAGTCTGGCTTGGCCTGAGTGATTAATTTTCTAATATTAAGCAATAAATACCTACGTTACTTACAACATGAAAAATAACAAGCTCACCATTCTGCCCTAATCATTCTAGCCTCTCGATGCTCCCTCATCTTCCTTCTTCAACTTTGACTCATGGGCACCGCTCTCCTCCTCCCGTCCTCAAGCTTCGATTGCTCTATAACTGCTGCACTCCATCATCATTCAAGCTTTGGCCACTACTTCTCTCCACTTTCCACCTCGACATCAACACATCATTGCTGACATTTAACATTGCTACACTTCATCGACCATTCCTAGATTTTTTTCTCCTCCTCTATTGCGTCTTTGCTCGCCGTTCACTACTAAAAAACATAAACATTTTGCGATAGAATTTTTCCTAAATTTGTGGCGAAGGGTGTCCTTCACTGTTTTGATTTACAATGAAAATATCATGTCAATCGCAAAGTTGAGATGATATTTTTGGGACGAATATTTTACCCAAATCTGTGATGGCTTTTGTTGTCACAAATCCGTTCCAAATCTTTGTGAAGGAATTTCCGTCCCAAATTTGTCCCGTATTCTGTGAAGGACATTTCCATCTCAAATATATTAAAAATGACAAATTAAATTTATTTATTTATTTATATAATTTTAGTTATTGTGTTTTGCAATAATTTTAAAATATAATTTCCATTGTTACTTTGCTATTAATAATAACAATGATAATAACTTTTATATATAAAAGATAATCAAATCATTTAAAAAACTCGATATCACGTTAACTCAAAGGTATATTACAATGATCCTCAAATGTCAAATCATACTAGAATCAATTAAAAAAAATCTACATTTGACAGAACATTATAATCACTGAACAAAACCATCAACTTAATCAACTTCATTGTCTTCTTCAACCGCCAAAAAAACTTCAATCACAATTGTCCATCATAGGCAAAAGATTCACAAGATTCTGCACATTCCTTGCACCACATCAAAACCAAAAACAAAAATCATTTTTAGTTTTTTAAGGGGGCTAGTACTATTAACAAAAAAAAAAAGGAACTAAATACAACAATGAAGAAAATTGATGAAAGCGTGTTTAATTCCTTTGTAATGCATCCACCAATGTTAGCCAAATCGTGAGACATTAACATTCGTTTAGTGAAATTATATCTTAGTAATTAGATATTGTTTAGCCAAGACACTGTAAAGACTCAATCTTGACTAAAACAAGGCTGTCAGTAACTACTAGATTAAGTGAAATTCAAAACAAATTTTTGAAATATATAGTACCTCCAAACAAGAGAACCGAGTTAGAATCAAGTTCCATACACTGCTAAAAAAATATAAATTAGTGAGAGGTCATCTATTCCTCTTTAAAATATCAAATCAGAAATGGATATTGATTTCATAACTTAACTTAAAATTAGCTAAAAAAATAGCAAGGAACTGTCAATCCTTTTCTAAATAAGATAATTAGCGAGAAAAATAACGAGGGACTATCAATCCTTATCTAAAATAAGATAGTGAGTAAGAAAAATTGCAAGAGACTATCAATCTCTCTCTAAAATAAGATAACTAGCAAATGATTATATCCCTGACTAATTATTACAATGAAAATTGATTTTTGGCAATGACTTTTAACTATATATTTAATTTTTTATTTAAAAATTAACTAAAATATTCATAATAAAATTATTTAATATTTAATATTTTTTATTTGAAGTTCATTTTCATTAATAAAATAACATGTTATTAAAAATATATTACAAAGAATAATTTAAATAAAATATAAATATTTTTAACATATCAAAAATTGAAAATGAAATTTAATATATACGTGTATTTTTATAATATATTATTTAATTTATTTGTGTAGTTGATAATATATATTTAATTTCTCATATCCTAATTACAAGTGTTTTTCAATTCAACTAACAAAGAAAGAGAGTATAAGGTTTGGAAGGTAAGAAGTTAAGGATTCAAATCTTGGCCTTGGAGTAATGAATATGTGACGTGGTACAAGGTGAATGTTAATATGTTATGAGTCGTCACACACGTGACAGGTAATGGGACATGAAATGGTAGGTGACATGGCGACTAACAAGGTATGAGGTTGTTGACAACATGTTACAAGTTAATGCACATATGGTGGGTGATAGAGCCAGTAATTCGGGCCGAGCCTGATGAGCTAGCCGGAATAAGCCCGAAAAAAATTAGGGTCGGGCTTAGCATTTTGGAAAAAAATTGATACTTTGGGCCTATTCGGGCCACCCGAATAAGCTCAAAAAAAATTTAGGCTTGGCCCGAATACTCGTTTTGTTTTTTTTCTTAAAAAAATGGAACCAGCTGCCTGCTACACAAGCAAACACGCTGGCACCAGGAAATGAGTAAGCGAGCGAGGTAAGGGCTAAGGGAGGATGAGGCTTGAGAGGCTGACTGATTGAGATTGAATCAGATCATTAAGACTGAGAGTGAGAGCTAAAAAAACGGCGAGACTTTGAGACTTTGGTTCAGATGCAAGGCGAGACGGCAAGACTTGAGAGCTAAAAAAACCCTAAAGCATCTTCAGATCGAAGTTTTAAACCATCGAGCCATCAGTTGATTAAAGTTGGAGCATGTTCTGAATCTTCAAATCCAGTGAGCGTCTTTACTGAATCACTATCTTGCTTCTCCAATTCTCTAGTTCTCTAGTGAGCGTTTAAACTCTGAAGGCTATAGAAGAAGACCGGAACCATCAGCAATTATTGCTTCCTATTCCTCATCGAACTTTGTCAGCCTGCTCGTATAGTCACACTCTCAATCTCTCTCAGACTACACAATCGCTCGCAATCTCTTATTATCTCACACTCAAGCTTCATCCAAACTAGAAAGATTAGAGCCCACTGGCAGAACGAGCTCCATCCATACCAGAAACCCTTAGCACAATAAGCTCTGTCAATCGTCCAGACCAAAATGGCAGAACCCACTAGCAAGGTTTTCTTCCTCTTCTTCTTTCTTTTTCTCTCATGTGTACTATTGTGCTCTATTTCGATCTGAGTCTGCCTCTAAGTTGTTTAAGGTCCTTGTTCTTGCTGTTCTTGCTTAAGGTTATTTTTAAGCTAGCTTTGCCTATGAGTCTGCCTCTGGTTGTGTTTGGTTAAGCTTATTTTTAAGCTATCCAAGACTGCCTCTGTGGCTCTGCATGAATTTTAATAGTTGTGTTGTTAGGTGGAATTGGATATCTTAAGTTATTGAGATTGCCTCTAGCTGTGTTAACTTTTAATGAAGGCATGGACGCATAATATGTTAAATTGATGTTTAATTTTCAATTTTATTCAGTGAAACATGTCTTCTAGTCAAAGGAAGATAATTAATGAAAACGTGGGTAGTAGTTCTAGTAGTAAAGTAGATGATAATGTGTGTGGCAAGGGTAAAGTAGTTGATATTTTTCCCTCTCAAAAAAACAATGAGCAAAAATTACCTGCCTCTGTAATTAAATAGCTACCTCAACAAGTAAAAAATTTGTTGCCTTTGCAAGTAAGAAGTTTATTGGTTCTAGTAATTCCAGTAAAAGAACAAGTTCTAAGAAAGAAGTAAAGCCACCTGTTGCTAAAAAATTAAAAACTTATACATCTGATGTTTAGAAGTCATTTTCTAGAATTATAGTTGGTAGGAAAGTAAAAGTCGGGTGTAATAGTTGTAACAAAGACCTAGCAGGATCTGGGGCTGATGGCACATCTCATTTAGCACGATATGTTAAAAATTGTCCCCAACTTGCTAAGTATCATGATATTAGAGTGATGATAATGGACAAAAAAGGAAAATTAAGGTCTAGAAAGCTTAATGATAAGCATGTGCGAGAGATTTTATCTATGATAATAATTGAATATGATTTGCCTTATTCTATAGTTGAATATAAATGGTTCAAGTATTATTCTTTAATGTTGAATCCTAGTGTAAAGTGCATTACTCGAAAAACAGTTGTGTTTGATGTTATAAAAGTCTATCAAGGACATAAAGAGGCATTGAAGCAAAGATTGTTGAAAATTATTGGTAGAATTTGTTTAATATCTGATTGTTGGACTGCCATAACCTTTGAAAGTTATTTATGCTTGACTGCTCATTTTGTTGATGAAAATTAGAGATTGAATAGTAAAATACTTTTTTTTGTAAGATGGAGCCTCTACATTTCAAAAAGAATTAGCTAAAAAAGGTTATGATTGATTGATTAATTGGGGGATTACTAAGAAAGTATTTTCTATCATTTTAGATAATGCCTCTGTAAATGATAATATGCAAGAAATTTTGAAACAAATGTTAGCTTTGCAAGATAATGGGTTGATTTGTAATGGAGAATTTTTTCATCAAAGGTATTGTGCCCATATATTAAATTTAATAGTTCAAGAGGGCTTAAAAGTGACAAGTACTGCTCTAAACAATATTAGAGATAGCATTAAGTATGTTAAACAATTAGAGGCAAGGGCAATTGCTTTCAACAAATGTATTGAAGAGGTTAATGGCATTGATAGTTCAATTGGCTTGAGGATAGATGTGCCCACTAGATGGAATTCTACTTTTGCAATACTTGAGAGTGGATTACAATATCGTCGAGCTTTTACTAGCTTTGCATGTGTTGATAATAATTTTACCCATTGCCCAACATACGAAGAGTGGAGGAAGGGAGAAGAGATGTGTAATTTCTTGAGGCCATTTGATGTGATGACAAGGTTGATGTCTGGGACATCTTATCCTGCTTCGAACTTGTATTTCACTCAAGTATCAAAGATTCAGATCTTGTTAGATGATAATATGGTAAATGGTAATTCCGTGATACAAGAAATGGCTCAAAGAATGAAAGAAAAATTTGACAAGTATTGGAATGATTGTAGTACTATCCTTGCAATTATAGCCGTGCTTGATCCGCGAATGAAGATTCAAATGATACAGTACATGTATGCAAGGATTGATCCTATAAATTACCCTGCTAAGATTGGGAGCATTCAAAGCAAGTTGAGATATATTTTTAATCAATACAAAGAGATGGATGCTCTTTCCTCAGATCTTAGATCAAGTTCAATAATTTCAATACAAGCAAATCAAGCTCAATCCTCTATTACTTCTAGTGTTTCAGCTTCAACCATGAGTAGCAATATTCCAAGAGTTTTATATGTAAGTTTAATTTCATGTTATTATTAATTTTATTGTTTTATTTTAATTTATTAGTTAGTATTTTATTAAATTTTTACATGTTGCAGGATTGGATTAATTATACAAGCATGGATGTTATGTCTGTTGGAAAGTCTGAGTTTGAATTTTATTTGAATGAGGCAATACTTCAACCCCAGGCACATCAAGATTTAAATGTTCTTAATTGGTGAAACACTAATAAGGGTAGATTTCCTATCCTTTTAAAGATGGCAGCTGATATCCTTAGCATTCCTATCACTACAGTGGCAAGTGAATCGGCTTTTAGCATTGGCTCACGTGTTCTCACCAAATACTAGAGCAGTCTTCTACCTTCTAATTTTTAAGCTCTTATTTACACTTGTAATTGGTTAAGTGGTTTTCAATATGATGATACTATAAATTTAAAATATATGATTTTTTTGTTATATAATTATTAAGTAAAATTTGATTTCATTCAATTATAATTGAAAACTTTTTCCTTTGTTGTCTTGTTGCAAATAGTAAAGAGAAAGAAAGGATTGACAGAGAAGAGGTAGTGGAAGAGGAAGAAAGAGAGGGAGAGGGGGAGGGAGAGGAGAAATCACTTGAACCAAATCTAAATATGGATTTGTCTGCTATTAAGAGTGCAAATGTAGCTTTGGATGATGATGAGGAACAAGAAGAGCCACAAGATTTGGATTTAGCTTGACTTTCATTTGTATTGTTGATTATTGTTATGTTTTAACTCTAATGTCATGTTGAATGTATTGTTATTTTGTTAGATTATTTATTTTGGATGTTAAACTAGTATGATGATCTTACTCTTGCTTTGTTGGTTTAGATGGTTAAAAAAAATAGTATCAATGAGTGTTGAATTATTATTTTGATGCAATTAGGTAGGAAAAAAATTATCAAAATCACACAAAAAAATATCAAACGGGTATTCGGGCCAGCCCAAAGCCCGAAATAATTCAGGCCGAGCTTGTTAATTCAGGCTTATAACAATAGCGGGTAATTCGGGTCGAGCCCGAATAGGCTCGGCCCGCTCAAATTCTCAACTCCAGTGGGTGGTGTGGTATCACTATTTTTTAAATATAGACATTTTTAGTGAGGGACTAATCTCTAGCTAAAGTTATCAAATTTTGAAGCTAGAGCTGTAGCCTCGCTAAAGATTAGTGTAATATTGAATCCCTTACTAAATTTAACGAGCCATTTTTAATTATAAATTTAATGATGAACAAAATCTATTGTTAAAGCGAAATTTAGTGAGGAAAAATGACATTTAGCAAAGGATTCGTCCTTCGTTAAATTTCATTTTCCAATAATGATATATGCACCCAATCCTTCAACAAGGTCAACATAGTACTCAAAGCAACCGGCAACATCATTCTTGGTAAAATCATATGTTTACACAAGTAAATATACATAGTTAAGAATTATTGATTTACATTAATCAAAAGTTACCATGTCCCACAATGCTTCATTCAATGGTTTTCTGCAATTAATTGCTTCCAATTTTGCTAGTTCAACCTTTCTATTATTTGCAAGTCAAAGTATAGGATGGGCTAATAAGGCATTTATAATTATGTGAATAAAAAATAAAATATTGAAGGAACATAAATACCCCCAACCCTAGCAGAGCACAAACAAATTTAGAAGTTATTGCCCAATTTATATTCTCGTTCCTAACCAATACTCTTTGAGCAGTAACCATTGCAAGCTCCGCGTCCTCCATAGGATTAGCTGGATTATCTTTTAAAATAAACTACCACTAAAATCATAAAACATAATTTTCTCAACTAAAATCTAATCTTAATTTTTCAAATCAACTATTTGGCTAAATCTTAACCATACAAACTCTTATTCTAGAGTTATTAGTTTTATTAAAATCTAAATAGTTGATAAAAACACCCAAAGATTTGAAACCCATCAAACCCTAGATTTTCCCTAATTAAGAAATCAAAAAAATAAAGAAAAAATGTATTTTTAAAAATGTTTATGATACTCACCCAGTCTTAGAATGCTTAAAATCATTGTTAAAATATCTTATAATGAAGCCTCCATCAATAGCTCTCTTACTCTCTCGCTCGATTTTCCTTTACCCTCTCATACTTTATTCAGTGTATTAGAAGTAGAGGTGGGAAGTGGGTGAGCTTAATTGAGCCCATAAGGGTTAAGCCCTTAAGCTTGATTTTTTAAAAAATATTTAATTTCTAAAGTCGGCCCTTATTCAAATGACTTAGGGCTGGGCCCATGAGCCATTTATTTTTATTTTTTTATTTTTTTGTTTTTTTAAATTAAAAATTCTCAATTATAACATTTCATATATTTTTAAAATATAAATGATAATATTAAAAAATTTAAAAAATAAATAATAAATCAAATATTGAAGCATAAACATATATTTCAAAGTTTAAATAATTTAAAAAATAAAACTATTTTTTAAAAAAAGTTAAAATGAAAAAGAGCCTGAAATGGTTGTTTGAGTTTGAGCTTGTTTTTTTAAAACCTATTAGGGTTGGGTTTCAAAGCTTGATTTTTTTTAAAAATGACATTTTTTCAAGTCAAAATTCTTATAAACATTAACTTAATTTGTTAGTCCATTAAGCCCGATCTCTATTCTTGACTTTAACTATAAGAGGAGGGAAAGGAGTTGATTTTCAAATGGGAATGACAATTGATTTTGGCTTGGGGTATCAATTTAGTAGGTGGGCTAAAGGCCTACAAGACTGGCCATTCTATTTTTCAATATTCTTTCTATTTTCCTTTGTTTCATAATCTTTAAAAAATTTATTCACCTATATATATTATAGTGTAATAATTTTTTTCTATGATCCTCTTAATATCTTAAAAATTAAACTCTCCTAGTGTATCACACTCAAACACAGTTTCTTTTATACTTATATAATCATGACTCTTTAAATGGGAAATAATTTATATATTTCTATTTAATCTCCATTTAAAATAAACATGGACACAACAATCTTTTCTCTTTATTTTATAAATAAGACCAAAAAAGTATTTTTTATAGTTCAATTAATTATATGCTAAATACTAATTTTTTTATAATATTATAACAAAAAAAAACTATCTACTTCCTTTACAAATTATGGATTAAGAATTAAAAAGAGAATAAAAGGTGTTATTACTAATACATAAATTGTTTTACCTATATTGACTGAAATATAATTAAAAAGATAGTGAAAAAATATTTTGTACTTAATTAGTTGAAATAAAAATAATTAGAATCTAAAAAATATATATTTCTAATTATTTTGAGGAACTACTTTGAATAGTTTTTAAAAATAATTTGATATTATGTGAAGATATGTAAGAATGTCATAAATTTAAAAAAAATAAAAATAAATTATTTTTTAAAATAGAAATCCGTGAATATCCTATAAAATAGTTACAAAATATATCACGCACAATATTAATCATAACTATTTTTATATCAATAGACCTTATCAAATATATTTAATAATTTTATCTTTTTAAAATAAAAATATAAATTTTTAAAAATATTTATTATTTAATATAAAAAATAAAAGGGACGAAAATTAATTAAAGAGAGAAAAATAATAATATTGAAATTGATGCATTTAATAAAACTTTAATTTATTTAAAGTATCTTATATTTTGTGATGAAAAAACTCCTTTATTGGTGCCCTATAATTTGGGATGAAAGGAGTATTATCTATATAATATTATAAACATATAATATTTTTTAATTATAATAATTAATTTTTAATTGTATAATTCAACACAAAAGTATTATTCTATTTTATTTCTAATAATAATTAAAATTTAATATATGCATTAAAATTAATAAATTTTATAAAATTTAATTTTATATATATTGCAATTATGATAAAATTTGTAATTAGATATTTTGTGATGCCTTTGTCACACAATTGGGACGCAAAAATTTGTGGCAAAAAAATTTGTCCCAATAGTTTGAGATGGAATTATTAGTCCCAAATATTTGCGACAGTAAATTCCATTCCAACATCCGAGACTAAATTTCGGGACAAAATAATCCGTCGCAAATCTTTGGGATGGAAAATTCTGTCACAAAAATTTGGGATGGATTTTAGGACAGATGTGTGACATTTTTAGGACACTTTTTAATATGTCGCAAATCACCTATTTTCCAGTAGTGATTAGCATTATTTTAGGGCTATGTCTTTGGCTCTGCTCTCCACTCCTGAAATTTGCATCTTTCTCAAAACATTTATCTTTATTTACAAGGTGAATTTGATTGTTTTTTTTTTTATCTCTCTCCATTGAGTTTCTCATTATTTTATTTTTCTTTTAATTTATAGTTCTGATTTGATTTATGGACAAGAGGGTCTTGTTTTTTTTTAATGAGTTATAGGTCCTGTTGATCTGATTATTGAAAGGAGTGAAAAGGAGGCAGAATGAAGAAGGATGGAGTGGCAATGTCAGTGGTGATATGTTGTGAAGCAAGGAGGAAGCGGGAGCTAGCAAAGACTTGGAGGTTGGGAGGAGTAGTAACTCTAGTCCGGTCTTAGTCTCAGGTCCAATCAACTTAGACCAAATTTCAGACTAAAAAATCTAACCCAGAGTGCTTTCAAATTAGACTTTAGGCTAATGCTTAATTCGGTCTAGCCCGATCTTTATGCAACCATAAGTCAAAAATTATTAATAAAAAATTTGGATAATGAATTTATTATAAGTTTGATGTTGAACAAACAACGATAAGAATTAATAAATAACATTACTTGTTCAACACTATAATACCTTTCTCTTTTAAAAAATATGCTTGGTTTAAAATATAAGATATTAAATAGTTTTTATAATTTTTTTCAGTTATACTTCCACTTAATTTATGACTATTTTTTTAAAAAAATATTTGATTAAAATTTTAATTATCAATATCAAAGCACTTACATAAGATATTTAATAAAAAAATTTAAAAGATATAATTTTTTTAAATTAAATTTTAACTAACATCTTTTAAGAATTATAAATTAGTTACCATCATCTTATATTTTGATTTAAAAGGAGTAATTTAATTGATATAGCACATAACTTGACAAGTAATATGAAATAACTGACAAGTAAAGTCATGGAATAAGCACTTATATTTTTTTACCACACAAGATGGCAAAGCAAAGCTTAAGAGGGGGGGGGGGGAGTAAATTAGGCTCTAATAGCCGCTAGTAGGAGTGACAGAGACTAAAACTAAATGATAAAGTGACAGAGAGTAAAACTAAATGATAAAGGCCACGTGTGTCTTGTAAAGTTACTAAATATAATTAACGAGTAACGCAATAAAATGATCTTTTGGCCATAATATTAAATTTCACTTCACTCTAAAAAAATCATGCAGTGAGTTATTAGAATTGTTAGAGCCCAGCTTACAAATAAATTATATGGGTGGGTAGTCCTTTGATGAGATCATCCCCACATTCCATCACCGGCGAATATAAAAATAGGAATAAAGTCATTGTTGGGGAAAGGATGGTTAAGTTCGAAGAGGTGGGAGACGAGAAGATACCTGGAGATAGAAGGCGTGGAGAGGGGACCCACACAGAAGCGGGGGAACCAATGAAAAAGGGAGAAGGATAGGATTTGAAGCACAGTGTTTGACGTCAAAGTGAAAACCAAGACTGGACTCTCTTTAAATACGGCCAATACACTACAGGTAACAGCATTAACCTTCAAGAGCTCACCTCCGCAACCTTGTCAATCCTTCCACTGCTTCCGTCCTTTGCTTTTCATTCCCCACACTCTCCTTTTGCTCGGAAAAGAAATTTTCCCACCTTTGGCCTTTTCCCAGGTGCCGTCTTCCTGTTCCTCTCCCTTCCCCACCCTCTCCTCTCCGTCAATCTTTCCGTCCGTATAGAGTATTCAGTATAACGTTGTCGACTTCAGCTCTTTCACTGGTAGCTCCACGATTCTTCGACTTCAAGTAAATGGGTCTTTCGTCATTTTGTTTGAGCTAAAGCTTTCCCTTTCCTATCTCTCTCCTTATCTTCCGTGCCTCCTGCACCTCGATGCTTGCTTATTGCTTGCGGGATTTCAATCCAGACGACCACAACAGTTGCTCGGGTAGTCATCATGGACCATGCCTACAGGTTAAACACCAAGGAATCTCCCCGTTCTGGAGATGTCAGAGTTGGTGACGTCTCTTCGTCTTCAGATCAGTTGCATCGTGGTCCGGTAGCCAATACGCACGTACGGCAGGAAGTGCCTGATGATTCGGAAAGAACCGTGTCTGACGTGCCGGATCAGTTCATCAAGACCCAAATTGCCAGTCATCCTCTTTATCCTAATTTATTATCTGCTTACATTGAATGCCAAAAGGTCTTCCCTACTGTTTCTAAATATTCTTGAATTACTTTCTTTATGTGGAAAACGATAAGAACGAAATTATGCTTGCCGTGATCAGTGTTTGATTTACAATCACTAATTTAGCGACGGCTTAATGTACTTAAAGGTCGGAGCTCCACCAGAACTGGCGTCCCTCCTGGAAGAAATGAACCGTGAAAATCACCCCAGCAGTGCTCAGCGTCAGATAGGGGACGATCCTCAACTTGACGATTTCATGGTATTCAAATCCACTTAGGGCATTTGATTTCTTCGATTCTCAGTTTTGTTTTTTCCCAATAAGTTGGAGGGGGTCCCTAGAGATAAAAATAAAGCTCTCGAGTTTGTTTAGTTTTCCGGAATTCAAATCGATACATGCATCCCTTTCGTTTTAACTGTGCGTGTATATTGTTTCTGAATGGAAATTTGAATTGTTGATGCTGCAAGGAATCCTACTGCGAAGTTCTTGGTAGATACAAAGACGAGTTGTCCAGGCCCTTCAACGAAGCGACCTTGTTTTTGAGCAATATCGAGTCCCAGCTCCGCAACCTTTGCAAGGGAACATTGACAAATTCAACGGGATGTCGATCCGGTATATACTTGCGTTGACAAACCCTTTTTCGTGTTTTGTTTCTATGCCCAATTCGGTATTTATACCGCGAGCTATTCTCTCGAAGAACGCGTTGCTGTGTATTTTTTGACACGTATGTCGATAATCATGTAGAAGAGACCCTGGAGCGTTAATCGAAATTAATCGGATAATCCTTTTCTTTCTTTCATATTTCTTTTACTGAGCTTGAGTGGCCCTATGTTCGATAAAATACGCAGACAACCTTAGATCATTTGAACATTAATTAGAATCGTTACGGCGAGGCCCGTGCCACGAGTGGGGTATTAAATTCGGGTAAAACTTGGGTCCATTCGTTTGCCATGCGTGGTTCTAATTTCTTCTTATAAACATGAACTGTGCAAGTGTTTTCCCCACTTTTACTTCGGCGAAGTACATGGATATGATATCTTTCTCGATGGACAACTGATGAAAATTAGTATCTAATTCAGAAAGTCTGGATTGGAATTGGCTTGCCCTACTAGTTCAGTACAGTTTAACTAGGTTGTCTCTGGTTTTCGTTGTGATTACTTAGGTTTTATTTTATGTAGGATGATTGGTGAGAGTTAAATACCAAGTAAATTTGACGGGAGAAATGAGCTTCTGATCACTTTCTGAACATCCCTCGATGTTCACCCATCGATAAGCTTAGCGTTTCAATAAACCTATGACATGCATGAATTTCAGATAGATGGTTTTTCATTACATTTAGGCACCTCACAGACCCTGCTACTTGCGTTAAACCCTATTTTCAGGTGTGCTAGTGTATTTGAGAAGTTTATTGTTTTCCTGACCGAAGTGAATTGCATAGAAAAATTAACTTTCGGCTCTGGCTGGATGTTGTTAATGTCTTTAATTGGCATGTCATTGATGATATTTAATTGAAATATATAGATAAAGTTTCGATGTTCCACATCTTGTAATTGGGTTTATAGTCTGACAAAATGGAGAGGTCATCAACACATTTCCTTTTTAAGTATGAGCCTTTCTACTGATCCTCTTTCTCTTTCACAACTAAAAGGGGCAAGTTCGTTCTTAGCTTACGAAAGAAAAGAACGGATTGGGAAGTACCAAATAGGCAAGTGCTGGGCTGGGGACCATTTTTTATCGAATGCCATGACTTAAATTGGGGGCGCCAAATTGTCGTTCACACAACTTCCTATTAAAATTTATTAGCCATTCATTATAGGCCCTGGTAACTAAAAAGAAATAGATGGTAAATTAACTGGGAGAAATGGAGCAAATTGCTTTTATTGTCAAATATAGTAGGCTTTAATATCCTTATTTTTTATTTTTGGAATTAGAAATCTTGATAAACTTGGGGTTGCATTAATGCGCAGAGGAGGCAGGTGTGACTTCAGAAGAGGAACTGGGTTGTGGTGAGGTTGAAGCTGTTGAAGGTGACGGATCTTGTGGCAGTTGCCAAGCTGATAAAGAGATCAAAGAAATGCTTCTTCGTAAGTACAGTGGCTATCTTAGCAATCTGCGGAAGGAGTTCTTAAAGAAAAGGAAAAGCGGCAAGCTTCCAAAAGATGCAAGGATGACGCTACTCAATTGGTGGAACACCCATTACAGATGGCCTTATCCCACGGTAATATAATTAATTAAGTCCATTACTTATTCATTATCTAACATAGCGGGTGTTACATTCTCTAATGTTCATCAACACTCATTTCATTCCAAAGTGATGTTGGATTAGCGTTTTCTTGTTTTCTCCACGTTATACAATAAACTATGGTGGATGCTGATGTTTTTTACCTTGGCATTATAGTCTCCCGGCTGAGTTTTGGCTTTACCAATGCAAATTTGGTAAGCACTTGAACATTTGTCCTTGTATAGTTTCATTTGGTGGTTGTATGAAAAGAAGCTAGCAAGCGCCATATGATAGAAGCTAGCTTGCACCGTATACAGCTGATTGTGATTTTGAATTTAGGACCTGCGAGGATAGAGAATAGTAGTGACACTAGAAATTAATTATGATGTGCTGGCTGTAAGCCAAGTGGGTATTTATTTGTGAATGCAAGGGTAATAAAATCTGAAAATGGTGAGACATGCAGGAGGAGGAGAAAGTGAGGCTATCGGAAATGAGTGGACTGAGTCAAAAGCAGATCAATAACTGGTTTATCAATCAGAGGAAACGGCACTGGAAGCCATCTGATGATATGCGAATTGCCGTGTTGGAGGGTGTAAGTGGGGCTGCCTTTGGACCCCCTTTCTGCTATTCTGCTCCTCCGCCTCCGCCTCATTGATATTCCTTTCTTCTCTCACATCTTGCACACACGCGCACGTGTGTTCCAGGAGATCAATCTTTGGGACCTCCACACAAATGTATGAGCTACCTCTCAAATATTTGCTTGTTTATATATATACATAGATACGTGTGTGTGTGTGGGAGCAGCGTGTTTGTGTATCATATATGGGATTCCTGGAATTCCACCGGGAACGACCCGCCTAATCATCGACGCTGAAACAGTTCTATACTTGCTATACTCTCTGTACTTGATTGTTCTCTGTGATCGACGTGCTGCGATCTCGTCAATTAAGTTTATATGTGCCAGGATTGAACGTCTGCGATGGATTTTGTTTGCATTTAGAGCCTGTATGAGAGCTGGAAAATGGAAAGCATGTTAAACGTCGCGCGTAGTATATTTGCTTTGGATAGAGGAAGATGATATTTGTAAGTGGGTGGATCGGGGAGAAGATTTTCTGCTCCGTGCAAGTGGAAATAGCAACGAGGTTTCGTCTCATCTCAATTTGTGACCGGTCGGCTGCTGCTGCTTCGTTTAGCTGGTGCAGGAATTTCGTTGGTGTCTACTGTACTTCGTCCCTACCCTTCTCTACTCGACCAAGCTGCACTGCACGTCTGCACCTATTCACATTCACAATGGTCATTAATTATCTTTTGGACTTGATTTTCTAATTAACCCAAGCTTTGAAGAAATGGTAAATCCGAAAGATAATCCTCCAACAAAAACTTTGTTAAGAGGCTTTGGGCCGGGCTCGAGTTTTTTAACACAGCTTCGAGATCTCATTCATGGTCACGGTTCCACGCTTCTAAATTCAATATGCCTTTTTATTTAACTATATTATTCTTGGTATTAAAATTCCATTAATTCAATGTTTTTATGTATTTCAAATGGTTGTTTTTCAGTTAAGGATTCTCCGTATTTGAGCACTAAACTCCAAGTCTATTGGAGAAATGAAATTATTAATCATGTCTGCATATTCTTAACAAATTCAGACCGGAAACTGGATAAAAGAAAATTACGATATGGTATGGTCTCAATTTGTAAAGAATTTACAACATCGAAAAAATTCCATACGGGCAATTCCCATGTTTTGGGCCAGGCTAAGAGGTAAACGAGTGCCGCTCGGCCTTCTTCAATCAATTTCTTTTCTATATATATATAAAGCTTGGAGCTTGGCAGGAGGAACGTGATTGATGAGAATGTAAAATACAGTATTTATGGGGAGTTTTTTCACCTGCCAAGAAATTTATAGGGACTTATATTATTTACAAGAGCACGACTTTTTTTCTCGTGTACTACTTTTTTTATTTCAATCTATTTTTATCCTTTTTATTGAGTTTCGTATAATTATCATCATCATGTTCCCTTGTATTCCAATAAAATTGAGATTTTAGAAAAAAGGGTGCAGGCTTCAGGAAATTGTGAAGTTGTTATCCCTCGAAAATGTATTTTTTTGGGGTGTATAATTTTGAAGTGAATTGATTGTGATGGGTTCGAGTGATGGCGCAATAATGAAAGGAAACGCAGTACAGTTTTGTCGAATAACTTGATGCGTGTCCACAGGACAGCAACTTCCGTGTGGAACACCATCGCTTCCAAATCATGGAGTGTCGAACTCCCGTCTTCCTCAATCCTCATTTCAGTGCGCCTTCTTAATCTATAGTGTCATGCCACTGGCTATTGTGTCTACGGTGAAGCATTATTTCTTTCGTTTTAAAAATTATTTGTTTAAAATAATAATGTCACTCTATCATTTTTCAGAGATTGCGGAGGCAAGGTAAAATTTAAATAAACGTATACAGAGCTGGTACAAAAACAAAAGTATATATAGTTCTACGCATGGACGAAACGCGGAGTTTGAAGACTCCGCGGCGTTATTTATTGTACTTTATAAGATATAGAATAGTGTCTTGTTAAGCTTTTTTATCTTTGATATTAATTAAATATTTCTTATAAATGTTGTTCATATTGGAGAAGGGAAGCATCAATTAGGCATGGAATGCAGCATGCCCACAGACAACAAAGCTGATTTCAACATGCACGATGCATCAGTCAACATACATTTATATAAAATTTATATAGAGACATTATATTTATAAATTATAAAAAAATGTAATTCATTTCATATGCGTAGTTAGATTTAAACTTAAATCACGCTACTGCGAAAGCTGAAAAATCACCTAGTCGAAAAATGCTTCGTGCTTCTGGCTTGCAAAATGAAATGAAAAACGCTGTTGGTCGGCCCTTTCCTTTGAGGCTTCAAAGTCGAAGAGAACCCCGGGCGCCCTAGTAGGCTCGCAACAAGAAAGTATCGGGTTTATTATAAAAAAAAAAAAAAAACAAAACAAGTATCGGATTTCTCGTATATATGTCAGCCCCCCAACACACGTACGCACGCACGCACACACACACACACACACACACACACACACACACACATATTTGCTTCGTAATTTCAAATTTACGACATATATTAGCATATTTTCGCTTTGGATCCTGTCAATTATTAGTTTTCGATCGAGGTCTATAAACTAGATAACAAGGCAACTCCGGCTAGGTTTCTTCTTCTTCTTCTTCTTTTTTTTGGGTACCCTGACGATTATGGACATTACATAGAAAACAAAAGGTTACGTAGCTTACTAAATTTATAATCCCCACAAGCGCATGCTGTGGCATGCACGTAATGATGTGAGATTTCGTATAGAACCTGCTTATAGATTTTGAATATCGAGGGTCTCCAATTGATCTAGACAAAGATATTGTCATCTTACTAGCTAGCTGGATCAGTAACACTCAAACAATGTAACAAGGATTTGTCCCTAATGTCACTTCCTTCGATGACTTCGTAATTAAAGTTCCATCCACTTGATGCCCTGAGTTTGAAAGAACGATTCAACGCCGAGTTTCTTCTGCACTATCATGTCAATGGCCTCACATGGCTTGTTTTTCCCTTAGACTCTATACTTTTTCCTAGATGACAAGTGAAGGCATTGGAGCAAGGAAGCTTGCAACAATGCAACCCGTTTCTGCACATATGATAATGACCATATGTCTCTGTAATTTTTTGGCTGAATTTTCAACTCAATGCCCACCTCAATTCTTGTACTGTTGCAGCTTATATAAAAATCAGTTTTCTGAATCAAATCATAAATAGATGATATCTTGCTGGAAAAAGGATTTTTCTTAAAGCGACACAGCCTTGTAAGTAGATCGTACTGGAAAATAATTTCATTCATGGCTAGTTTCAATGTTCACAAGTCACCAGCTTTTTGATGAATTAAACGCCTCTTCCGTGCATCTATTAACCAAGGACCAACAAATACCACATGTATTTGCATTCAAATTAAACTAACTTAGCAAGCCTTAACACCTATTAGGTTTTCGGTTACGTTTTCCCCTCAAATCAAGCTAGTTAAACTGTGGGGAGACATCACCAAGGAAAAGAATGTCATTTTGCAAGCACATGCACCACAGAAGTCAGAAAGTACATTTGGCTCTGATTAAAAGCTCAAACCGAGACATTCATAAGTTGTTGGGGCACATAATTACAAGGATCCCTCTTTGAACTGAGCACATGTGTACTTGAGGATTATATGTTCTGCTAGACCAAGCAGTTACTTTTGCAATATCGTCAGCCAACAAAAAAAAAAATGAACGAAGAAAATAAAAATAGTTACTGCGCAGGGACCACGTTAATACAGGGAGCAAGGCTAACAGAATCTACTAAATCTCGCTGTCCTAAACTGAACCGATTAAAAGTCACGCCCACATACACATGATAATAAAACCCAGCAAAAATCCAATCTCCCTTCTTTCTTTCTTATTTGCATGAAATTTAATAAATAGTATAATATGCGCGCGTATAATTTAATCAAAGAATATTCATACAATTGTCTGTAAAACTAGGATGCTTTTTATGATTTTATCGAACAATTACACATTTAATCTAATTAGAAATTGCATCGCATAACCCTAAAAATATAAATAACTTCGTATTAGACAAGTCGACTTGCATTTTATTCCAGGCACGACACTGATGATTTGATGAACCATTACAGTGAAAACAAGAAGATAATTTTTTACCACTTCCTTCATCAGGTTACGGTGATGCTAGTATCTCAAAGGGATGTGATGATCAACTTGAAGCTTGCACCAATGACAACATCCTGATAACAAGGAATTAAATTGAAAGAAGAAACCCTTTAAGAGTGTGGCTCATCAGGAAAACACATATAAGCCCCCTTTTTATTTCTTGAAAATTTTAGAACAGCATCGCGAAAATTATCATTACCAGATGATACAGATATCATATGTTGCAGGAAAATTAAACTAAGCTTCTGGCTAGCCACCACATGACCCAATAATTCCATGTAGAGAGACTCCAATGACATATAGCCAGAGAAATGAAGGCAGTGAGAGAGAGAGAGAGAGACGTAGAGTCACGATAGCTGTTCCTCAACGGTCAACTCCTCAATCATATTGCCATGGTTGATGAGGGGATTAAAGACCTGTATTTCAGAACACTTGTTGGGTAATATCATGTTCGGAAGACTTTGCTGATCATGCGAGCCGTGTAGAGGCAGGGGATACTTCCGTGCTATGACCACGGAATTGATAACCTCATCCGTCGGATGAAACACGGAGAGCACCTCGAAGCCTCGAAGATCGCCGGGCTCAACCACAGGGTACAGGAAAGCACGAGCCCCATGGGCGCTCCTCAGCATCAGAAGCGCTCCCGGAGCCATGTACTCGGCCAGATGATCGATGATCCGATTCTTCTCCGCCTTGTCCATCCCCACGAGAGCCGCCAAATAAACAATATCATACTCTTCCAAGTCCTTGGTCACGTCCAAGATATCGCTGGTGTGAAAGACCATGCGCTTGGACAAATCATTATCAGAAGAAAACAAGCGGAGGGCCATGGAATTGGCCTGTGGGTCGATGTCATAGTTGTGGAAGGTGGTGGTGGGGAGGTGATTGGAGGCCAGGACGATGGAAGTGAAAGGGAGAGGACCCGAGCCGACGAAGGCTATGGTGGAAGGGACGCGAGTGCAGTGCTGGGTGAGGATGGTGAACTCAAGGAGGCCGAGCTTGAGGTAGTTGGAGTAGTAAGGGAAGATGTGGAGGTGGCGGAGAGGGTTGTCGAAGGAGCCGAGGATGGTGGAGTAGTGGCTCTCGAGAAGGCCTTCGGCCTGGCCACAGAGTCGAATGAGTTTGGATCGAATCTCTTGAAGGCTTTTGGGGAGCTTGGTGACATCAATAGGGCTGGGTGGTATGCATGTGAGGACGAGTTGGGTAAAAAGGGTGTCGACATTCTCGCAGGGTTTGAGACTATTGAGGCTGGAGATCTCGTCGTAGAGGTCGCAGATCTTTCCAATCAACAAATCTTCCTGGCTCACCATGTCGACACTATGAGGAGGCTGCTCTGTCTTTTTTGACAGACCCTGTGTCCCTAAAGAGAAAATGCTCTTTGAACGGAACACTATGTTAAGGAGACGCTGAACCCCTGGGGAGGGCGGGATCTGTATTTATGCCCATTGCCGGGCCCCACGCGGGCCCCCGACACTTTACGATCATTGGCTTATTGCTATTGGGTGAAGGCGTGTGCTGTTCATTTTGTTCCGCCATACATGGATTAGAATCTAAAATATTATCGCCTTTCCCCGTGCCAAAAAAAAAAAAAAAATATATATATATATATATATAAAACCACAGACAACAATGTTCTGGCTGTGTCATTGATAACAACTAATTCATTTTTATTCGATAAATATGTGCTGGTATTGGCATGTAATGGAATTAGGGTTTTGGGATGCATCGTGATGAATTCCCCAGAGATCCCATGCTCATGGATTGCACATGTATGCGTATAATAAGTAATAAATATGAGGAAGGGAATATATGTGTGTCTCTTTAATTAGGTGAAAGAAATCCAAGGACCAGTAAAGGTTGAGAAAAGGGCATGAAGGAAAGTGGGAGAATGAACGTCCACATCGCAAGGGGCTTTCGGGGTCAAAAGTGTGGTAACATTTCAGGTAAGAAGTGTGATGGAGAATCTCAGAGTCAATATCAAAGTTATTGGCGGTGGATGCAATGTGATTTACTAGATGCTCTTGCATTAATTTCTCCTCCCCTCTCTCTCTTCCTCGATCGGGCCTTGATGCTTCCCAGTAAAACCTTGAATTACAACAAATAATTAGATTTTGCTATCAATTGGACAATGATCACCCGACCTCTTGTTGTTTCATTATTTATTTCAGCAACAAAACATGGGCGTTCTGACGAAAAGGGATCACATCAACGCTCCAACGGGGGAGAACAGTACATCTTTGTCATTCATGAAGCTCATGGTCCAACATGAGACCGTTAAAAAAATAAAAGTATCTTCACTGTATTGTAATTTATCGTGAGAAGTTTCAATTGTATTTGAATGTACCAAAGAATTGACAATATATAATTAGTTTTTGTTCTTTTTTGTTTTCATCTACAGCTACTCGCCGTTAAGGTACGTAGTTGTATTGTGAATATCAGAATATATGTCAGAGTCCAATTTGTGAAGTGATAAATAAATGGAACATGTTTGTTGAGTGCTGTGTAAGCTACTATCAGCATCGATTCAGTTCACACGGGATAGACTATACATTGCCGGTTTTAAATGAAAACGAAAACCCAGTGCATCCAAATACATCCTTTCTATTCCCCGCTTTTACCCGATAAACATAATTTAATGAACGCTCTCGATCGAGGAATTTTCTCTCACACATCGTAGATACATGATTTACTAATAACTCATTAATAATATTGTTGATTGGGATTATTACTGAACAAGATTCGGTGCGTCTGGCCTTGATGGAGCAGTCCACTATAATGATAGGAGACAAAGTTCGTTGTTCTGCAGAATGCGTTTGAATTCTCGGATTCCCTTCATCTTCGGCCGCATACTACTACCTTTTCTTTTTCTTTTTCCAGTGGCCGCATACTACTTCCCAACTGGATCGCTCTCCCTTTTGTTTCTTTCCTGAAATTAATTCTCTTTCCCCTCTCTCCTCAATTTATTTTAAATATTATCGCATCGCAAAATCTATTACACTGATCACCTCTGCAAGTGCAAAGAAAAATTTCATCTCAAGACCAAAAAAAAGACTCCAGACATATAATACAATGAATTGATTTTTTTTTAAGTTAGGAATTCGCCAATTTTGTAATTTTTTAAAAAGTAGGTCAAAGAAGATTTTTTATTTTATATAAAAAATAACAGTGAAGGAAAATAAGGAAAAAAAGGAAACTTTTCAAAAAATTCAAATATAGAAAAGATTATTACGTGAAAAACTCGGATATCCTTGTAAATTGGTGGGTGTATTATTTTGTTTGTTGTGACAAAATCTATGAGAGGCCGCTGGTACAGAATTTGTCTTTAGAAAAGGTGGGAAATACAGTGTATGGGTAACGATGAAAGGATATGTGGATCCTCATCGTGTTGACATTGAACAAGTTGCCCCTCTTGTTCCACTTCAACCCTTTCCTGTATTAAAAAAACATTTGTTATCCTTTACTTTGATTCCTTCAACTTCGATGGTGCAGATGACTCCATGCCATCTCCTTTAATTATTTTTCCGAAAGTTATGACCATTTGACGCCTTGTACGGTTCTAGGTTTTCCTCTTTTTCATCTATTTTTTCTCGTTCTCATATATATTCCCCCCCTAGCAAAATCCATGTCCAACAAATTATGCTATTTTTTATTTCACCGATTTCAGAACGCAAGTTAAATCATCCAACGCTAACTTAATTATAGACGCATCTTAGTCATTCAATCTTTTAACTTTGACACTTTCATTAACAAAAAAAATTCATACATTAAACTTTTAAATATAAACAAATTAATTTTTCAAAATAATAATCACTAGCATGGAAAGAGTATTTGAAATCAATGATAATATGGGTAGAAAAACTAAAAAAATATTTTATAAAATCAATGAACTAAATTAAAATTTTATATAAATCAGAGTATCAGAGATATACACACTTGAGTTCAACTCATGAATTCTATTTATGGGGGGTGACTAAATTATATTTGTCACTTGAATTCTCTCAAAAAACAGCATCGTAAATCTTGTTTATGGGTGGTGACTGAATAAATCATCTATCTTTACAAGATAAGCATGGAGAGAAAGTATTGAGGAAATTCATTCCTCAAATATTCGAAAAATTTGAAGTAACTTTAGTAGAGTCAAAAGAAGATTTAGTTGACCAAAAAAGAGAAAATTAATTGGTCGCATCAATATATATATATATATATACACACACATAAAGCACTAATAACCGGATTGGCGAGAAGTGACATAATGAAGACTGGTTTCCATTAGAATTGGATGATATAAAGGTGCACTAAAGGAGGCATTTGCGATGACGCAGGCACAGAAGTATGGTTGGAAAAGAGAGAGATTAGCAGTGGGCGCCAATTATTACTTGATTAGTGGATGAAAAGCAAAAGCTACTTCTTGTAGGGGCAGGGCAGCGATTGCATATTTGTTTATTAGTCAATTTGGCCACTTTCACCCCTCCAAAATGCGACTACTCGACGCTGAAAGCAACAACAGTGTTGCAGCCTGTTGAGTCCACTTTGGGAAAATGCAGTGTGTTGCCAATATGCACTCATCCTGTGCTCCTCCTACCCTTTCGGTCGCACCATCTCCAATTATTCCCTAATGCTCCGCATTGCTACACCATTAAAGCATCACAAGTATTAGAATACTCTTGTCAGGAAAGAGCTATAGCCATCATGATGGCCCATGGATAATGGCATCCATGTTGGTTGGCCATCAATGAAGCTAAGTCTCACTCCTTTGACCATTCCTGATAACCATACCTGTTCCTGCGAGATTGATGCCCTCCTCTTCTCTGCTCATTCTTCTAACATGTAGCTACACATGGCAGGAACGCTCAAACAGGTGATATATTTCTGAATTTAATAGGATTCCTTGTCGTCCTCATCTATACTTGCTGTCATGCTATCTATTCACTACTACAAAAAACCTCTATAAGAGCGCCTATTTTGGAGGGCTTATTCATACACATATTCTATACTGCTTTTTCTCTGTCTCTACCATATCCCACGCATGCCTGGCTCCCCGAGGTTAAAATGAGATTGCTTAGCAAGTCCATCTCAAGCATTTCACTATCTGTTACAATCACCTCATCTGTTGGAAATGCTATCTAATTGGTTGACTTAGAACCCTGAGATATAAGACCAAATGGAGGTACACACAAATCTCTACGGACCCTTTCCTAGGGAAACATCTGCAACATTAAAAAGTAAAATTGCGAATGAAATATTAATTAAAACGTGTACATTTGTTACAAAACTTGGGCGTTATCCCCACATATCAAAGCCATGTTCATCTAATATCAGATAAAAAAATCTGGGGCGAAATGATGAGCTGAACAAGTTGTATTGGTGGCTCTGATAGGTAGGAGAAATGGGCATTGGAGCTAGAATTTCAAGGACAGGAAATGCACTGCATTGACCGCATCATATACCATGAGTCCAATTCTACCTCCAACCCAACGTCCTATTTGACTTCCCACAAGATAACCAAAGTCTCGCAAGACTCCGCTGCCCAAAGAAAGCTCCAGTATAAGTACCAAACAACGTTCCTATGCTTCTGAGGAACGCTTCTGCCATGGTAGCACCATAGTACATGGCTTCAAAAAACTCCCATCCTGAAGACATGATGGTACCTATAACGCGCTTTGCTTCACGGGACGCCATCTTTGCTGCCTTCTTCCCACGTCTCCCAGCAAGTCTGAAGACTCTTTTGTGACATTCCCTTTGAACCTGCTTGGAAAAGGGCAGTCTCAATGGCTTCATCCCGTGCTTTCACCACACGAGCAGTTTCAATGTTGTAGGAGAAGAGTTTCGCAGCTTCCTTCATAGAGCATCCCAGACTTCCAGCACCCACGTCAAAGCAATCTAAAACTGTAAACTTCCCACATCGGGATGAACCCTCCTGCCCGGCTAGCTCTCTGCATTTATCAGCCGAAACGACCCACTACAATCATTCTCACGTGCCCGTCCTCACCGCGTTTTGGTGCGCAAAAGTATACAATAATACAAAGAAATACGTATGCTGTCTTGTATACCTTACACCCATCCATCCATTTTACAAGTTATAAATCATTCTAGCTAGGCATCACTGAGAATAACTGCTCTGGTTTTTATCAGAACATGTGTCAAATTCAACGCCAATAAATCCTCTTGCAGATGAATGGATTAAAGAAGCGCGCAGAAGAATGCAGCGAGATAGAGCTGGAAATTTGGGCAGATCAAGCCTACTCTTCGAACCAAACCCCAACAAGCATGGCTCCCTAAAAATCTCAAATAATCAAGCTCAGTCCGAATTCCTTCAAGCTTCAAGTGGCCCAAATACCTGAATTTTATTTTTAAAATTATTTTTAATTAATTTGTTTACTTTAAAATTAATTATTTTATTTTATAAAAAATATAAAATATATTTTTTTATAGTTAAATAATGTATAAGACTTGAATATATGATATTTTAATATAAAATGACCTGATCTTAAATAATTAATATTTATTATATATTTTTTAAAATAAATTTTTTTATTTGAACATTCGGGCCAAACACAAACTCAATCGGGCTTGTTCTGAATTTTTTCAAGCCTATTTGGATAGGCTCTAATGGGTCTGAACATAAAAAAATATGTTTTTTAAAGTTCAATTTTAAATTTTTTTTTGGCAAGTTCAAACTTAACTAAAATTATCAGCTTTAGATAGAGAGAAAGATATATTACAGAAAAACCTGAATCTGTGATTTCAGAACAAAGCAAATCGTACCGTGACGGCTGCCATTGGTGTTTATCGATGATGATCATGCAATGCAAATTATCTAAAATTGATAGCAAATAGCCGAAAAGGGAAATTCAATTACAAGATACAATGAATAGATAGAATACTATTGAGAAGCTAACGAAATTGGTATGTATGTGCATAGAAGTACCTATTTTGCTGAGCAGAATGATGCCAACAACGAAGAAGAGGACCCGGATCCTCTTTTTTCCGAGTTCCATGGCTCTGCTCTTTAAATGACACAGACCTAAGCCTTAACCCTATGAATGCTTCAAATACCAAAATTGATTTTCATCTGACGCTCGTAGTTCCGGTGTTCATTCCTTTTGTTTTGTTGTTCTTTTTTCAGTTCGTGTTTTTATGAAGGAACTCACTTTTTTCCCCCTTCCTCTTGCCATCTCTTCGCGTGCAAGTCATTCCAATCTTAACATGTTACCGAGGTCGAAGAAGAGACAAGGACCTCCTATATTGGAGATCTCTTTTTGATCTTAAAATGGAAATGTCGGGGCTACCCTTCTGGAATTATTTGCTCCTGCCCACAGGTTTGGGAGATAAAATAGTTGTAAAGGGTAATCAACTCATGTTCCCTTAAAAGCGTATAATTGTGATTTTGCAGTTTTTACGTACGGATATATATGCTTTTTGCCTTTTTGTATCCCGAAAAGGATTGATTTTAGCCGTTCGGACTTGGGACTATCGATTTCATTAAAAAAAAAAAGAATAAATGAAAATAAAAATCGGATAAATAATATATACCGAGACCCTCTTATCCTTGTATATATATACATAAACAAAGGCGTCTCATTGTTACATACAATGCATGAGGCTCTCACACGTACGTATACAAAACACAGGTCTTGCTTGCATATATTAACACACTTCACAAGGTAAAAAATTTTCCCTCTGAAAAACATATAATTAAAAGATGAAGAAAATTAAACAGAGGCGCAACAGACTACATAAAAACATGCTAAACAAATAAAAAGATGAGGTGGGGTTGGCTGTAATTAGAATTTTGGGTTTCAAACCTTCCCAATCTCGAGGGAAAAAATCCCAAAAACAAGGGCGAACTCCATGCCGAGGACACAGCGGTACTTTGGAGGGAACAAAAGTGTTAATTTCGTCAAATAGAAACACGAGGGTTTATGGTGGGCTTTACGCCTTCAACAAATCTTGGAGTGTATATTCGTATTGTATGCAACTCTTCTATTCATTCCAGCCAACATCAATGGCGGTTTTCGGCCAACTCAAGCATCCATTTTAGGGCTTGAGCCAACTTCAATTTCAGAAATATTGTCTCATCATATTCCTTCATCTATTACCGCATAATGTTGAAGCTCATTTCCTCCTCATGCGTCCGAAGCCGTACCCACCACCTTGCTCCGAGTTCGATAA
The DNA here is from genome assembly GCF_029017545.1 of Prosopis cineraria. NCBI lineage: Eukaryota > Viridiplantae > Streptophyta > Magnoliopsida > Fabales > Fabaceae > Prosopis > Prosopis cineraria. The sequence continues at coordinate 57,474,879 of NW_026555332.1, forward strand.
CGGCTCTCCGGCCCACAATCGAGTCTACCCCGCCTTGGCTTAATGTATTGAGTTCACTGAGGCGGCTAAGTTTTAGGAATCCTAATTTAGGTGGCAGGGTATTTTTCTGTTCGGATTCTAATGATGGGTCCGATCAGGTAGTCGAGGCCCAGGTCAAGGCAGCCGAGTCCAGCGCCGACGAGGCCGACTCCAGGGCTGCTTCAGCTATCGTGCCCACTAGTCCCAGACCGGAAGATTATCTCACGGTTAGTTTTGGAGATTTTCATCTGCTTGGCAGTAATTTTATAGCCAACCAGCTTGGAAGTTAAGTGTTTAAGAAATTGCCAAACAATCCAAATGATGCAGTGTAATTGTCATTTAGAAATCAAAGTTCGCAACTTGAGGCAATTGCGGTAATTTGGGTACGCTATCAGAGTGTCCTTCGTTTCAATAAGCGTTACTCACGCGCACCTTGTTATTGAAATACTAATATTAATTTCGAACTAGAACTTGGTTCCGTTTCCTTTTGTCCCATCCTTCCATCGCTATTTAGTTTTCTTATATAATTAGACATATTGAACTTGATCATTGAAAAACGTGTGACGGAAAAATTGCAGCTTATCGTCATCCTTAAAAATAAGAAGCAACTGGAAACGCATGATTAGTGACAGATGATATTTACTCATTTTTCTCTGGTTGCAGACAGCCATTGAGGGGGAGATATGATTCTCATAACTGAAATGTAACCTAGACATCTTTGAACGGGAGCATATATCTATAATACCTGCAATGTTATAACTCCCTAGTAGCAAAAAGTGGTTACTGTTGATATTGCCCGTAATTTGTTCATCCTCTAAAAAGTTTCAGTAAACAAAATGTAAATACGAGATTGATGTGAATGTAGTGTCAGAAGCTTAACATGCCGTTTCTTGTTGCTATAATGTAAAGCTGATCCAGAGAGGGTGAATATCTTTGATCCTTCAAGATATTTAATTAACCGGAAATAAGTTTTTGCAAGTATTCAAGTTTTGTGTTTTGTTTCTTGGAAGTTTCTTCTGGTATTGTGTTTCTACTTCATTTCCGGGCTCTGCTGAGGCAGTCGTTGGCATATATGGGATGCTTTATGCTGTTTTCATGCTGTGGAAGTAAATGGAGGATTCTATTAGCGTTATACTGTTTTTTCATTTTTAATATGGCTTACAAAATGATGCATTTGGAGTTGGCCTACTAAAATGTATTAGGAGCTTATGAATTGTTATCCTATTTTGCACTGCTTTCTTAGCATCAACCTTGCTTGCATATATCATGTTTTTCTGATTTTTCTTCTTCTTCGTTTCCTTCAAGACAGGTTTTGGCCCTTCCATTGCCACACAGACCACTTTTTCCAGGATTTTACATGCCAATCTATGTTAAGGTGTGGTGGGATGTCAAGAATGAGAATTAAGCATCCTTTTTTGCTCCTTACATAAAGCTGGCTGAATCATATCAGAACTGTAACATTGCCTGACTGGTTTTAACTAATTGCTTCAAATGTAGCTTGATACTGTAATTGTCTAATGATTATTTTTCTATACATCCAGGATCCCAAATTATTGGCAGCTTTACATGAAAGTCGAAAACGGCAAGCCCCTTATGCAGGTGCTTTCCTCCTTAAGGATGAGACGGAGGCTGATTCAAGTGTGGCTTCTGGCTCTGAAACAGAGAAGAATGTATATGATTTAAAAGGAAAAGAGTTGTTTAATCGTCTTCATGAAGTTGGTACGCTTGCTCAGGTGTGTTTGTTTGCAACTTGTTAGCTTATGCTTTATGATTTATTGCTTAGGTTGGCACCTCATTCTCTGCTAACTATTCTCTACCAGATTTCAAGCATTGCAGGGGACCAGGTAATCCTTATTGGTCACAGGCGACTACGTATTACTGAGATGGTTAGTGATGAACATGTGAAGATCTACTGATAACTGTGTTTTTAATTTAACTTTTGGCATGTTATTCATCATGTGCTTTTGTTTCATTCACAAAGATTTCAATATTCTCATTATTGCTTCTGTGTGTTTGACAGTTTGTCGTTTGCATGTGTGGCTAAAGTCTAAGTTACTATGTTAATTATTATTTTACTGGTCAGTTACTATGTCAATGACATAAACAATTTATATCTTTTCTACAGGTTAATGAGGATCCACTTACCGTAAAAGTTGATCATCTCAAGGTATGCCATCTATCTGTTGTTTCCTATGTGCCAATTTTTTAATAGACTGAAAATTTCTTCTGCTTCTATTATTCAATGAACAGCATTTTTATATAACTCATTTTCTTAATTGTGTTCTTGACACTGCAGGATAAACCTTATGACAAAGATGATGATATTATAAAGGCTACTTCATTTGAGGTTATATCAACCCTAAGAGATGTTCTCAAAACTAGCTCACTTTGGAGAGATCATGTTCAGACTTACACTAAGGTATAAATCATGCCTATAAGTGTATTATGACTGACTTATCCCATCTAACTAAGATTACTTATGAATTCCTAGAGGTATCTTTGACTGTACTGTAATTTTATTTGACAAGCTGCAGCTGCCAATTAATGATGTTTATCTTCTCCATCAATCTGCCTTGGCAGAACTTGTGCTTGAGGACTTTCACTAGGCCTTTTGCATCACAAGATATTAAATTTTTATTATCTGATTCAATTGATCCTTTAGGGTATAAAACAAAGTATTCAGTGGGTCACAACTGTGCTAAATAATAAATTATTAAACAGTGCACAAGCACTAACTAGATCATGACTATTACACATCATCATTTCAACCATATTTCGTTTCTCAGACCCCTTATCCTGGTTTTTATTGTTTTGACCAAATAAAACACCGGTGTATCTAAAAGTACCTCGTGATAGTGTTTGTATGTTGAAATGTTTGATTAGTTGACTATAGGCTGCATGGTTTAATACTTTTTTATTTTTACCTATTATGTCCTGTTGATTCTTTCCTTAAAATTCCGCAGCATATAGGTGATTTTACTTTACCAAGGCTTGCAGACTTTGGAGCTGCAATATCTGGGGCAAATAAGTTGCAATGCCAGCAAGTGCTTGAAGAGCTAGATGTGAGTAAATTTTGGTAAATGAGAACGAGAAGCTCTAGCCTGATGCATTGCATACTTCATATTTCTTGTTTGCAAAGCTTTGATCATTTTTAATTTCTTGAGCAAGATTTGCTAGTATATTTGATGTCAAATTAGTATTTAACATTTAAAGAAATTCGAATCAGGAACATGTTCTGAAAATCTTACATGTGGAGTTATGCATGCTCTTTTCTTGGATAGGTTTATAAACGATTGAAACTTACTTTGGAGTTAGTAAAGAAAGAGATGGAGATCAGCAAGATTCAGGTATAGTGCTCTCCCCCTCTTCGTTTGGTGCTTAATTTTTTATATGTTGAGCCCCATCTGTATTCTTATCAGGAGTCAATTGCGAAAGCAATTGAAGAAAAGATAAGTGGTGAGCAGCGTCGTTACTTGTTGAATGAGCAACTTAAGGCGATAAAAAAGGTACAAAGCCCTCTCTTTCCCTCTGCTCCATGGTGTTTGTTTCAATGGATAAATAAATTCCCTTTTTCAGTATTGAAGTTCAGAACTTGTGAATATTGCTCACAAGCCTGAGCCTCATGGCATAGTCTGCCCCTACTCCTAGAAAATTGTGTTTTCCACTTTCTTGCCCTGCTTAATTAAGGAATTTTATTTGATTCATTAGCTATATTAAAGATGTTAGGAACAAACGTATGTGAGGTAATTTGATTTCATCAGGACCTATTATATCCTGGGTTATAAAATGTTTATAGTGCTCCACCGTAGCTTCTTGATCTTATTGGTACGTACAATAATAGTGCAATTTGTGGGCGTTGTTGCTGAAAAGCTCCATTGCTTATATGCTTGTAAACTAATTTGCTTTGATTTATAATTATTTCTATCGCAGGAACTGGGACTGGAGACAGATGACAAAACTGCTCTTACTGGTTGGTTTTGATCTCTACCATCTGTTTTTTGATACACAATGGTAGATTTATTTTTCTTTCTATCCTGCTTAAGTGATCAAGTTATTGTGTTTGTGATATATAATGGAGCAATCGAAGCCTATTTTTCTAATTCCTAAAAGTGTTGACTCGTTTCTCCATTGTTAATTCTTTCCAAGAAGTCTGCTGCTCTCAATTTAGTCCCTTGAAAATTCCATCACCGTTAATTTTGTCCAATGTCAAGCGTAAAATGATATGTTTTTTAAAATATTAGGACTAAATTGTTGCTGACAGTTTCTTTTGAGGACCAAAGTGGTAGTATTCTTTTTTAAAATGCTTTCATTGTATAGTGAGCTTGAGGATGTTTGTACTTAATATTGTGCACTGTCGTTTGCATGCGGGTCGGTCTTTTTATAGCCTTATCTAGTTAAAGGTTCGAACTCACAGCAGTCTTCTGCTCTTATATGTCAGATGGAGTGTACTTTCTAGTTAACTAGTTTGCTGAAGTTTGCTTTACTTTCTATTAAATTCATTGCAGGAAAATTCAGGGAAAGGATTGAACCAAAGCGAGAGAAATGTCCATCTCATGTCTTGCAAGTTATAGATGAAGAGCTCACAAAACTACAGCTGTTGGAGGCTAGTTCAAGTGAATTCAGTGTAACCCGTAACTACTTGGACTGGTTGACTGCACTGCCTTGGGGTGAATACAGGTTTGTACTCCTTGAACTTGGTGTATTATATTAGTTGCGGCATATCTAATCTTTTGAAGAGTTAAATAAATTCTTTTAGTGCCATCGCCAATGACCTTAATGTGGGACTGGTGTTTGACAGCCTGTTGATTGAGGACAATTATAGAACAGGTTTATAAGATTGAGCTTTAGAAGGTCAGAAGCTTCATAAATATCATTCTCGGAGGCTTTTGGAAGAACTTGGTTGTAAATACAACAACCTGGAAATGCAAATTTGAAATTGCTATTTCATTGTTGTGAGTGGTAGTTGATATGTGTGATCTGATATTACCAACGGATAATTTTGTTTGAAGACATGATTTTTCACCTTTATTTTAAGGGAAAATTAATCTGCATATCCTTATAGTTTTGCTCAATTTTGAATTAGGTCCTTGTAATTTATTTGTTTTATCAAGTCCTTATAGTTTGATCTAGTATAATGTTAACCCCTAAAGATTAAAATTAGTAATGAATTATTAAATTTCACAAAATAAAAATACTCTTGGAGTTTACAGGAAATTTAATTTAATACTTTTAGCCAAAATTGAAAAAAGAAAAATTGATTTAATACATTGTTTAATAAATTTAATGAAAATTATATATGTATAAAAAATATTTAGTAGACAGTCTAATTATATAAATTCTGAGTTATAAAAATTATGCAGTTAATTCTAATGTTGTATGTTCATCTAATAAAAATATAAAAATTCTTAATTTTTTTAAAAGGAAAAATTTAAGTATTTTAACCTTCAGGGATTAAAATTTAATTGATCAAACTCTGTGTGTGTGTGTGTGTGTGTGTGTGTGTGTGTGTGTGTATCTCACGTGCACAAACTCCTCCTTAGAAATTTTGTAGCTTCTATAGAAATTACATTTTAAACAAAAACGTGCCCCCCCTTTTTTTTCCCTAAAAGGCTTAACTAAATTGACTGTCCCCCCAAATTGTTCATGTGCATTCATTTCCTGACACATAGCTCTCATTACTTGTGCTTTCACTGCCATATTGGCCATCTTTCATGGCGAATCGAACATTTGGGCCAAGTTGGCGGATTTTTGTCGAACCTGATATCATGAATAAGATTCTGCTTTATTGTGCATGTATATAACTGGCTGCCAAACTGATGAGATGGCCTCTTTTATTTTAATCATACAGCTTTATGTAATTTATCAACCTACAAAAGTATCTCCAGTCTGAAATCTGTTAAAATTTGGAAACCACCCCCCTCTTTTTTTTGGGGGGGGTGTTAAGGGAGTACATTTTTGTTCTTTGTATGGCACATTTTTCTTGAAATTGAACTGAATATGAACATATGCGAATGATAAGCTTTTTCCTTTTTACAAATTGGATGACATGCAGTAAACCCTTATTGGTTGCGTGAAAAAAGCTGTGTATTATCAGTGGCAACATAAGATGTTTTTCCACTTTATTTATTTATTTTTCTGGTTTTTCTTGATTGAGTTTTGGTATCCTCCTGCTCTCTGCATTATTTTTTGTACATTATTTTTACTCTTAATGTTTTATTTCAGTTGTTAAGTTTTGGAAGGTTATGGCTTTTTATGGTCACTAAAAGTTCCCATTAATCCGATTTTCAATTTGTTAATTTGCAAATCAAGTGATGAAAACTTTGATGTAATTGGGGCACAAATGATTCTCGACGAAGACCATTACGGATTATCTGATGTGAAGGAAAGGATATTGGAATTCATTGCTGTTGGCAAGCTAAGAGGGACTTCACAAGGTAAATCATTGTTTGTTTTCATACTATTGAACCATGTGTTTCTTATTTTGTGGATGAAGGGGTTAATGTTGAGGTTTCTATGTTCCAGTAAAATATGAACTGTGTCCCTAGCCCCCCACGGGGCTGTATTTTTAAAATAATCTGGTCATGCCAGGCAGGCTCGAACCTGATCCAGGGAGCATGAATTTAGCTCATGTCTTAATCTTGAGCAGATTTTTTTCTCTTAAGATGGGCATGCTTCTCAGGTTATTTTAGGCCCCCCCCCCCAAAGTTTCATGTTGTCTTTCGTGCACCACACCCAAACCAAAAAAAAAAAAAAATTCTACCAGGTTCTTGGTCCATCCCCAATTGTCTACCTAATGCTATGCTAAACATTGATTACTTCATCCTTAAGTTGGGTGTGCATGGTATTAGCACTTGCAAATTCCTCTTGAAACATGTTTATGTGCTTTCTAGTTTCAAATGGTGGAATTAGATCACTATATATCTTGATGTTTGATGCTTATGTCAGGAATTGTTGATATGGAGTATAAATAATTTTTTGACTGAACAAAATAATGCTTTTGTGCTGATGTGTAGTGTAGAGTGAGCATATAATTTGCTTAATTAATTCGGTTGGCCATTGCTCTGTGATGATGGTCCAGTATTAGAACTTGGGGCATCAGACTTTTTGCACAGAGTGCCTATTCTGCTGCTGCTTCTTACAAGTGGTTTTTTTTTTTTTAACACTGATAGGAGTTTCATTTTAAGCTCACTTATGTAGAGGGCCTTTGGTAACAACATGCCCCTGATCTTTCTCCTATATATGCAGGGAAAATCATCTGCCTTTCTGGGCCACCAGGAGTGGGTAAAACAAGTATTGGTCGTTCAATTGCACGTGCCTTGAATCGTAAGTTTTTCCGATTCTCTGTGGGAGGATTAGCAGATGTGGCTGAGATCAAGGTAGCTAATGTCTCTTTATACCCTACAACTCTGTTCTGTGGTAGTGGCGTATGGTCCTTTTCACTAATTATTTTATCTGACAGGGCCATCGTCGAACCTATATTGGTGCTATGCCAGGGAAGATGGTGCAGTGCCTTAAGAATGTGGGAACAGCCAACCCTCTAGTTTTGATTGATGAGATTGACAAAGTAATATGTTGCTATTAGGCTCATTTTGTTTGCAGCCAGTTGATTTCGTTTGATTAGTTTTAAGTATGTCAGTTCTATTCGCCATTTGGATTTGGTCGAATTTGACCCTTAAAAATCTCAGAAATTTCAGTTTCATTAATTATTTGTGTCTAAAAGCAAGATGGTTTTGGTAATTCAATTGTCTTGCTTGATTGGCAGTTGGGCCGGGGACATGCTGGTGATCCAGCAAGTGCACTGTTAGAGCTTCTGGATCCAGAGCAGAATGCTAATTTTCTAGATCACTATCTTGATGTTCCAATTGATCTATCAAAGGTCAGTATTCGATGTGTTGGAGCCTGAGTATTTAGGTTATAGAAGATTCAACATTTGTGCATGGTTTTACTTGTGTATTTTACAAGGGATTCAGGTGTTACTGATGATGAGAATTTGGGCATATTGCAAATGTTTTGACCATAATGACTCATGCATTGGAAAACTCACTGCAGGTTCTCTTTGTTTGTACTGCAAATGTAGTGGAAATGATACCTAATCCTTTGTTAGATAGAATGGAGGTGGTTGCAATTGCTGGATATATTACTGATGAGAAAATGCACATTGCAAGAGATTATTTGGAGAAGACTACACGTGAAGCATGTGGAATAAAACCTGAACAAGTATATTTCTTCACCCACTTTGTCCCTCTTTCCTTGCAAAGGAATAGATTATATTGAAGTTTAGTCATAGAAAGCTTGATGATATCAGTTTCATTTACTGAGAATTAACTGCAAAAACAATTTTGCTCCAGGTGGAAGTTACTGATGCTGCTCTTCTTGCCTTGATAGAGAATTACTGCAGGGAAGCAGGGGTCAGGAATCTCCAAAAGCATATTGAGAAAATATACCGGAAGGTCTAAAAATATTTATTTTTAGGTCAATATTGTGAACTTCTAGCTATTACAAAGTGACCCATCTCATGAATGGTTTTGTAGATAGATTTTGTAGCTTTGTTCATTGGAATCGAGCTTCTCTTTGTTCTTAGACCTGGTGCTTTCAGTCATGACTATATCAGATATTAATCTTATGACAGATAGCACTGCAAATCGTGAGGCAGGGAGCAAAACTTGAACCTGCTGCAGCTAGTGCTCAGGATATTGAACCTAAAGAAGCCAAAGTTGATGTTCAGGATTTGAATAAAAATGCAGCTGGAAATCAAAATGCTGGGTTAGTAGAGAATTGTGGTCAAGAACAAATGAGTGAAACCTCTATAGAGGTTGACAAGGAGCAAACAGAACCACCAGCTGATCACTCTGAATGCCCTTCCAATCAAGCTGCAGACCTAGAGGTACTGTTAAAATTTGAGAGTCATAACTGGATTTGTTTCTTTAATTCATCCACCAATTATGAAGTTGGCTCTGCCAGAAACAGAGACCCACCACGTATTGGTGAAAAGTGACAATCATACAATGATCTCTTTCTTGTCAGTTGTCTCTTCTGTTCTTGTAATACCGTTTGTGCACTACTTCGTTCTCTGATATGATGCTTTTCCTCGCAGAAGACTTTATTCCATAAGTTGAGCAAATTTTCTCCAGAATTCAACAGTCACTGATTCTCATTTGAATTTCATGGGATTATACAGGGAAAAAAAGAAAGTGAGAAAGATCAGGAAAGTGAATCAACCGTGACAGCTCAAAAGGTCTTGGTTGATAAATGCAATTTACCGGACTTTGTTGGCAAACCTGTCTTCCATGCTGAACGCATCTATGACCAGACACCCATCGGGGTTGTCATGGGTCTTGCCTGGACTGCAATGGGTGGTTCCACGCTGTATATAGAGACTACTCGCGTTGAGGAAGGGGAGGGAAAAGGTGCGCTGCATCTCACTGGTCAATTAGGAGATGTCATGAAAGAAAGTGCTCAGATTGCTCACACAGTTGCCAGAGCCATATTAGCGGAAAAAGAGCCAGAGAACTCATTCTTTGCAAATGCAAAGCTTCATCTCCATGTTCCTTCTGGGTCCACCCCAAAGGATGGACCAAGTGCGGGTTGCACAATGATTACTTCACTTTTATCCCTTGCCATGAGAAAGCCCGTGAGGAAGGATCTAGCAATGACTGGGGAGGTGACGCTTACTGGAAAGATCCTCCCAATTGGCGGGGTATGTTGAGGAAAACAATACGGCCATATTCTTGCCCTTTTGTTTCAGTAACTTTCTGGACATTTTTTAGCTGTCACTAGTGTTCGAGATATGGAAAGTCTCTCGAAGCTTTTCTTTCCCCCTTGTATTTTGAGATGGTTACTTCTTCCTTTCATGTTTTTCCGAATTTGAAACTCATTCTGTGAAAATTCCAGGTTAAGGAGAAAACTATCGCGGCTAGAAGGAGTGAAGTTAAAACCATCGTATTCCCTTCAGCTAACCGGAGAGATTTTGATGAGCTGGCTCCTAATGTGAGAGAAGGCCTCGATGTTCATTTTGTTGATGATTACATGCAGATATTTGACTTGGCTTTTGGCCATGAGCAGAGCTAGCAAGTGATGCTACTCTTGCCGGAGATAGAACGTTAAGTCTCACAACTGAAGGTTCGTCAGATAAAAATTCTTTACTCTGCTGCAGGATTCAGCCTGATTTTTGGACTCCATCAGCTCTCAATATTTTGCTGACTTTTCTGTTCTGGGATTGTATGAAGCACATTTTTTTTCCAACTGATATATTCAATTGTAACAAGAATGTATTTATTTGAGGAAATAGGAATGTGTTTCCTCTGTTAGTATGTTTAAAGAGAAACATTCTAATAATGCCGTAAGAAAATTTCTGGCCAAAAAAGCTGTGCCATAAAAAAATATATCTTGGTCATATATTTTGATGTCTTCATAAATTATGAACGATTTATTTTTAAAATTCTGTACAATGCATGAAAGAATAGGTATGATTTAGCTATAATGGTGACAAAAATTTGTTTCTAGTTCATATTATTTTACTTGAAACAGTTCATTATTAAAAAGTTAACATGATTTAATATGATTATTAAAATTTAAAAATGTTGAATTTAGCTAAACTCTATTAAAAATACAAATATGTAAAGCAACTCCATAACTTCAACCGGACAGTGGTTGATAATATATATCCGATTTAAATTTTAATTATCACTTTTTACTTATTTTTTATATAAATAAAATCACTCATTTTAATAAACATTTATTATACATTTTTTATATCATCTCTCATTATTTACATTAACAAAAAATAATTAATATATATTTATATTAATTAATATAAAGCATTTTAATCTAACTTTTTTATTTTTAAATATAATTGTTATGATTAATTAATTTTTTTAAATTGTATGGTATAGTTTTATATATATGTAATACATATATAAACGAAGGGAGTATGTGCTACACTAGCCATTTAAATTTCAAAAGAAAAAGAGGACCAGATGTAGTTTAGAATCTGTCATATGGAATGAAATATATGCCAGAGGAAAAGCTCCAGTTATTTTCTTTCTAAAAAGAAGCTTTATAATGGGCGAACAGAAATCCGGATATTGTAATAGCCGTGCGAGTCAATGATAAACAAGCTTTTGAACTTCGGATATAATATGCAGTGTTGGATAGAAAAGTAAATGTTTCCATTCATTCATGAATAAATAAAGTTTAGGCAAGTACCAAAAATAAAGAAGAAACGCTTGCTTCTTGTCCAGTACGTCATCCGTGATAACCCTTGATGACAACTGAAATCTCCTCTGAAAATTGCCTAACCATGACATGTTTCAACACTAAATACATAAAGGCGGACGGTGCCGCCAAAATGTAGGAAATCGACTCAAGCACGATCCTCATCTTTATCCAAGCAGGCTGATAAATAGCTCAAAATGAAGCCATCAAGGTCCCCCTCAAGCACAGAATCGGGATCTGAAACCTCATAATTCGTCCTAAGATCTTTCACCATGCGGTAAGGCTGTATCATAATAGAACAAATTGAGCAAACTGCTCAGGTCATCAAATTCTGATACGTAAATTAAATAGAAGGCAGATGCTATTCCAAACCGTACATGGAGCACAAAACTGCGTATCTGGTTGCCCCAAGTTATATCTGTAAGGGACTGTGAATGCTGGGCATTCAACTGTGCCTGGCGTGCCATCTCCAGTTGATCTAATCGAGACTGAAGCACAGCCATCGCTGAAGCCTTATTCTGATGTTGTGATCTGTTTGTGAACCATAATCAGGCTTAAAAATGCAAGAGTGACACTTCCATAAGCATTGTATGAGCATCAATTAAGCGTGCACAAATTCTACTTACCTTTCATTCTGACAAACGGCAGCAATTCCTGAAGGAATATGAACTATTCTTACAGCACTTTCAGTTGTATTAGCATGCTGACCACCAGGACCCCCAGAACGAAATCGTTCAATTCGAAGATCAGATTCATTAATTTGCACATGAGCAGATGCATCACCCAGGATTGGGGTCACTGCTACAGCAGCGAATGAAGTATGCCGCCGCTTGTTGCTGTCAAAAGGTGATATGCGCACCAGCCTGTGCACTCCTACTTCTGCTTTGGCATACCCAAATGCATAGTCACCATCTACTTTAATTGTTGCTCGCTGAAAAATCAAATTACATGGATTCAATAACGGTTCTGAACAGTATAAACTGTATTTTTGTGCCAAAAGCTTGATGTCATAATGGCACTAAATCCTTCTTGATAGAAGGAAGGTTGCGGGCTCAATTCCCACCTATAGGCGCGTGGGTAATATGTGTGTCCATTTTAAAAAAGAAAAGAAACTGTATTCATGTGAAAGGAAGGCAACAGACTACAGGCCTAAGAGGGAGAAATATTAGCGGTCCCTGAATAGAAAATAAAACCCCAGGTTAGCCTTCGATGCAGCTCGATAAGAAGTTACACTAGGTCTTCAGAAATCAAAAACCATAATTACTTAAAAGTTGCTTTGAGACATCACAAGCATGCAACAACTGAGCGCAAAATTTGTTTGAGTTCATGAATGATGGCAAGAAGGAGAACCTTGATTCCTGCAATCTCACCAGGCATTTCTTCTACCGCAGTTACTTTATATCCACGTCCCTGGGCCCAGGACTTATACATCTGCATGACCATTGCAGCCCAGTCCATGCTCTCAGTACCACCAGCTCCAGCCTGAACCTATATTAAAAGATAAAACAACAAACTTTAATAGGAATGCATTAACCAGTCTGCACAGCTCATGTTCCTTGAACTACTGATGCTGGTGATGGAAAAAGATGACTTATTATCGTGTTCTTAGAGAACAACCTCAATGTAACAAGAGCATAAATCCTGCTCCCCAGCAAGCAATGCCTTGAGCTCCTTTTCTTTTGAATTTCTTCTCATGTTAAGGAGTGCTTTCATTGATTCCTGCAAAAGGAGGGAGCCTCTGCATGAATTAAAAGAACGGCATTTACTAGTGAGAAAGGGCCCATGCAACACATAAAAAACCTCACATTTGTATTTGAAATATATGACAATGATGCCTGTTTCCTTCAACTTACATAACTCAGTTAAATGAATCCTCCAAAACTCTAATATAATGTTCAATATCCAGTTTCTTCTTGCACATCTCATAAACAAATTACAAAATTACACGCTATGACTTGATGAGTCGTCACTGTCATTCATAAGCTTACTTTTTAGTCATTATTCTCTATTTTTCACAACACTTGGTACACAGGATGAAATGTAATTATGATTCAGATTATTAAGTGTAGCACACACATGCAAGACTCCGGTGGCAGTGGTAAAGCAGATGTATACATGCCTACGAGTAGAAGCAAGTGCCCACCGATTCCAAATCTTCGTCATTCTCCTCTCTAGCAAGTTTTATCATGTCAATATTCTCTAGTAGTTCTTGCTCCAATGCATTCACCTCTTTCATTTTTCCTATGAGTGAACCATGCTCACGGCTTATTTTACTTGCATGCACAGGATCATCCCAAAGATCAGGCTTATTAAGCTCGGCAGATAAGAAATCCAACCTGACCATCAATTTTCTCCACTGCCAGAACAAACAGAAATTAATTTACACAGGTTGTAGCGTGCAACAAATAACATATAATCAAGGTCTTTCAATCACATAATGGTATCCCAAGTATGATCTCAGTGAGATGACAGCCCCTAAACAACAATCAATAAGTTATTACCTAATTTCCGCCGGAGGAAAAGAAAACTAGAATGAGCTTGTTATATAGAACGAAAATTGGAATTTGGGGATCGAATTTGAAACCTCACCTGTAGGCGCCGTTTAATCAAATGAATAGATTGAGCCACCGCAGCCGCATGACTCTTCCAATCACCTTCATTCTCGTCTAGAATCGTCCAATTATTAGCTAGAATTCCATCCACCGTTAGCCCATCTGAAGTTGACTGTTCAGAAGCCGCTTGGGAACCCCAGAAATGAATCCGTGAGGCGAAGACCAGGCCATGGTGGCTCCGATAAGAGGAATTGGCATTTCGAAACGAATTAGAACCGACCCAGAACCAGCTTGAAGGAGAGATAATTTGATGCGAGTGGGATGGGTTCCCCGCAAATTTGTGTAGGAACGCTGAAAACTCAGGAGAAAAGAGGTGCAAAATTCGCGGTCTTCGAGCACTGAATTTGGACTTTCTCAACGAAATTTGGAGGAAATTGGACATAACTTCGTCCAAGATCGAAGTGAAAGTAAGGCGACTAGGGGGCTTTCCTGTATGGAAATAGACTTCATATACACATGCTGCTTCTGTATTCAAGGGGTTTGTCAGGGTTTATCGTGTTCTCCGTGTTCTCTTCTGCCCGATAAAGATTGAAGACGTGGAAAATGGCCAGACGATCTAAGTTGCGGTAAAATGGGTGAGTCTGTACGGTATGTCAAAAACTTTAGCCTAACTTACGTAAGAATTAGCAAAGTATCGGTGCAATGCACGGATCTTTATACTGTAACTTTTATATTGTTAATTTTATAAGAATCTTAAAAAAAATAACTTATAACAAATACCTTTCCATATCATCTTATACATAATAAGGATATATAATTACTGTCTTTAATTTTAAATATGCATATTAAGGTTAAGAAAATGGATGGTAAAAAATAAATATAAACAATGCGAATGGATTCAATGAAAAGTAGGTTAACTATCAAATTCTCAAAAACTTTCCTATAAATAACATTAGAAGTTCTATCCATGGATCAATCACCTTTATCAAAAACCAATATTTTTAAACCCTCCTTACTTTAAACACAAGAAATAGCAAAATATAACTGGTCATGGATGAAAGTAAGACGAATTGGGTACAAATTGACATGGCACAAGTTCTAGCCATGGCTTTTATTAGTGATGGTTACAAATGCCAACATAATGGAAAATAGCTTCCTTATAGTAAATAGTAACCTAAATCAAATGAACACATAGCAATATGTGGTATGTATACTTCTGTCCCTGCAGTTGACCTAGACATTATTGAGCCTCAATAACATGTTTTCCAATTTGTAAAACTATGAGACATGTACATTTATGTAATCCCATAAACTTATCACTATTCTATATTAAAATAATTGCGGCACCAACTTTCAGCCTTGTTTCATGATTTAAAAGGTTTGTCATTATAATTGAATTAAAAAAGTCTATAGGGTACAAGTCATTAAGTAAATTCATATCCCAATCATCTTTTACAACACTATAAGAACTCAAGTATACAACTTTTTCTTTAGGGAAAAGAGACAACATGTACTTATTTATGTCTTCAACTATAACAAATATTAGGGCTAAGATAGCCTTGTTTTTAAAATATAAGAATTGTAGACATTGTTAAGAAAATTCAGGATATATGTTTATCATCATGGATTCTTCTAATAGTTAGATCACATGAATAAATATAAAATGCAACTGTAACCCTATCATGTTCTTTGGTCACGTACTTAAAAATAATGAAGAAAACATATCATGAAAAACACTAATAGATGAATCTAAGAAGACATTTAATTGAAACACAACATAAACAAACTACACATCATGCATGTTTATTTTTTCATCATCACATGTTTCACTATGTTCGATATAAGTTTACCATCACTGCCATCTAAAGCAAATGCCATACTACACAAATTCTTTACCTCAATTGAGTTGTTGATTGCATGATCATGCACATTGTCACATTGTGGAAAAATCATAACCACCTATTTAGTCTTGAACATGTTTTTGAGCTATTGACCTTTAAAAGAGTGCCACCCCCATAATACCAACGTCTAATTATACACGTGAAACATTACATCCTATATATAACTAAAGGCTTATAAAAAGAAAGATGGATAAATACAAAATAGTACAAGCATCAGCGAAAGTGCATAGACAAAATAGATTTGTTAATGTTATAGATGTTAATCAAAGCTGAAAGTGTGAAATGATATAGATAGACCCATACCATCTATTTATAATTGGTGTAATATCTATGCAAGAGGAAACTTTGAATTAATACTATCAATAATATCGAATAACTAAATATTAAAATTTTACGTTAGGAAAAATAATAACAAAATCTCTTGAATTATGTAAATGAGATTTTGATCCCTCAAAATGTCATAATTTCCTTGAAGTTCTAAGGGCATTTTCTATCATTAAGAAATTAACATAAACGACTAAATTGTCTTTAATTCAAACTTAAATTATTGTTGAATTCTTGTGATTTAAAAAAAAAGTTTTGAATCTTCAAACAAAACTTGTGAATGATAATTGATATTCGAATTAAGAGCAATGTGGTTATTTACATTAATTCTTTAAGGACAAAAAAGTCTCTAAAAACTTTAAGAGAATTATAATATTTTGAGAGACTCAAAATATCATTTACATAATTTAAAGGAATTTTATTGTCATCTTTCTTTTAAGTTATTGTACTTAAAAATTGGAACTTAAAACTGAAGCATTTTTATTATTGATTACCTTAGGTTGACCATCCAAATAGTTGAGTATATTGATTGATATTATTAACTTATCTTATTCAAATTATAGTATTTCAAAATTTTTAAATACTTCTAAAAGATATGATTAATTTTGGAAAATTCATTTTTTTTTTCAAAGATACACAACTTTGAGAATTTTTCACATATTTAATAGGCCATTTTTTCCACTGTTAACTAATCTTGAATCAATATTTGAATTTCAAATCACAATATTTATTAATTAAATAAAATTATTAATTAACAAGAATTATCATTAAATTAATGAATATATTATTTGATCAGCTAATATAAAAAACACTATTTAAACATATAATAGAAATAATAATATTTAATTGATATACTATATGATTAGAATTATTGTTGGTAAATTCTTGTTTTGACACCTAAAAATATATATACTTGTGGTTGCACCTCTTCTTTATATGTTGATTCAGTGACAAACTCTAGAAGATGTGAATATATATATATATGTATATATGTATCTATGTATGTATGTATGTATGTATGTATGTATGTAGTGAGTATGAGTAAAATTGCAAACTTATCGTACTATCATGAGTGTAATAGCCTACTTACAAGTCTAGCTATTGTACGATGATGAATGATTTGTACCTATTTTTTATATTTTTGTTTTTTTACTACATAATATAATTCATATTGTATTTTATCAATCCACATAGTCAATTTTCAAATGATTTTATTTTGACTTTTAACTGTCAAATAAACCCCATGTTCGGTCTCATCCATTCATGAAAGTAATAAAAATAAGGAGAAATTACATCCAAGTCTTAAACAATAAAATTAATTATCACAAAGTTCATTAATAACTAAGTTAAGGCTATTGTGTTGTTAATGACCTTAATTCAGTTGTTAATGGGCCTTGTGATAATTAATTTTTTTATGGAGGATTTTAAGATAATTCTCTCTAAAATTAACCTCTATTCAGTTACTTAATATTAGGAAAAAAAAATACGTAGTGATTTTCCCTCAAATTAGTTTTGCTTATGAACAACACATGAGGTTATGAATTTAGTTGGATAAATTATTATTATTCTGATATTTTATATATTGTAAATTGTCACAAGTTATTTTCTTTTATGTATACCTAGACATGTAAGGAGGAAATTTTAAATACTGCTCTTATTCTTAATTCTCATATGATTTTGTGCAATTAGTTTTAACATAGTAGATTTTAAAATATCATTTTTTTCAACATACTTTCAAAATGAAATGCATGGAATTAGAATTAATATAAGAATGCTTGATTTTAAATGTTTTATTTATAATTATTTTTTATTTTATTATTTTTATTGACTATTTAATTTAAGATAACATATTTACCACATACTTTATTTATTGACTATTAAAATTTTATTAACACGTCTCTCTCCACACAAGTTTATGAAAACTCACCGTTCTAACAATTTTGGCTTGAATAAAATAGCAGCTAACATACCATTTAATCATAACAAGGATAATATTTATACAGAAAAAAATTTAAATTAAAATTAAAAATTTTATCTAATCATTGTTTATTAACTGCTCCATCTTAAAATTTAAAATTTAAACCTAAAATCTTTTTATTGTTAAATACATTATGTTGAAAATCTAAAATAACTGAATACGTTGATCAAAATGATTATTAACATATTCTACTCAAATTATCTCATAAAAAAATATCCTATACTCAGATTACAGTTTTACCTAAATTTTAAATACTTCTAGAAGATATGATTAATTTGGAAAAATCATTTTACCAATGATACATGACTGTGATAATGTTTTGCATATTAACTGATCTCGATTAAATATTTAAATTTAAAAAAATTAATTTTTAGTCCTCTAACTTTTACTTGTAACTCAGTCCCTCAATCATTACTCACTGTGACTCAGTCATTCAACTTTTAAATCACTTACAATTTATCCCTTAATTTTTATTAATTTTTTTATATTAGCTTATATCTTACATCAATGAGTAAGAGGAGGGTATTTTAAAATAATATATGAGCATTTTTTATCCCTCTTATTTGATAAGAAATTTTTTAAAAAAATTAAAAAATAAAGACCGGGTTATAGATGAATCAAAAGTTGAGGGATTGAGTCGCAGTGAGTTATAGTCGAAGGATTGAGTCGCAACGAGTCATAGTTGAGAGACTGAGTTACAAGTGAGATAAAAGTTGAAAGATTAAAAGATTAATTTTTTCTTTAAATTTTACATCAAAATATTTACTAATCTTAAACCCAAGATGAATAATAATTAGATTATACAATTAGATTTTTGAAGATAATTAGAAATATAATTTTTAAAAATAAAAAATTAATTATATTATATAAAAATTAAATCGAAACCAACCCAACATATTAGATTATACTATTTAAAGATTTTTTTAAAAAAATTAAATTTAAAAATAGTATATTATTAACGTTGAAACCACATAATCATATTATAGAAATAAAAAATTCAAAATATTAAAAAAATCTTAATTGATTACCTAATATATTTAGATTTAAATTTTAATATTAATATTTGTAACACCTTAATTGATTATACTTATGCAAAATAATCAATTATTTTAGATTGATATAGGATGATGTTATTATTGTTTTAGGCAATTACGATAAAATCAAAACAAATTACCTAGGTTAATTTTTTTAATCAATCACATAATCCTCAATTCAATTTAAAAGCAATCACTAAAAAAGAACCCTAAAAAATAAAAATCAAGGAAGAATATCAAATCTAACCCTGTCTCATTTTGTCTAATTAAAAAATATTGCCATTTAAATAGAAAATGTTATTTACATTTTTTACATATCTTTCAAAATTAAAAATTAAAAATTAGAAACTACGTATCTTTTAACTGCTCTATTATATATATATATATATATATATATATTTAAAATATCATCTTGAACTAATTCAAAAATTAATAAACAAACTATCTTTCGAAGTAAAAAATTGCAAAGACACCCAAAACATTAGAGAAATTACTTTGACTTGAAATTCACCTTTGCCTCATTTATAAACAACTAAAAATACTGTTATTCAACGACATGAATGTTTCAATTAACACTCATGAGGTTGAATGTTTGTCACCTAATTTGCCTTCAAATTAGTCATTAGGTATGATCGAGATTAGTTTCATTTGTTATATAAATGACAACATTAATCTAGTGGCTTGACCTTCCACCTCTCAAGTGGTGACTTTAACATGTAATGAAATTGTCAACATTCTTGCCTTGCCCTTCTTGTTGCAGCAAATGGTCAAAGTTGCCTCCAAAGTGATTTTGTGCTGTTTCTTATGCCTTTTGCTTTCTCCTTGCTCCTTGTTCGACTAATTACATGAGCATCCTTGCTTGATAGAGCCTTCTTGGTCCTTCAAGTGTAGTTAATTTTAGGTGAGTCTTAGTCCAAAGATTAATTGTCATCCAACTATGTCATATTTTGGTAATAGAAAATTAGTAGCTATATATTAGTTTGTAGGGATTGAGATGCAAACCTATATTGCAATGGAATATTATTACCATCATGTGAACTACAATATCCTAATGGGCTTAGATATTATTCTAAAAAAAAATATAGATAGTCAGGAAAAATACAAAATTTGAGCTAACTAAGATTTAATACAAACCATAATGAAAGTTAAAGACAGGGTTAGATTATTCACCTATTTAGCAAATTCATCTCTAGGCTCCTTTCATGTATGCCAATTAGAGACAATTACCAAAGAAAAGTTGTAGCAAAATTGAGACTAAAATTTAGAGGTAAGGGAAAATGTTGTGTAATTACCAATTGTAGCGGCGTCAGCTTTATAATCACCAAGTAGTGTGTAGATGTTGGAGTTAGATGCTTGTGGATAGGTGTGGTATACCAAACAATTTACTTGAAAAATTGGAGAAGCCAAAAAAAATTTATAACAATGAGGAATAACCAATGAACAAATAGATAGTCTCATGAATCACAAAAATTTGTTTACCTTATAAAAAGGAGCATGAATTATACATGAATTAGTTGAAGCTGGAAATGTGAAATGAGATCATAACCAAACACATTTATTTATAATTGGTATAATATATGTGTTAGAAGAAATTTGAATTTAAATTGCTAATATAATATAACCAATAGTTATCATAAATAATTATCATGAGTAATTTTAAATTTAAAATTCAAAATAGAATCAAGCTTTAAATTAAAGTACCATTTAGCATAAATAATTATTTTGAGAAATTTTAAATTTTAGTATTTAGTAATATTTTATCCCATAACTAAAAACTATATATTTGAATTTCAAATGGATATATATATACACTATATTATATGATTAAAATTTTGGAAAATCACCAAGATATATTAATAATTTTTTATTCAAATTTTATTATATGATTGATCACATGAACCTTAATTTTTAGCAAATATTTAGGGTCTCATGAGGACAGATAGGAAATTTTAAATACATATTCTTTTTTGTAAATTTTAAATAAATAAGTATTAATTTAAATTTAAACATGATCAAATTTGGATTAGAAATAGATAAAATTTATTTTTTAATACATCTAAAAAATAATAATTCATCCTACACCTAACTCCAAATCTAAATAATATATTTTATATATATTAAAAAAATAATAAATCATCTCAAAACTAACCCCAAACCTAATTTTAGAGCACAGGATTGTAAGAAACGCATCCCAAAACATAAAATTATGACAAACTTAAAAATAAATACATGACATTCTCTTGCAGCCTTTAACTCATTTATTCAAAAAATTGAATCATATTTAGCATAAATAATTATTTTGAGAAATTTTAAATTTTAGTATTTAGTAATATTTTATCCCATAACTAAAAATTATTTATTTGAATTTCAAATAGGTATATATACACTTTGTTACATCATTGAAATTTTGAAAAATCACCCAAGATATATCTATAATTTTTTATTCAAATTTATTATATGATTGATTGCATGAACCTTAATTTTTGGCAAATATTTAGGGTGTTTTGAAATTTTCAAAAATCATGAGGATAGACAGAAAATTTTAAACATGTATTTTTTTGCTAAATTTTAAATACATAAGTATTAATTTAAATTCAAATATGATTAGATTTGGATTTGAAATAGATAAAATTTATTTTTTAATACATATAAAAAATAATAATTTATCCTACATTCAACTCCAAATCTAAATAATATATTTTGTATAAATTAAAAAAATAATAAACTATCTCGAACCTAACCCAAAACCTGATTCGAGACAAGAGAATTGTAAGAAACACATCCCGAAGTATAGAATTACAATAAACCTAAAAATGAACACGTGGCATTCTCTCACAGCCTTTAATCCTACTTTTATATATATAATGATTTTTTTGAACTCAAGCCTCAACCCTATTTAAAACTTAACTTGGTCTAGAAGTTTATTTAAATATAAACCTTTTAAATAAGCTTGCTAATAGAAAACACGAAAGCAGAATCGTACTAGTTTAAAGACAGAACTCTGAAACATAATAAAAACATAATAACAAAAAGAAATGGACAAAATTTATGATGAAAATAAAAAAATAAATAATGAGATAATGATCAAGGAAAATATCAACCGTCCCTATGAACCTCAACCTTTAAAAACATTACAAAAGTTGATCACACTTTTGATCACGTATATTACTCACATAAAATGTTATCACAAAGCACTAGGGCTCATAAAAGTTATAAACTTTAAAATGAATAATTTCTTTCAACTTCTCTTCTATTTACAAGAGAGAGCATACCTAATACATATAGACTAATAAAGAAAACTATATTCTAAAATTAAAACTCTAATTTTCTGATATTAAAAGGGAAACAAAAACAATAGAAAAATAAGAAAATATTTAGCCACATAATTTAAGAGATGTGGTCTTAAAATTATGAGATTACAAAGCTTAAAAAATAATATAATTAATTCTAATATTTGACTATACTCAAGATCAAAAACTATAATTAGTTTTCATCCTTAAAAAATGGAGTCAAGTCAAATGATCGTTAAATTAGGAAATAATTAAGGAGACAATTAAGGGATCATAAGAAACTCAAAATCACACCATTATTGACCTCTTCACTAGAGTTCCATACCTTCTTGATTGCAAAAGGCTCTGCTTGTAGTCGTCATTACATTAGCTTAAGGTTTGCACCTTTTAAGCTAGACTCTTTATGAATTTAAATTTTAAACACATTATACATACTTCAACGCTCTCCCTTGAACTTGAAAGGAGTGCACCAATGCTTTTCAAGTTCTTAGACTTCTTAGACAAAACTGAATAAGACTTGTTTCATGGTTTTAATTCGAGCTCTTATCACTGAATCTCCCACGTGTTGTAAACCATGCCGATGCTTGCCATCTTCAAACTTTGTTGCCATTAATGCTATGTCATTCGTGCCATGGGATCCAATACTAACATAACAAGCTTTAAAGGTCTCATATGACTTATGAGATTATTAAAGGTTATATATACATGAAACCTGATCTGTCAACTAAAATACATAATAAACAAGAAGACTTATCAACTATAACACTAACACATTTGAAATCAATACATGTATACATCCAATATAATTGAAAACACAACCAATAAATTGAAAATGAAAAAGAACACATTGCTTTAAAAGAAAATGGTGAAAATCTGTATATTATACAAATATCATACAAAATATAATAAAAAAATAGTTAAGGAAGAACCATATGGTGCTCTCGAGTTTTGATATAAAAAAAGAATGAGAAAGAGTTAAAGAAAGCGGTGGAGTTGATTATATTCAAAATGTTAAATTTAAATTAAATATTATATATTATATATTATATCTATATAATATATTATAAAATAATATACGTGTAAATATGATGGTTTATAAGGTTTATAAGTTAGAATTTGTAAAAATAGGTCTGACCTATGTATTTAAATGTTCCAAATCAAAGGTTTAAACCTGAACTGACTCATTTAATAAATAAGCTTAACATAATCGGAAGTAGGCCTCTAACAACGACTTGATCTACTTTCACCTCAAAGACTACCGTGATTGATGCATGCCGGTGGCGTTGGGCCTTCACCCTGGCGATGTCGTTTTACAGACCTAGGCCTTGGGTTGTCTCGGGCCCGTTGAAGAATTTTTTTTTTAACAACTAAATTCGTGTTAACAACAAAGCCAGATGCCTTCTATTCGATCGGTACTCTTTCAACCCCAAATCGTCGTCGTCTGCGACCGGGTTCTCGAAATCAAAATTGTTCTTTTCCTCAAATCAACCATCGCCATGGTTGACGAAGCTCATTCCCGAATTGATCCTATAACCCCTCAAAATTACCCCGTGCCACTGTCCCCTCAGCTGCCCCCCATTTCAAAGCAAATTGAGATTAGGAGGGCCATGTCTGCTTCTTCAAAATCCAGCCTCTTTGTTCTTTCAAGAGCGGACATTCTGTACGATGACGAATGGGTCCTTGCTATCAATAAGCCTCAGGGTATTTACAGCGAGAGTGTGCTTTCCTCCGTCGCTTCAGCTCTCGCTCTACCCTCTCCCTCGGATGGACTCACTGAAGGTCTGTTGCTGTTCCATCTAAGCATTTGTTGAATGCGGTAACTTAATGCTTTATTTGACTCATTTGTTGGGTTTGAGTTCACCCGGTTTTCTTAGTATGCTTATCCCGTTTGGTTTTCTGTTTATGAACGACTTCTTTTAAAAACATCGGAATGAGTAAAAATCATGAGTAAATATGAAAATAATGCATTACAATGCCTTGAGCGGTTCCTTTTTATACGAACGATTTTCATGACAATTGTTACCACTCAGCTGAATTACTACTGCTTTTAAAAGCAAAGCACCAGGATTAGTTTCTCCTCTCTCTCTCTCTCGTCCACCTACAGGACCTCTATTAGTTGAACCTGTGAGGAAACTCGGAATGCAATTTCCAGGTAGGCTTTGGTTAATGTACAGGTGTTTGATATCGCTCTAGAGTTAACTTATGAAACTAGTTGAAGGGCTGGCTTGGCTCGTCAAATCATATCATATTAACACTTCAAGTTTGAAGCGCGTAGTTCTTCTTTAGTATGGCACTGAGGGCAGTTATTTTCGATTCAGGAATTAAAAGCAGCTTGCCAGAGCCAGAGCTTCATCTTGCTAATCGACTTGACCGTGACACAAGTGGTGTCATGGTCATAACAAAGTCCCACAAGGTGGCCGCTAAACTAGTCAAAGCATTCACTGATCACAAGGTCAGGAAAACATATATTGCCCTCTGCGTTGGTTCAGCCCCACATTGGAGAAAGATCACTGTAAGATCAGGTCACGGCAGGTCCAAGTTCGGTGCCTGGCGGGTGTATGCTGCATCAGATGTTGGTCGGACGTTGCCAGGTGGGTCAGTAGTCCGAGATATGGAAACTTCATTCGAAGTATTATCAATAAATGGAAAAGGGAGTTTCAAGGAGGCCTGTGAATTTTCAAACGATGAAGGATCTATTATGGTTGTGGAACAAAGAGCTGACAGAAAAGATGTTATGGAAGATGAGATATTGGTGAGAGCATATCCTCGAAGCGGAAGGACTCATCAGATCCGCCTGCACTGCCAATATCTTGGAATTTCTATAAAAGGGGATGTGAAATACGAGGGAGTCCATGAGTGGCAGGACAAAACTTATGATGCCCATCAACTTCATGCAGAAAGCATGTGTTTTGAGCATCCTGTTATTGGTAACCGGATTGTTCTCCTTGCACCCCTGCCGTTGTGGGTCAACCAAGCATTGCAGCTTTAGGCGGGGGTATTTTTCGGGCTGGGAAGATGATAATGATAATAATACATGATGTTTAAGCAAGTCCTCTCGGCCTCTCATGAATGAGGGTTTTTCTTTTAAACAGAAAAATAGTCTCATGTCTTTCTAAAATCAATGAATGTATGATGTTCTTGTGAAGCAAGACAACTGTTCAATTTTTTTTTTTAAAATTTAATGAACGAGGTATATGTGGTTGGAGAAATTGGTCGATTTCGTGTCTTCATGTTTGATCAGAGAGGCATAATTTTTAGAAAACGGGGATGAAAAAAACAATAGAGTGGCAAGCGGCAACAATCTTGTGATTGAGGTCGTGGAGCTGCAGCAGGTGTATAAGCTGAGTCTTGAGACGCCAATGCCGCCTGGGAAATCTCCGTTATAGTTTCTCTTGAAGATTGTCCTTTTTTTTAATTTTTTTGTTGGGTGGGACTTAAAAAGGTTGTGATGCAACTTTTCAAAGTTAAATGGCTTCAATGATTGATGGGTAAAGCATGAAATTAAGCTGAGTTAAAGGTGGGAGATGCCCGCTACAGGGATTAGTGGAAACAGTCTCAAATATTTGATTAGTGGCATTTGCTTATAGATTGGGTAAATCCTCAGGCGTTGAACCTTGTGGGGATGGGAGACCATGAGGGATCTGGATCTGGCGCGGAAGATAGCCCATCAGTATTATTATTATTCCGGTTGGGTTGAGAGTACATTATAATATTCATTAATTTCATTGTTTTTCTAGAGTACTCTCTCCATTTTTATATATAAAAAAAATTATATTATACAATTTAAAAAAATTAATTAATTATAATAATTATATTTAAAAATAAAAAAATTGAATTAAAACGTTTTATATTAATCAATATAAATATTTATTAATTATTTTTTATTAATATAAATTATGAAAGATGATTTAGTAAATGTGTAATAGCTGTTTATTGAAATATGTAATTTTATTTATATAAAAAAATAAATAAATAAGTAATAATTTTTTAAAAAAATAAAAACGGAGTAGTAGCTTTTAGTAAAGTTTGAGTGAGAAATTAATTAAACAAGAGGGCGCCAGGCAGGCAAATAGGGATAGACACATGACATACATGACGTGGGTGGGAGGTGCCTGTCACGGAAACCGGTGATGATTGTTAGTTGAGGATACGGAAGCAGGTGGTGAAAGCCGACGCTTCCAACGGAAGCATCCAGAATAGATAATTAATGCCATGGAAAAGCAATGACTTGGATGGCGGTCCTCTCATTGAAACCATCCAAGGGAGTTGGCCCTGTATTCTCATTTCTGGCTTATTACCATCGTTCGATGGATACGAATCATGTGCCGTGAAAACTGTGTCGTAAGAAGAAAAAAAAATCTTAATCATAAATTTTTATTTAATGATTAATAAAAAATAGATATATAAAAAAATCTTTCATTTACAAACACCCAATTACATTTTATTTAAAATAAAAATTTATAAAAATATAATATTTTTAATAAATCTATTAATAATTAACTTAGACAATACAGATTTAGTTAAATGATTTAATTTAATATTAATTTTTTATTTTTTATAAATTAATTATTTAAGTGTGTTTTGGATAGTTTAAATTTGATTTTAATTCATATTTAAAATTTTTAAATAATAATTTTTTAAAAAATATTTTTTGAAAAGTGCTAGAAATATTATCTTTATTTTTAATATTATATTCATCAAAATAAAAAATTATAAAAAAATTAACATTAGCTATAAACCGTCAAGACTTGAAAGTACAATCAAATAGTATTTATAAAAAATAAAAAGATCAATATTAAATTGGATTGCAAAAGTTGGGAGAGATTTGAGTAAAAAGGTTGCTGAAACAGCGAGCAAGGAACATTTGAAGTGCAAAAGGATTACATTGTAAGTCAACATGTAAACCTGGAGGGAAAAGTTCAAATTTAAAGTTTTTATTATGCAATTTACCTGGGAGAAGAACTTTATATCTCCTTAGATGTGATTTATCTCTAAACATGCATTATGTTGCTGTTGCAATACTATAACTTTATTTGAAGCAGAAGACTCTTTGAACATATGGTTTATGTTTATATTTCAGATATGCTGATATATGATGACTATCTTACACTATCTCCTGTATTTTGTTATTTCTAAGTAAGAGTTGCTAGTTTTCTATGACATTGTGCAGCTTTTACACCATGAGCTATACACTTTGAACTCTGCAGTGTTCTTCATCCAAGCATTTTTGAAAGTATTTACTATTTAGTGATAATACATAGCCAAGCTTTAGAAGTAGAGTGTCTGAACCTATTCTGAGAATTTTCACGTTTGAAATGCTTCAGCCTCGCTTCTCTGAGTTATCATTATTTGAGGTACTTTATCATTTTGACTATCACTTAGAAGTGGTATAAGCAGTCATATTCTTCTTTTAATTTTAAATTTTCACATGCATATCCTTGTAGATGTTAGTTGGATGTGTTTAATTGTCTTTGTCTCTTTGGATTGAAATTTTTTAGAAGTGGGTGAATGAAACAAAATTTCGAATAATGCATCCTTACACAATGAATTAATACAGTACCGTACTTGATGATTTTGGCCTTGAAACAGTGCTTGACAAGCTTATGGAGGTTTTATTCGCCCTGTATCTAAAGGTGAAAGAACTTTTTTTATGTTTGCTAGAAGAAGCTTAACATCCTCTATTAAAAATTTCATTCTTGATGTCAATTAATTAATTAGATTATTCTGCAAACTCCTTTGGAGAAGTTGGTGGAGCAACCCTAGATTCACATCATGGTTTTGTTGTTGATTATGGTAAAGAAAGAGGTGTTGACCCTGGTATCCCCCCCTTCTTGATGCATTTCTTTTTACATTTATACTTGAAAAACATTGTTGTCGCTAAGCATTATTGTGGCTGTATTGGTAATGTTAGCTATAACAACCTTATTTTACGAAGAGCATAAAAATCAGCCGCAATCAAAATAATGGGTTTGAATTTCAGTTTCGGTTTTAATTTCACTTTATCTCGCATTCTTCTTCTTCTTCATTGTCTCTAATGAGTTTGAATCCCAGCATTAAATGCAATTTTCAAGTTACACATGGATTAACTGGAACTATTAGTGGTTGTTTTGTTATATGCTGACACCTTATTCAATTTTGTGGTTATCTAATTGTTTTTCAAGCTGCACATGGATTAATTAGAATTTTATGCAATTTTCAAGTTGCATTTTGGCAGCCATGCACTTGATATTTTCCCCTGCTTCCTTACCTTACCTCTTCCTACTACCCATCACATGACTTCTCTATTACTGTCCTTTTTTTCTATTATTCCTCTACATGTTTTGTTGATAAATATTTTTATTTGTGTTAAAATATGAAACATCGCGCAAATAGATTATAAAACTATTTGGCTAAGTAACTGAAGAGTAAGACCCAATTTAAACAAATGGGCTGGCCCTGAACTCAATCGAAAGCCATGATAGAATGAATATGCTAAAATTCCACCAATTATGAACACTGGACCATTGGCACATGAATACACGATCTCGAGTGATTTTGGAATTTACGAATATTGTGCTCAAGTATTTCGATGAGACGGGATAATTACCCAAAGTGAAGAACACTGAGTAAAGACCGTATCATGAGTTTTGCAGGATCTTCGATTCTTCGACAAAACATTCTAGGTCTTAATAGAGAGGCTACCACCATCCTGACATTATAAATAGAAGATGAAGATATAGAAGAGAGACAGTCAACACTCAATTAAAGACTCACATTTTACACTTTTAGCTTTTACTTTTATCAGTTAGTTTTTACTTTCAATCAAGATTTGTAACCTTTTCGCATTTTAATAAAAATCAAAACACTTATTCTATCAAAGCTTTATATATTTTTTACATTCAACTGAACTGTAATAAGGGAGTTCGGGACTATTTTGTTATCAATTGAAGCTCAATATCTCTGGCACGCCTGTTATTTGTTAACTGAGAACAATTTCTTTTATTAATTGAATTAGATAAGATAGCCAAGTGGGAGAAGATTGCCTATCTAGGCATTTCTTATTTAACTATTCATTTTTCTCACTCTTTTTTCCCCCTACGTTTCCTTTCAATTTCACGGTGATGTATATATCCTTCAAATTGTTTACTTATAGGGCATTGTTTCTATTTGCAGGGACACATTATAGAAAAAAACACTGCCAATGGCAATGCGACAGAAGCCAAGCATTGCGGAGTTGGTGCACCGTTAGATGAAATACTCCAAAGCTCTTTCACTGCCTAGTTGTATTTGCTTTGTTTATGTTCTTTTCTGGAATATCATTTCATTATATTCAACAACTCTCTCTGTTTTTTTTACAATATGATGTATCTAATCCGTTCTTAATGCTCCATATATGTATGTATGTATGTATGTATGTATGTATGTGACATCAGTATATTAATACCACCAGATACTATAAAATTATTGAATAATTTACTCATATTCAATGACACATGTTGTCTGTTGGTAATTTGGCTACATAGATTTGCATCATATGACCTACTGTAAGTCTTGAGATTTTTAGTGTTTTTAAGATGATCACTAATATATTAGGTTGTCTTTAGAAGTGTATATTTTTCTTTCTTTCTTCACCAGAATTATTAAATTCCAAAAATCATCTTTCACGTTCCATTTGACTTATAGTTAAGTTTCTCCATTTTTTTTTTGTGTTCATGATTTTACACATTCAATCTGTTATAGAGTAAATTAAAATTATTTCCATGCGACACAAGGAAGGCCTTGTAATTTGTGAATGCTGATCAAAGTGCAGCTGTATATAATTGCCTTGAAGCTGAAGTTGTTACTTTTGCAAGTAGAACTCAAATGTCAGTGAAAAAACAGGAAATGATAGTTTATTGAATTATACATTGCAAGTGTAAAGGAAACAAAATGTTTAAAATGATTACAATTTTAAATGATTATAATATGGAGAAAATTTTAAATTATAAAAAAATTATGATTTGCAAAGGATTTCAATTCGAATTAAATCTGAATTTAAAATTTTTTATGTATCTAAATAAAAAATTTGGTCTAATTCTAATTTCAAATTCCTATTCTCATTAATCAAACATATCATTAATTTATTTCAGTTCCTCTAATTAACTAATTCCTTGCTCATACAATGCACGGGGATAACGCTAGTTTTTTTTTTTTTTTTTTCATGAAATCCTGAACTTCTATAGATGTCTTCGGTGATGAACTATTAATTTATTTTTTTAAATACATTGTATCGATGGGATGTGAGTTCTTCAATACACACGCATATACTGGATAATTACAGACCATCGTTTATAATAATAATAATAATAATAATAATAATAATAATAATGAATTTAGCTTAAATTTTAACGTTTCATCATTAATGCACTGACTAAATTGGTTAACATCGAACGAGACCCGCGGGTGAAAGTTTAAAATCCTCGCGAACAATTAACCATTTTCAAGCCTACGGATCCCATATAATTCTAACGACTAAGTTTACCAATAATAGTTCGCCACATCATCCCAATGACAATTCCAAGCTACGTGGCACATCACGACTGGTCCAATGCGCCCCCCATTGTCCACCTCAAACTCGGCCGAAAGAACAAAGGAGCCCTATATTAGTCCCAGGAGCTCACTCCAAGCCAGTGCTTCTGTCTCGGGATTTCTTAAATCAGCAGCCATGGCGCTCCGAGCGCGTAACCCTAATTTGCAGTTTCTGCTTTTTCTTTCTTTATTGGCGATCGCTTCCGCGAAGGTCTTTTTCGAGGAACGGTTTGACGGTAATGTTCCCCTTTCCGATGTTCTATCTGTAACAGTTGTACTCAAACACTCTAATTTATGTTCCGTTTCCTCCCAGCAGATCATGGAATGGAAGTTGATTTTTCCCTGCGTTTCCAGAAAATTAAGGATCTTAGATTTTTTATTGCGGATTTCGTAATTGTCGAATTTCGTTATTTCTGTCCATGACCGTCACTTTAATTTGTTTTCGCGCCGATCTGTCTGATGCCTTTGGTTTGTGCTTGACTGGACATTTAAGTCCATCTGGAAATGTGGTAGTTTGCTGCAGATCTATTTAATCTTGACTGTTTCGTCTCTTTATTTTAGTCTGCTTTTCGTTTGTACGTAACCTGACGTTTCTTTAAGTGGTCCTTTTTTAAAGAAGTCTCCTGATGTGGTTCTAACATATAATTCATGTGTCCGTGGGAAATTTTTATAAAATTGTATTCAAGCATTCTCCCCAGCATCACTTCCATAGGAACTCAACAGCTCTTGAGGGCACTGTAGCCTGGATTTTATCTCACTACTTTTGGTTATGTGTGCATTTCATCAAGGGCTGGTCGGGTGTTCAAAGGAGTTGTTTGTCAATTGCTAATTCGATTTTCCCCCCGTTTTTTTTTTTAACCATTGCAAAGTTGGAACACGTCCTTACTCGACTTATATAACTTTGAAGTGGGAAGTTGAAGACTGTTTAGCATAAAACATCGTTTATGGGATAAGTGACGGTAGTTTTTTCTCCAAAGATTAAATGTGATCGGAGGTTCATGCATCTATCAGGAGTTTATTTCTTAAATCTGCTATTAGTAAGACTTATTTTTAACTGTTAATGCGTCTTTACACATCTGGGTGGCACATTATCTTGACGTTGTTTTGGTTTTCCTTTATTTCAATCTATGCAATCTAATTCATATACTTTTAAGGACGACTTATTCTAATGGTTAATCTGTATTCTTTTTTCCTGTACATGAGCCTATCTCGTTTTCTTTCTTAGTTTTTCGGTAACAACATATCCTGTTTTCTGACTTCTATGTTTCATTTGTATTTGCTAACGGGTGAATGTTAAAGATGGATGGGAAAATCGCTGGGTAAAATCTGATTGGAAGAAAGATGAGAACTTGGCTGGGGAGTGGAACTTCACCTCTGGTAAATGGAATGGTGATCCTGATGACAAAGGTAAGCTAGTTTATCTTTGTAAATCAATTCTGGTGCTCTTCAATTTTCCATTAATTGATTTAGAATCTGGAGTGAGATACTTGACTTTTGTTTTAATTTCTCCATAGGTATCCAAACAAGTGAAGACTACAGATTTTATGCTATTTCTGCTCAGTTCCCTGAATTTAGCAATAAGGATCAGACACTGGTCTTCCAATTTTCTGTTAAGCACGAGCAGAAGCTTGACTGTGGTGGTGGTTACATGAAATTACTTAGTGGGGAAGTTGATCAGAAGAAATTTGGTGGGGAAACTCCATACAGGTGATTGACATATACCCTGTAGCATGTTCTTTGCATGTTCATTGGCTCAGCTGATTTCGTTGCTAACTCTTTTTCATGGCAGTATCATGTTTGGTCCAGATATATGTGGTTACAGCACCAAGAAAGTGCATGCTATTTTGACATACAATGACACAAATCACTTGATAAAGAAGGATGTACCATGTGAGACTGACCAACTAACTCACGTGTACACATTTGTCCTCCGTCCAGATGCAACCTATAGCATCCTTATTGATAACGTGGAGAAGCAAACTGGTAGTCTCTATTCTGATTGGGATCTTCTCCCTCCGAAGAAAATCAAGGATCCTTCTGCCAAAAAAGTAACTATGTTTCCGCCTCTTGGTTTGGTGTTTCATTTTTAATTGCTAGATTGGTCTTTGAGGTGTTGAAAATTCCTTCTTGTAATATCCTTGCAGCCAGAAGATTGGGACGACAAAGAGTATATTCCTGATCCTGAGGATAAGAAACCAGAGGTAGTACTTCTCCGTAAAGCTTATGATATTTTCCTACGCTTGCTAGTGTTGTGTATGCTGACTCCATATGTTTGCAGGGTTATGATGACATCCCAAAAGAGATTCCAGATCCTGATGCCAAGAAGGTCCTTGTCTCTGTCGTTTACTACTATTTATATCTCACTTGTTGGTGTAGTTACTGATGAGACTAATTGTTGTTTCAGCCCGAGGACTGGGATGATGAGGAAGATGGTGAGTGGACACCACCAACCATTGCGAACCCTGAGTACAAGGGCCCATGGAAGCCAAAGGTTTGTTATAATTTTAATATATCTAGTTTGCATGGGAATCGACATGTTTGCTGACCTTGCTGCTTCAACTCTGCAGAAAATTAAGAACCCCAATTACAAAGGAAAGTGGAAGGCTCCAATGATTGACAACCCAGGTCTGTTTTTATCATTATTTTACCATTGTAATAATCATGTAAACTAATTAGTGGCATAAGATACTTGGCAAACTAGTATAATTCAGTTGTGGATTTGAGGTCATAGTAAGTAGTAACATTTGAAAATTCACATTTTATCAGATTTCAAGGATGATCCTGAGCTCTATGTTTTCCCCAACTTGAAGTATGTGGGCATTGAATTGTGGCAGGTAATTTCTTTACTTTTCAAGTAAACTTGTGTTTTCTTTTTGGAGTTAGTTATATGAAAGCCAGTCTTTGATACACGAGCTGCTTCTATTGTCAGGTGAAATCTGGTACGCTGTTTGACAATGTCTTAATTACTGATGATCCGGAATATGCTAAACAATTGGCTGAAGAAACATGGGGCAAGCAGAAGGATGTAAGCAGTTTTAACTCACTCAATCTTTTGTGATCTAGGGAGAATTTATTGTTGAATCTTTTTGACGCCTGATTTTTCTTTTGCAGGCTGAGAAGGCAGCATTTGAAGAGGCTGAAAAGAAGAGAGAGGAAGAGGTAATTGTTTCCCTTCTATTTTTCAATTAATAAGGAGCTTCGCGAGAAAAGTGAACATTTATGAAATTGATCTTAATGTGAATGAGCATGAACTCTATCCTCACATAGCTGTCCTGTCTTTTGAATGTTGTACCAGGAATCAAAGGATGATCCAGTCGATTCTGATGTAAGCCCAATATTTGGTTTTCAAATTTGTAGTCCATCGGCACTTATATTGGTCCTGATAAATTTTGCATCCTTTGTAGGCCGACGAAGATGAAGAGGATGCTGATACTGATGAAGCAGGAGATGAGGCGGAAGCTGGCGAAGATGCTGAAGATAAGAAAGAGGATGCGCATGTAAGTTTTTTGCTAGCAATGTCACCCTTCTAAAACATGCTTTACTGCTATTTCTTTAATAAGTTCTGTTCGGGGGTTGCCTTTGCAGGATGAGCTTTAAGGAGTTTGCAAGCGACCAATATTCCCAGGATAGGGCATGAGTGCTTCATTATTGTCGTTTTTTTTTTCCCATATCGATTTTAAGGGTAGGAATTTCTGTTTTTGGGGCAAACCTTGGAACGCTGCAACTTGTAAGCAAAAAAGGGTTGAGGTTTATCTTCTGTCCTGTTTAACTTTGTCAGCATATTAGAACAGGGTAAAAACGTCTCTCTGAGTTCTAATTGATTTCTTCGATAATCTCCCCCCCCCTTTCTTTTTTTATTCCTTACATTGGCAAGCAAAAGCTTGAAGATAAAGCTAACTGATGACGAGTTTGGCTGTGGTTTGGAAGTTGGGGAACTCCATGAGTTTCTGCTGTTGAAACGAATCGGGTTTAGCATGCCATAGTGTCCTCAAATGAAAGTAGTATTGCTTCATTGAATGCCTGGGCGCGCACCTCAGAATTGAAGTTATTATTTTTTAAATTATAATTTGATTGGTTGAGTTGATTGATCTAATATTGTACGAATTTTTTATATTTATATTTTTCTGAAAATATGAATAATTTCAAAATTTTTAAAAAAGTATCATTACAAGTATTGGAGCAATTAATTTAAACTTTCAAAACTACCTGTTATTGTTAGCGGACCTGTGATTATTATTTATGAGAAAACTCGATCGAGCGCCATTTGCAAGTGATAAAAAGTTGACAAAATGTAAAAAAGGAAAGAAAGAAGTTATAAATTTTGGGGTTGTTATTTATCACTTTTAAAATTTATTTTTTAAAGCCTCATATCATTTTGTTATTAGTAAAATTTGTCACATCAGATTAGTAAAATACTGATAGCACGTGACGTGAAAAAATATTTTTATTAATTTTTAATTTAATTTAAGGTGAGACAACACTATATACTTTTTTTTATTTAAAAATATAAAACATTTTTAATTAAATTTTATCCCTAATAAAATAATTATTTATTTTTAAATTAATTTTATTTTTTTATATTTATTTTTATTTAATAAAATATTTTGTCCTAAAATTTTATAAAGTAATTTATTTAATATGAGTATTTTTTAAAAAATAAAAATTACATTTTAAGAATTTCGAAATGTCTTATGTTTTTTAATATTAAATTTTTTAAAAAATGTCAGGAAAATAAATCTTTTACTTTTAATGCATATGATAATATTTTTATTTTTTTAGTTGAGTGATTTTATTCTCATTATTCACTCTTAATATAATTTAAAAAAATTATAATTTTATTATTTTTTATTATTTAAAATATATTTTTATATTAAACAAATGAAAAAAAACATTAAAAGCTGTCGTTCATAAAATTATATAAATAAAAATTTATTTTTTAATATAAAAAACTATAAACCATTCGTAACAAAAAAATGAATAAAACTAATACAAAATTAAATATTTAAAAATAATATAATTTTTATACATTAATTATTTGCTTACATAAATAATCATGTAAGCTTTATATGATTTTTCTTAATATGACATAAGAAACTCTATTAATAATATAACAAAATTAATTTATGATAGAGGGTTTTGACAAAAAGTTAAAAGTTAAGAAAATTAATTTTAAATATTTAAAAGTGAGATGGTCTCAAAGTTCAAGTTTTATACACTTTAATTTGTAAAATTTTAGTTTAAAATGTATTTGGAATTTAGGTTTAAAAAGGAAGAAGAAAGAGTTAAATGTTAAAAAATATAAGACATTTTTAATCTTTTGAGATATTATTATTTTTTTTAAAAGTGCTCTTATTAATAATGACTTTATATTTATTGTAAGGTATTTAATAACGGTAAATATAAAAAGATAAGATTAGTTAAAAAATATGTAATTACTTTATTAAGAAGTGATATTCAATTAAAAATATTTTATATTTTTAAATGAAAAGAGTAAGTAATGCTAACTTGGTAGCATTAATGTGAAGTTGAACCTCATCCATATTGCCACGCCGTGAGCTTAAAAAAAAAAGAAAAGAAAAAAAACTGAAATCGTGTATTCGTTTTCGCTAGTTTTTAACTCGTTATAATAGAAACCTTGGCTTTAAAATTTCACCACTTTTAACGGTTTTAAACTCTAATGCTTTGTCATAATGATTTGCGTGTTAATATTACATTCCCTTCATTATATATTATAACACATTTTTAGATAAAATCTCACATATCAATAAATCATTAAATCTCATAAAATATGTTTAACAATCTATTTTTTCAAAACAGAAATTTAAAATTTAAAAAATATATTTTATTTAATATGCTAAAGAAAGAAGGATAAAAATTAAATAGAGAGAAAAAAGACAATATTAAAATACATTTATTTAATAAAATTTTAATATTTTTAAATTATTTTATATTTTAAAAGTTATTTGAGTACTTTCAGTGTGTTTGGATAGTAAATATAATCGATTTTTGACCTAAAAAATCGATTCTCCAAAAAATTATCCAAACACCCACTTTTTTGGAGAATCGATTTTCAGGCCAAAAATCGATTATTTCCGAAGCTAAGAATCAGAGCTTCTGCGGAGAAGCTTGTCCAAAATATTGGGGAAAATTACAAAGACAGGCCCAAGCAAAAATTATAAAAAAAGCACACAATTTAATAAAAATAAAACCAAACTCTCTTCTTTTCTCTTTTTTTTTTCTTAATAAAATTTGAACTTTGCATCTTCAAAAAATTGATATTTGGTATTTAAAAATTAAATTATATAGTAATTTATATAACTAAAATTGATTCTACTTAAATTATCCAAACATCTTTAATTCTGTTAAAATCAATTTTAGAAAAATAATATTCAAACAGATTGCGTTATAACATAATCAATTATGATTAAAATCTACCACTTAATCAATTATTTTCATAATCTATTATACCCAACTAAAATCCAAACGAACTTTTGTTTATCAGAAAAAAAAATCGCCGTATATATATTTCTTCTAAATTGCACGGCTGTCCATTCCATTAAAAAAAAAAAAAATGCCCGGCTGTAATGTAAATTCCTAGAAATGGCAATGCCGTCACTCATCGAGTCGGCTGACAAAAAGGGCAGGAGATACGAGAAGCATCTTGAAGAATTCTAACACGCAATCATGATTAAACAAAAAAGGGTAAGTATCCGAGGAGTATCATCATCTCCTGCTTGTCCCTCGAGGCAAAGTGGATGATTAGGTGCGCAAGGCATGCTCATAGGCTCATGGCTTTAACTAATAAATAATACTCCCTTCGGTTTAATAAAATTAATTAACTATATTAATTATATTTAAAAATAAATAAATTAAATTATAATATTTTTTATTAATTGTATTGATTAATCTTTCATTAATTATTTTTTATAATTTTAAATGATAAAATTATAAGGAGTAATTTAAAAAGCTTGCAATAAATGTCTATTGAAAAATATAATTTTGTTTATATGAAAAAAAACAAGCTAAAAATGATAGTTTTTTTTTATAAATAAAAATGGAGAGAGTAAGTTAATGCTGAGTGATTAACCTTGTGCAAATATTTGATTGTATTGTCTTACTCAATCCAACTTGAATAAAGATTAGACTAAATTTTCAGATTAGACCAAATAGGAGACTAAGCTCTCCGACCACTTTGTTCGAACAAATCTTATAAAATTATTTTACTATAATTTTAACTATTTTTAATGTATTTAAATAGTTTAAAATTTAAATACACTATTTTTTTATTTACATTTCGCCCTTCTATTAATATAATTTTAATTCAACTTGTTACTGAATTGTTATAATGTACATTAAACATATTATTGAAGTTTATTGAATGTTGTTGTTACTGTTGTTGAAATTATAAATTCAAATCTTTTAAATTGTAATTGAATTTTTACTGTTGTTAGATATTGTTATAAATTTTTTATAATTATAATTATTTTTATTATCATAATTGAATTTATCAAAATGAAATGAATTGTTATCTCTCTTTTAAAAAAATACTAAATGAGTATTAAACTATGAGACTAATTTTTTAATTTATGAATCAAGTTTGATTTTATTAATTTTTAAATTATAATTGAACCTACTGAATTATAAGATAAGTTGGCTAACCCAATTTTTTTTTCTTTTTTTATAGCCTATATTAAAGAAAGAGGTCAGATTTTAAGTTTGGTAAAGTTTAATTTTATCCAACCCTTTATACAGCCTATCAGCAACAATGAGTGTGCTTTATTTTCAAAATGAAACTGGATTGGAAAACATAAACAAACATTACAACGTAAACAGGACAGCACAGGAGGGAGAAAGAAGGAAGGAAGCGAATGAATCAGGAGTGGGAAGGGGGAAGCGAAGTTTTAGGCTTCTTGACAATGAGGACAGGGCACTTGACGTTCTGAGCACAGTGGTTGCTGACACTCCCGAGGAGAGCCCTCTTGATGAGGCCATACCCATGGCTTCCCATCACCAGCACATCAGCCCCCAGCTTCTCCGCCATCTCACAGATCACGTCCCTCGGATCCCCGTTCTCCACTCTCGTCTCCACCTTCACCTATTTCATCCACCATTACCAGTTACCACTCCATCATTCCTGCATTCTTATTTCTTCCCGTTTCCACCTTTGTCGCTAACCACAACAAAATCAAACCTCTAACGCACCTGTTGCAGATTCACGCACAATTTCTGGGCTCTCTCGACGACACCATTCTCCACTCGGTCGCTGCACCTCTCCGCTGTCACCGATATATCAGAAGAGAACAGATATCCTGACAATAATACCACATGGTTAAGCTCTGACGGGATATGACTGGGGAGCAGAAAAATAAAAAAGAACAAACAGGCAAAGACAAGGCATGGGAGCGATTTGATCAATACGAACCGGTGCCATCTAAGGCGGGAAAAACAGGACGAGGGGGCTTGCAGTGGAGGAGAATGAGTATATCGTTG
Source organism: Prosopis cineraria (assembly GCF_029017545.1). NCBI lineage: Eukaryota > Viridiplantae > Streptophyta > Magnoliopsida > Fabales > Fabaceae > Prosopis > Prosopis cineraria. The sequence continues at coordinate 57,514,227 of NW_026555332.1, forward strand.
GAATTTGGGAAAACGAGATTGTGGATGCACCAGGAGAGGGTGTACATGCTCTCCTCTCCTTCGTCCACGGCCACCAGGATTCGCCGCTCCTTTTCTGCCATTTCTTCGTTTTGACGTGATTGTTCAGAACGGACCAGTGGCATTTAAGAAGGTGATTCTAGTTTTCGTATTTGTCTAAAACCTGTTGGCAGGCTGGTTTCCGGTCTTTCAACCCAGTGGGCCTTTTGAGTTTTGACTGAGGCCGAACCCAAAAAAAAAAAACAAAAACGTAGTCGAGTAAATTAGGAAAATTAGTTTGTCCACAAGATTTGGTTTTGTCATCATTGAAGTCAGGATGCTTGTTTATATTTTAAAAAAAAAAAAGTCAGGATGCTTTTCTTGTCCAGATTGCATGAACATTTCTATGGCAATTAGTATACAAATATGTATTCAATTTAAATTTAAATATTCACAAACAAACACTTCATTTTAAATATGCATATTTTATTTTTGTTATTTGATAGCATGCACATTGATCCAGATCAAATAATCCTACGTCCAATATTTATTATTCAATTCGTTACATTTACAATCTTTTTTAAAAGTAAATTATTAATTATTAAAAACATCAATATTAAACAATATAATAGCATTACTCCCTCGCTTTACTCTTTTTTTTTTTTTATATAAAAGAGCAATTATATTAACAAATAAAACAGAAATACAAAATTGAAGGTTCAAAACTTAACAGTAAAAACAGAAGTAGAATAAGACAATTCACGTTTTTAAAAAGAAACATGAGTAAACTATTGGAGTATCTATTTTATATCTTGATGAACAGTACAGTGACATGGAGGAAATGAATTTCATTTGCTGAGTTTTAACACCAAGTCACCAAGCTAGATAAAAGAAATTTCGGTGATTTTGCCAAAAACTATAGATCCAAAGGAGTGAATGGCTAGGAGAGGGGTTGGAAGCGCGTGGCTACTGGGTGTTTGGTTTAATTACAAACTATAATATAATATAATAATTTTTTATTACAAACTATAGATACTTATTATATATGCATTGTACAGAGTCTAAAAGCGAACATATTTTTTATGAATTATATGTCTACAGGTTTTTTTTTAACGATAAATTACGTCCCTTTTTTTTACCATGAATAAATTATGTCCATTACATTAATATGTTCGTTTTATAAAAATATTTCGTTATTAAAAAGCTGTCCATTCATACATGGACGGTCCAGATTTTACAATTTAGGATCCGAATTGGCCAGATGCCACTTTGCTTCAGCAACCAGACCCTAGTGTAACTTCTCCATCCATCCCTCGCTCGCTCCCTATCTAGACTCTGTTTTTGGGGTTAGATCTTGTTCTCTTTCTGAAAACTTGCCCTTTGCTTCAGCCATCAGGCGGTGATATTTATTGGGGCTGAATTGTAGTGAGATCGATTCAATAAATCGATAGAGGCCATGTTCATTTTCGATTGGTTTTATGGCATTCTAGCATCGCTTGGATTGTGGCAGAAGGAGGCCAAGATCTTATTCTTGGGGCTCGACAATGCAGGCAAAACCACATTACTTCATATGCTCAAAGACGAGGTTTGTTCATTTCTGGTTCCATTCAATCCCTGCTTTCGACTTTTGAAATCTCTTCCGTTATTTTATGTTTATTCGTCAATAGGGATTAGGGTTGAGTCTTTTTCTTTCTTGCTTTCCTTTTCTCTCTCTCTGGAGATGCTATTCAGTTCGTGAAGAAGGAGACGAAAGAGATAGGGCAATCCTAGCAAATTATATGTTATGTTTGAAATCTGCCCCACAATTTGTTTATTGTAAAATATAACCGCGCTTCTTTTAAGTATCATGCCCCTGTAGTCAGGGCTTTTGGCCGGGAAATGTTCGGTTCAGGAAAGCCTTCAGAAGACATTAAGGTTTTTAGATGGAATTGTCATTGTTTTTTCCCCCATTCCGTATAATGCCCTAGGCACATATAGCGATAATTTTTCCCAAAAGAACTTGCGACAATATTATCTGTTGGTGGAAATTAATCCCATTTTCTATTGTATTTTTCTGAGAAAAGATTTTCCCTTCTGAGTAGTACCACTGGGAACATTTGGTAGATACGCTTTCTAGTTATATCAAATAAATATTTTTATTTGCCCAAAAGGGAAGAAACGTAGCTATGCTTTTATTTCAAGCTGGTAGCTTCTCTACTTTACCATAGTTCATGAAATGTTTTGTCTTCATTATGACATCAAATATATATTTCACAGTTGGTGGCTTCCGGGCATTACCATGTTCTATGTCTGTATTCCTGCTATTGATGTCTTGACATAACATCTTTATTATGAGAATTTCTGTGGCAGAGATTAGTCCAGCATCAGCCAACACAGTATCCCACATCGGAAGAGTTGAGTATTGGGAAGATCAAGTTCAAAGCTTTTGATCTTGGGGGTCACCAGATTGCTCGGAGAGTCTGGAAAGATTACTATGCCAAGGTGCACGAATATAATGTTTTGGTGAAAAAATATTATTAAAATATGGCTTTGAATTTCAGACCAGAAAGAAAGGGCCTTGATGTATTGTTCTTTTGGACATTTTATTTTATGAATTTGCAGTCGCCGTCTCACTATTCATTGCACAGGCAATTTATAGCTGGTCCAGATGCTTTACTCTGAATTTGTTTCAGGCCGAAAAAACACTCTGAATTTGTGAACTTTTAGGTCTAGCTGTTTGCTAGGGATAAAGTCATCTTCCTATATTCAATACTGGAGTTACCAAGTTTAGGATTAAGCTATGTAAGTTTTAAATTTTTCCATAAAATGTTGTAAAAATGGCGTCTATTTAAATAGTTAAATGCAGTTCTGAAACTCTACCTTCCGAGTCCTAGCTAAACATTGTATGAACATCTATATCTACCTGGTCCATGGGAGGCAGACATAGTATGTTTGAGTTTGCTGATGGCGTTTATCATGTTTATCTGATTTTCTGGTTTGTTTTACATTTTTTTCATGGAGTTTTGCATTTGTCCTACTCTTCTAAAGGTAAAGCATCTCTTTTATCCCCAGCTAAATAAAACGTCATTTCTTTCTGATAATGACTCATGGGAGGCAGACGTCATTCACCAGTCTTTGCGATTAGCCGGATGTTTCCTTTTTTAGTTCTCTCCTGATAATTGTGCTTAGTAGCCTGACTCTTTTGCTTTCTTACGCATCCGTTATGAGTTTAATGATATCAAAAGTGTGATCATTGTCTGATATTGTAGGTGGATGCAGTGGTATATTTGGTGGATGCATTTGACAAGGAAAGATTTGCCGAGTCAAAAAAAGAATTGGATGCTCTGCTGTCGGACGAGGCATTGGCGAACGTGCCATTCCTTATTCTTGGAAACAAGATTGATATACCATATGCTGCCTCAGAAGATGAGCTGCGTTACCACTTAGGGCTGTCCAACTTCACCACCGGCAAGGGTAAGGTTAGCATGGCGGACTCAAATGTGCGTCCCATGGAGGTTTTCATGTGCAGTATTGTGAGGAAAATGGGTTACGGAGATGGCTTCAAATGGCTTTCTCAGTACATCAAATGAGTCCATCCGCTGCTGTCAGATCAGAAGGGCTGGCCTCGGTATCCTGTTTTTACTGCCTTGTTTTTCTCTTGTCGTCAGTTGGAGGTGGTGTTCCTACAAAATTGCCCTTAACAAAAGAAATTGCAGTGTCGTACAAAGTTTATCTTTGGCGGGGGGAAAAAGAGACAAAGACCACCTCTGTATGATTCATGAAAGAATGCGTGGGGCCCATTAAGCCTTAATTGATGAACTCATTGTGCTTTGCAGTAAACACATGGTTGGCTGGTAGCTTGTCGCTGCTGTAGAGTAGGAGCGGTATGGCTTTACTTTTGTCTGCTACTGTTTTTTTTTTTTTTTTGGAAAACATATAAAAATACTATTTGGGTATGGGCATTTTAAACATTTATAACTCAGTACATTAAGAGCCAGTTTTAGCATATTATAATAATATTTTTTTTAATACGAGACTACGGTACAACTGTGCAAGAAACTAATATCTAGTGAGGTCTATATCATGAGGCTGTTAGAGTTGAGGGGTGGTTTATCAAAGATACAAATATTAAAATGATGATAAAACTTCTTATGGGTTAAAGGATTAGCACATTTGTTGGCTTTCCTATAAATATGGTCAAAAGTTATCACCCAGTTTTTCATAATGAAATCCCTGATATCTTTGATAATTGGGGAGAGAGGATGGTTATCATAGTTGATATTGTTAATAAGTGATAAACTCTATGGAATCTGAGTAGACGTTAATTTTAAATAGATTCTTATTCCAACATAGATTGAGGCCTTTTAAAATTCTCAAGAGTTCAGCTATTGTACTGAGATAGTATCCAAAGTTCTTGGAAAATTCCTTGCTCTAATTTCCTTTGTCATCTCTAATAATATCCTCACAAGTGGTAGCACCAAGTAGTAACAGAGCCAATAATGTCTAAGTCTTATCCAACCAAGTTTAAGAGGGTTCCATTCAGCTTCGAATCTGTTGCCTTTTTTGTTCAATTGGTTGATTTTAGATTGAAGCTTCATATCATTGATTATCTGTTGAGTGGATAAGGTAATGTCACTTTTCAGAATATCATTTTTAGAATAGATGTTTTGACATCTGGCTTTCCATATATTCTAACATGCTCGGGAAAAAGTCTCTATCAAGGAATTTTTCTTGTAATCAAACTACTAGTTTCGTTCTTAGCATTCTAAGTTATCTAGTTTTACACATCATGAGAGAAAAAGCATATCAAGATAGAAAAAAGTATTAAATTTTGTAGGATTCACTGAATTTTTTTATATCTCTTTAGCTTCCTTACAATCATGAAAAATATAAATAGAAGAGTCAATGGAGTTACAACTCATAAGGCAAGGTTGTTGTTATAGAGCATTTCTATTAGTACACATGTAGTTTGTTTAAAGACGCTCTCAACCAGCTTTCTAGAGGAAGAATTCAATTTGTTCATAGGTGGGCCATTTTTAAATTTTGGACCACATTTCAGATTGATTTTGATCCTTTGGGGACTCTATAGATTTAATAGAGAAGTTACTGTTAGAAGAGGCTTGGAGGTTGTATAAGTACAATCTATCTAATGACATGGAAATAGAGATAGCGTTTTAAAAGATCAAAGTTCCAACCACCTATGATATTTTGGAATTCGAGACTCAAGTGTGAAGAATAGAGTTGGGACTATCACTATGGAAAGTATATCTAATAAGAGGGTTAGGGAGGGGGGAACATTTATCATACTAGAATGATATCTAGTCATCTCTAGCCACTTTTTAATTAGCCTGGGACATAAACTTATTCCCAACTTTACATATGTTATTCCAGGTGTCAGAACAAGAATTAGGTTTAACAACCATGAAAATAATGGGTTTATTACATTGATATTTGTTGTGTAAAACCATCATCTTTTTTATCTGAAGTAATGCAATTCTAAGATAGAAGGTAAGATTTTTTATTCATACTCGATGAATCCCAAAGAAAAATTTTGGATATTTTTTCCAAGTAACCCAAAACGTTTTTCATAATAATTCATTTTAAATGTTAATGTAATGAGAGAGAAAGTGAGATGAGGCAGATTTAAGATTTAGTACAATCTATCTATATAAAAACTCTAGTTGCTATCTTGGTCTTTTCTTTTTTAAAATTGAAAGTATTATGCAATTTGGCGGATACACTATGCTTGGAAATTTTTTTTAAGGAGGAATGGAATTAATGGTTAAATGACATAAGTTATTGGTTGTGAGTTTTTTTTTTTTAAAGAATGATGAAATGGTAAGGAAGGGCTTTTAAAGCCTTCTTTGGTCATTCATAACTTAATATTTTTTGTCTCCTCAAATTGGGAGGTGAAGGATGGAGTGGCACTGTATAATTATTTTATTTATAAAATTTTTTCCACCCTCCTATTATAATAAAAAAAATATTCATGTTATTTCCATTGTCTGGCCATCTCTCTCGTCTCTTGCTAAGGTTACATATGAGTAGGGTTGGGTCAGACATTACTTCAACCCAATGTGTACTTGGGCCCTAGGCTAAACTGATTGATTCAAAAAAATTTTTACAAGTATTTTTTTTAAAAAATATATAAAAGAGTTTTCTTTGAAAATTTATTATTGTTATTTAAAATATATTCTTCATAAAATTAATATTAAAATCAAAAATATTTTTTTAAAAGTTCAAATGAGCAACAATTGTCAATTATTTTTACATAATAATAAGTTAAAAATAAGTGTTAAATTTTGAAAGAATTTTAAAAAAATTGTAATGATAAAAAGTGTTTAAAACATCATAAAAATAATATAATTCATGTTAATTTTTAATAAAAAACAATGCAATAAGATAAATATTATTAACAAAAAATTTAAAAAATAAAAAAATTTGTACAGGGGCAGAAGACAAGGTTTGACCTTGTCAATGTTTGTCCTCATGTGCCCAAACGCTTTGGGCAAGATTGAATTGATTGGACATTCAGTCATAGTATATAGCTATCCCGTCCTCCTCGTCATATCTCTCTCTGTCGTGCCTTTTAACACTACAATTGTTGTGTTTTTTTCATGTGCAATAAAAATATTTACTTAAATAGCTATGTTATTTGTTTCTCTTTTTATTTTTAATTTTTGAATATATTGTTTAATCGTTAATTTTAATTATTATTATTTTTTGTTACATAAATATTATAATTATTTAATGGGCATTTAAATTTAGTCATATAGATAATATTTGAAAAAAAGAATTTTAAACCGCTTCGTTTTATTCATTTTATAATAATTTTCAAATAATGGTAATGAACAACTATTTCTTTTGTATTTTAAAACTTCCAAACAATGTTTTACCGAAAAATTTTTTCAAACAATGAAAAATTTTATTTTATTTTATTTAGTTTCATTTCATTAATTATCATTTTTTTCAGTTAATCATAAACTTCCAAACGTACTAACAAAGCAAGGCTGGGTTTCCATCTCGTGCCTCTTGCTTAAAGATTGTACTGCGCCACAATTTTGCGGGTCCCTGATACGCAATTGCCTCGGGTTAATTATAAACGGCCTACAATGAATTATGAAAAACTATTCTAATTATTACTGCTACAGAGCCCAAGAACTTATGCTGATTTTGGTTCCTGTTAAGTTGTTGTTAACTATTTACTCTATCCAATTTTTATTATAAAACACTTTTAATTATTTTATCAAAATCAAAGAGATATGGTTACATTTATTAGCTTGTTTAAAAATAGAATAAATTTTTATTTTTTTCTTTGTTTAAATGAATTTTTTTTTACATATACATTACATTCTTTTTAATAATTAATAAGTTTAAATATATATATATATATATATAATATTAAAAAAATAATAGTTTCATCAAGTGTCCTATATTATAAAATAAAGAACCTTTAGAGTAAGCGTCATATAATAAGAAGTAGATTCTGAAGGCAGTATTTGATTTATTAGCTAATTTAATATTTCATTTCCTAATTTGTGTACCGTTTATTCATGAACTTCATTTTACAATCCAGGATAACTTCTTAATTTTTTTTAGTATATTAAACAATTCATTAACTTTTCAAAGTAATTTAACCTTGTTTACTGTATATGTAAGTTGAAAAAAAAAATACAAATCACAAGGAAATTTGAAAAAAGAACGAAAATCCTGTTCATCACCACTATTTTACAAACTTTTGTTGCAGTTTGAGGCATACAATATTCACTTTCTCGAAGATTAAATATTTGGGCAAATATTACTGGTACGATCAACCACCACGTTGACGATGATGTTATATTAATAATAAATTACCCCTTCAATGATCGGGCGTTTGGTCTAGTGGTATGATTCTCGCTTCGGGTGCGAGAGGCCGCGAGTTCGATTCTCGCAACGCCCCCTTTTAAGCCATTATTTTTATCTTAATTAGTTCCCTTATTTTCAGTTTCACTTTCAGCTCTCCATCGCCTGCACGGTCATGGATGATTTTTCTACAATTACTGTTAGGGCTCGTTTGGTTGGTTAGAATTTAGACTTAGGAAAAGGTAGGGGAAAGAGAAAATTCTTTGGTTTGGTTGGCAAGAATTTAATTGCTTGGATATCAAATTTCAAAGAAGAGAGTGGAATTTGAATTCTTTCGATGAGGATAAGGAAAATTTTATTTTTCTAAATTTTTTTTATCTTAACTTTATTTTTAGACGTTCCTTCTCATTGTCACTAATCTTACTTGTTATCTCTAACATCACTGACAACTTCTGTTGAGCTCCATCATCTGTCAAACGTCATCCCTCATTGCATGTCACAACCTTATTAGTGTTGTTGATCATCATGTGAGTTGCATATCAATTTCTTTGTCTGAGTTTGAAGGTCATAGGTAAAGAAGTTCGAAGATGCTAGGGTTTTAGTTCAAAGGTCATGGTTACATATTTAGTGTTGGTGTAACTACTTTTGATAACAATGTTCTTCTCCTTATCAACATAAAAATCAACAAAATATTGCCTTCAAACCTTGATGAAGAACCAGGCCATGCTGAAAACTTTTTGTTTTTGGATTTTACAATATAGACCTTCAAATCTAGTCTTACATGTTTATGGGTTAGAATCCGATTCTTGCTACTATTATGGTTAAAATCAATTGAATGATAAAAATAAAAATATATATCAATTTTTTATAATATAAAAAATTAATTTTTATTGAAATGTGTGAAATTATTGATAGTATTAGGAGGAGTACGTCATTAGGCAATAATGTTTTTTTGAAAAAAAAAAAGTATAAATCGGAAACGTAAGACCTGAGAGCCAGAGGCACAAAGGACAGATCACACTTGCATTCATCGAAGAGGGAGCAGGTAACAATGTCGAGCTTCAGCATTTGGTTTGCTCTGGGGGCACTAGCTCTTGTATTCGTCTCATCGGTTTCGGCCGACGACGTCGTCGTGCTGACGGAGGCCAACTTCGATCAAGAAGTTGGCCAAGATCGCGCCGCTCTTGTCGAGTTCTACGCTCCGTGGTATGCAAATATCTCTCCCAATAAATTGAGCTGTACTTCAATTATGTCTAAATCGCTGTTTTTGTTTCTGGAATTTATTGTATTTCGGTTGACGGTTTTTATCTTATCCCTGAATATTATCAAGGATTTGTTTTTTATTTTCGTTTTTTAACGTCTTGATGCTGAGCTGATGGATTTAGAATTTGATTAGTTTGTGGGTCGCGTTTATTTCACGGGAGATCTGTAGCTAATAAGATTGAGTATGCTCGAATCGCAACTAGTGGATTGTGATCTCTACGTAATTGTTTAATGCGGTTCAAGTACATGATTAATTAGTCTTCAAGTGATATCAGGGAATAATGCAATTTTCTACGATTCTTATTGCATAGTATGGTATTTATGTCGTTGTCGTTGTTTTTTTCCCCCTTTTTACGTTCTTGTCGCTCACACTGCATTTCAGGGGTGCTGTGATCATAACAGGAACGAATTGTTGATAATTTTAGCTCTTTTCAGAAATATAAATCCTTGCCTCGTTAATTCTTGTTATGCTGTCCTGATCCCCCTGGGGGGATTGCAAATTTCATTTTCTTGGACCATAAACGTACTATCAATTGATTTTGTGGTTTTTGGCATCCTATGCGTCTGCTTTGTGCTGATTCTTAAACTAAACAAATTTTTTCTCGTCTGTCAGCTGTAAAATATAACTTCTTAGTCATTCTTATTTCTTATGTAGACCAGAAGAGACGGTTTTGCCCCTTTCTTTCAACAAACCATTTGTTACCACGCTTTTCATGCACATACTTCAGGGTGCTTTGGAAGCTATGCTCATAACATTTCCCATGGCAGGTGTGGACATTGTAAAAGGCTCGCACCAGAGTATGAAAAACTGGGAGCAAGTTTTAAAAAAGCCAAATCCATTTTGATTGCGAAGGTTGGTGATGTCCTTAGATCTCATGCTGCCCATCCTTTCTTGTTTGAATGGGATTTCACAGTTTCACCCATTGATGGCTCCTATTGCAGGTAGACTGTGATGATCAAAAAAGCCTTTGCAGCAAATATGGTGTCTCTGGTTATCCCACAATTCAATGGTTTCCTAATGGGTCATTGGAACCAAAGAAGTGAGTGCTTGGCAATTTTTGTCACCTCAAACTTTTTTCATTATGAAATGTGAAATAATGCTAGAGTCCTCTTTTGTCTATTCTTTGAATTTCATCAACTTATGTTCATAGAACTTGAAATTCTTCATAGAATTGATCATCCACACGATCAAATTCTCTGTGATTTAGGTATGAAGGTGCACGTACTGCAGAAGCCCTTGCTGATTTTGTAAACAAAGAAGGAGGTATTCATCTAAAATATGTGCCAGTTTGTTGAACTATGCTGTTGTTGGATGTTTATCTTTTATGTTTCACGGCTTATATGCTTGATATCACATGTACACTAAAACAAGGTTGTCATTCTGCATACTGCTTATGCATTCAATTAATAAGTTCTAGCTGAAACTTTTACCTAGTTTCAAATAATTGCCTAGTTAATGGGGTGAGGAGAAAATTTGTAAACTCTCAATCTTTTGCAGTTTGGACCTCATGCTACTTTTGTGGTAGTTAAAGATGGTTACGTTTGTCTTTTGCTACTACTTAAAAAGAGACACTTAATTTGTTGCGTTCAAGCATAACTAATTGCTTGAAATTGATTTTTTTTTTAATTGAAATGTTAATTATCATCAATTTTGACTCACTTTTATGCGGACTGTGCATCAACCTCTGACTTTTTGTCTAATGATTATTGCTATTTGCTGCATGTTGATGTTATAAGGATTATTGTTATTAAATTTTATTTGCATCCTTTTAAACATCTCTAGTCTAGTTTGATTCTTCAGAGACCTTGGTTGTTTGTCTTTCATTCTTACTTCTGCATGACATCTCTTGTTTTTTCAACTTATCTTCTGACATGCACTCGATCTGTCTTTGACGTCCAAATGGTCTTATTAATGCAGGTACCAATGTGAAAATAGCTTCTGTCCCATCCAGTGTGGTGGTTCTCACTCCAGATAACTTTGATCAGGTTGTTTTGGATGAAACAAAAGACGTTCTGGTTGAGTTCTATGCTCCATGGTAAGGATAGGTTTAGTGTCTTCCTTGATGAGACCATTTCAATACAATCAGGGGGAAAAAAGAGCATGCTATGATCTGCGATAATGTTTTGGAATTGGGATAATCCTTTTGCTTGTATTGACTGAAAAAACTTGAAATTTGAAGACTGTCTATTTTAATATCATTTCACAATGATTTGTTTCAGGTGTGGTCATTGTAAAGGCCTCGCCCCTGTAAGCAAATTTGCTATCTCTATATTATTATTATTGAATACTCCTGCTTATATTAATATCCAGGTCAATTGTGATAAATTATCTCACTATTTCTGCAGACTTATGAAAAGGTCGCTACAGCATTCAAACTAGAGGAAAATGTCGTAATAGCAAATATTGACGCTGATCAACACAAAGATATTGCTGAGAAGTGAGTCCAGTAGTGTGATTCAATGTTTGTCATAATTAAACTAGGTTTATATCATATTTAAGAGTTATGTGCCTAATTGGAGATGCATCCATTGCAGGTATGGTGTAAGTGGCTATCCAACTCTAAAATTTTTCCCAAGGAGCAATAAAGCTGGTGAAGATTATGATGGTGGCCGAGACTTGGATGACTTTGTAACTTTTATCAATGAGAAAAGTGGCACCAGCCGTGATGGGAAAGGGCAGCTTACTTCTAAAGTTGGTGAACATTATACGCTATTATGCTTACTGATAGATATATCGGGGATTATATTCTGTTTCTAATACTGGATTGTTCTTGGTATAGGCTGGTATAGTACCAACTCTGGATGGCTTGGTGAAGGATTTTGTGAGTGCTTCTAGTGATGAAAAGAAAGAGGTTTATTCTCGGCTTGAGGAAGAAGCCAAGAAACTTGAGGGTTCTGCTGCAAGGTCATTTGAACAATCCTATGATTTTATTTATTCCAGTTGCAAAGTTTTGGCCTCATTTTATTTTTGACTTGGAAGCCTTTGTGGCGTTCAACTAGGGGCTAGCTATTCTTGTAATGTGAAGTTGCGTTTTATCCTCTAAATTTGTCCTTTTGTTTGTTTCCCCAGATATGGCAATATCTACTTAAAAGCTGCTAAAAACTGCATTGAAAAAGGAGTTGACTATGCATCCAAGGAGATTCAAAGACTTGAGCGCATACTTGACAAGGTCTGCTGCTGCTTCTTTTTTTTCCTGTTCCTATGTGCATTGCAATTTCATAAAAATAGTTTGCCCAACACTGAACACATTGAATGCATGCTTGGCTTTCATCTTATCATGTTGGATAGGGTTCTTCTTCCTGACTAATGGATATAATGTTATTTCCAACTAGCGGTAACCACACCAGAAATAATAATGTTATGTTAAAATCGATGCTTTTTTTTTGGAAAATTATGCATAGATTCTGTAGAGTAGACTTATTTACTAAGTCTCATAAAATTTGAAAACCACAGTTAAGTCTTTTGGGATCTGAGTGTAATTTGAAATTAAGCTATAAAGACAATGATATCCTTATAAAACATACATTACATCAATCAAATAATTAAGAAAAAACATGCCTTTTAGTCCTTGCACTTTACTCGTATTTTGCTATAGGTTTTTGCACCTTCTTTTGGTGTTTTACGTTTATCTAAGGTTTCTATACTTTGTTCATTTTGTTCATTTAGTGACCTAAAATACTGGAAAATGAAAGCGTAGGGACTCAAAAAAAAAATGTAGGGACCTATAACAAAACACGAACAAAGTGCAGGAATCAAAAGATATGTTTTCTCAATAATTAATTTACAACTATTTCATCAACAATTTACAACTATAATTTCAACTTTTTACTACTTCATCAATAATTTACAACTATAATTTCAACTTTTTACTACTTCATCAATAATTTATAACTATAATTTCAACTTTTTACAACGGTAACCTCACATATCCAATAGTGAAACATTTATGAATTACTAACAAAGTTTGATATTATGATTACTTCATCAGTAATTTACAACTATAATTTTAAATTTTTACAGCTATAACTTCATATATTTAATAGTTAAACTGATTAGTTTAATTATGAGATATGTGAAGTTACAGTTGTAAAAAGTTGAAGTTATAATTATAAATTGCTGATGAAGTATTTGTAAATTATTTGACTTGATATAATGTATATATGTTTAATAGATGTATTATTGTTTTTTTACCTCAATTTTAAATTTCACTGAAGTCTCAAGGTACTTAATTATGATTTTTGAATTTCACAGGACTTTTTTTTTTTTTTTTTGGGTTTTGGAGCTCGGTCCAAAGAAATTTATAGTGGAACTCGTAATGACCTTTAGTCATTTTAACCAACCAACTTTTCCTGTACTATCCGCTTGAATTCTGGGTTATGTCACGCTGCGGTGAAAACACCCGTGGCAAATATTGGAATTTGGAGCTGCTAAATATCCTCCTACTTGCTAGTTACATTATAGTGCTGTTTTTGTCATATTTGTTTGTTGGAAGTTAGAGGCAAGGATCTGGTGATTATAGTAATCAACTAAGCACAAATTATAGATGAGAGAGGTTTAGCTAAGAATTGTCAATAATACGAAAGCAGCAACGAATTCTCAAGTAGGGGAAATAGTTTGGACTGTAAATTTTTTTCATTAACTGGCATTTGACGATAAGTGATCAATTTTGACGTCTTAATTTGGATTTTTTTTCAAAGTATGTTTGAACTTTGTTGGTTTCTTGATGCAGTCAGTCAGCCCTGCCAAGGCAGATGAGCTCACTCTCAAGAAGAACGTCTTGTCTACGTTTGTTGCTTGATCTGGTGTTAAAAGTTGGAAGAGCTATTGACTGAATTTCTGCTTAGAGGTTTTTTTTTTTTTTTTAGTTCCTGAGTAGTTGGGCCTTTTTGGTCCAATTTATACCAAATTCACATTGTTTATGCAAGTTGTTCGCAGTGAACATGTATTGAGTTATAGAAAGTGAAGCAAAACAACAGATCTTCCATCTGGGAAATCGTATTACAAACTTGTTAGGATGACTTGAGGTTAAAACGGAGATGGTTTTGTACAATTTTCCATTCTGGGCTTACTGGTACCGGCATGGGATCTCTATTGAAATGAACTTTTAGTTTAGGCCCTGTTTGATATAGTGAAATGACTTTTGATGGAATGGGAATAGGTATAAGAATAGGTATAAGAGAGTGAGCTTAAAAAATGTGTTAGGTATGGGGATGGAATGATTATATATTTTTTGTTTTATATAGGTAATTATATTACTAAAATACTAAAATATCCCTAAATACCCATCATCATTCTCTTCCTCCTCGGAATGCAACAAATCATAGCAAATCCTAAAGAAATTCTAAAGCAAATAGAAGTCAAACCAAATTTATATTCTATAGCAAACAATTCCAAAAGAATAGAACATTTGAATTCCATATTTAAATTCTTAAAAAAAATCAAATACAATAGGCTCACGAATTTAAAATCAAAAGCTTTGAGGTTGTCAAACTCGAACTAGATCCAAATGATTCATTTAAACTGAACACATATCCTATATGATTCAAAAACTGAACATAAAGCCAGATTCACAAATTTCAATAGATCAACAAAAGACAGATATCCAAAACCAGATCCCATGATAGAGGAAGGTGAATGAATAAGCTCGAGAGCAAAGCAGAGGGTTAGATGACAAAGGTTAACAGAAAGACGGCGGAGGGTGCGCGAAAGAAGGTCCGATGATGGAGAGGTGGAGGTCTTGTGGTGAGCTATTGAACGATTTTGAGGTTGTTGAAATTTTGAACCCAGATTTGATAGCAAAATAAGAAGGGAGAGAAATGTTGGTTACAGTTGAAGTTTGTTGATAGAATTGGGGTTACCTCAAATGAGATAATGGGCTATTCCATTGGAATGGCTACTCCCATAATAAAACATTTTTGTCCCCGTTCCTATTCCATTTTCCTATATTCCACTGTACCAAAATGGCCTTAGAGCATGAGATGTGATGTTTATCCCATCCCCCTCCTTTCAAAAAATTATAAATAAGGGAAGTAACTCCATACCATATAGCTTTTCCGCCAAATTGGTGGGGCCACTTGTAAGTTTAACCTTTTTTTTTTTAATATACATTAAGGGATTTGAACTCTTGATGTCTGCTTACATTTCATCCCACCCTTACCATTTGAGCCAATCTAAGGAGGCAGTGAGTTAGCTTTTCTTTGATCCGTTCATTGACTTTATTTTCATGTTTTTTTTTTGGTAAAATTTATTTATATGTTAGTGGTCAAGCAGTTGGTTTAACATGCCAAAACCCAAAAATATATATGTATATATATCTAGAGAGAGAGAGAGTAAAGGGAAAGAAATGATAACTCTGTGTGTGTGTATTTATTTATACATATTTACATTCATAAAAGTAAACATACAAGAAGTTTGGTTATCTCACGATAGTGCATTTCCCCACGATTGGCAACAAAGGAAAGCGTTCTTTCTTAAGATCCAACAATTTGTCACGCCTGGGGGAAAGTATTTCTGCTTATCTTCCAAACATGCTGGTATATGATATATATTCAAAGAAAGATAGAGAGAGAGAAAAAATAGATAATGTCACATTATTTTGTCTTTCTTTTCAAATCCACGAATGCATTCATGCAAAGGACCTAGTGTGTCTCCGTGTGTGTGTGTGTGTGTGTGTTTCATATATAGAAATTCCCCTCCTTTTCTTTTGTGTTGTTTAAACGCTGCCTTATTGTGAATGGATTTAATATCTTCCATCTGTGACTGTTGTGAATGTTTTATGGTGGCCAACTCTAGCATTACTAAAAGGAACCCATGTTTTGTTAGTACCTTAACAGTATTGAGCTGCTCATAAATAACATAAGCCATTAAAAGGAACCAATGATTCTCGGTAATAAATAACTTCACCGTTGAAATCTGAATGCAGAGTGCAATTGTAGGGATGGGAATTCCAAGAACAACCAGTGAAATCTGTTATTAATATATTGTCATATGGTTGAATTTTTTGGAAGCCGTCCACTTTCAGGGATTTTCTTTTTTTCCGACTTGAACACAATGAATTTATTATTAACCAGATGAAAAAAAATAGTTAATTGAACAGTAAATCGAACAACATTAACCATGGCACCTTTTTTTTTTTTTACAAAGCTAGCTGCCAGTGTAACAGCCTCAGTAACAGAGTTGAATGTGGTTTACGCCGAAACTGAAGTGCCCGAACATACTAAAGGAGAAGGAGCCTCATTCAAGTGCCTTGTAGGTAACGGATCCTTTGTGGAATTTTTCTGCCAACTAGTTCCCACAACTGGCAACTGCTACTAACAATCAGAAGTGGGGTCCTTGGAGAGAACAATTGAAGGTGCCGTGGGTAACGCTATAGATGAATCATGTTTATAACTAGTTTAAATTCAATTGTTGTAGATTTTCCATGAGTTTCCATAAATATCAGTCTAGTATGTGTGTGCGTGTGTGTGTGTAACACTCAGTTTCAAATGTTCAATTTATCTGACTCGCAAACATCTGAACTAGAAACAAAACTATCATGTACATTACTTTTTTTAAAAAAAAATCTATTGAGTGTACTAATTTAGGATAATATAAAGTGTAATTCTGAATGAAGAAAGCAGATTGGATAAAACTAAACTAAAAGCAAGGAGAAAAAACATGAGAAAAGGAAAGGAAGCGAAAAGGAGAAGAAACATGTTAAGTGGGGATTACAAGAGATGGGATGTATATTAATATTATTGAAGGAGCGAGTCAATGTCAAATAATCTGAAACCTAACTTTATGTCAACGTCTTGGAGGACACCATGTCGTCGCATGCAGTCTAGCAAAAGCCTCCTTTTTAACAAAATCCAAAGGGATCTGTCATCCATCATGCCTTAATTATGGCCATGCTTCTATCTATGTCCAACACTGTATGGCCCCCCAAAATTTGTTTGCTTAATCAAATTCTAATGGCCAAACAATCACCCTGCTCCGTGATTGCCATTATTGATTATTCTCCATCCCATGCAAATGCAACCTCACGCTTTGAATTTTCCCCCGTTTTTTTTTTTTATTTGGCAAAACATTTTATTCACTTCTTTACAATTAATTAATTTTAAATCACTGGCTTCCAACTTTGAAGAGAGGCTCCGGTTCGTTTAATGCCATGCGCCCTCCAATAAAAGAATACCAACAATAATACGTTGATTTCGTATAGTTTACGAAAAATTTGCGGAATTTATTCACCACAAAAAAAGACTTCACAACTTTGAAGGCAGAGGGCCAAACATACGGAGAATAACTT
Source organism: Prosopis cineraria (assembly GCF_029017545.1). Lineage (NCBI taxonomy): Eukaryota > Viridiplantae > Streptophyta > Magnoliopsida > Fabales > Fabaceae > Prosopis > Prosopis cineraria. The sequence continues at coordinate 57,531,593 of NW_026555332.1, forward strand.
GATAATTAAGCATCTCCATTCCTGATACTATTATATTAAGTAGCATGCATAACCCTAAATGAAACATAAATTCTTCATATTAGAGAATGATTGAGGATTTACAGGGTTTCAAAGTAAACACAAGATCTATGAAATGAAGTTAATAATGTAGATATATGTGAGCTACGGTCACTCCACAGCTAACTGTAAAAGAGTAAAATGCTGCGAGTGCACCTCAATATCGGTTCATGGTTTCTCTGCATCTACAAGGATACATGATGGGAAATGAAGAAATACCATTACCCCTTTCAACCCAGAAAGAGCAGACCCAGAAATCAGTACATATCTGGGCTGCCTGATCTAACATCCTTCTAAATATTACAGCCGTGTTCCAGAAAGATTATACTTAAAGTGATGGCGGCGGACGACGACGACAATAATGGATCTGTACAATTGTATAAAACCCCATGAGTAATAATATGAATATCAATGTAATTTACCTGGAGGACACAGGGTTCAACGCTCTAGCGAAGCCGTTCATAGCCCCATATCCCTTAGAACTAAAACCCAGACACCCGAGCAGACCCTGCCTGTAGGGCAAGAACGTCTTCTTTCGAAGTTCCTCGGCCTGAGCTCTATGCGCCTTGTAATGCAACTCGTGCGGCGACGGAGGCACTCGCCTCTTTCCAACTCCGTTTGCAGGCCTGCCGGTCGCCTTCTTTGCTTTCGATTTCTGTGTTTCACCAGACGGCTTGTCCTTTGAGGGTAGGTTTTGATTTTGATTTTGATTGTTTGGTTTCTTGTCTTTCGTGGGGGAGAAGGAAATAGTGGACCAGAACTTGTTGTTACTCCGGCCTTCGCTCTTGCTTCTGTAGAGAAAATCTTTCAAGAAAACCCACCTCTTGGAGCTCCTTCCAGCCGAGGAAGATCTGGACGACGAAGGGGTAGCCTCTGAAGCCAACCCATCCATCTTCTCCCTTTCGTTTTCTTCAATCTCCAGGGAACTACTTTTGTCTGCTTGCTTTCCTAAGCTTGAATCCTCTAGCGATCCGTCCTCATTTTCAGCCCACTCGGAAGGCGTGTTTCTGAGAGGCGACATAGATCTGGTTCTTCTGCGCACAGACTTATCCCTCAGCCTTAGATCTCTGCCTCTTACGTGCGACTCAACAACCTCTGCCTCTTCTTCGTCCTCTTCTCCTTCCAGATCCAGCAAGGGAGCGAGAACCTGAGGGCGCTCCAGGTGGGTCGAAAGCTTCATGGGTCGGATCTGCCCGTTCAGGAACAACTCGTCCGCCGAGCTCATGGAACCCCAGGTACCCGACCCGTTCGAGCCAAACCTTGCCGAGAATTCAAACTCGTAGCCTAGGGGCACAGAAGAAGTGCTATTTTCATAGGAAGAAGAGCGAACCGAAGACAAGGAAGAAGCAGTAATAGCGAAGTGCATTGGGCTCGCCGGAGCGCTGTAGAAGAAGCCGCTAATGGGTGGGCGGCCGGGGCTAGAAGGAGCGCTTACGTAAGGAGTAGAACAGGTGCTGTCATAGTCTTCGTATAGGCCTTGAGAATCGTGGGGAGGGAGGGAGTGGAGCTCGCCATTGTTGGGGTTGCAGGCTTCTGCGCTTCCGCCATTATTGCTCGGAGTTTGAAGCTCCATTGTTGTGGAAGTTGGAAGTGACGAGGCTGAAGGAGAAGACAGAGTATGTAAAGAGTGGGGAAAATGTGGATGCGAGGGGAGATTAAGTGCAATTGCCCTCCCCTCTGCAATTTATTACGACAGTGCCATTCATCCCCGCAAAGTCATCGTACGAAATAAATGAGCATCTTCACGATATTGGTACGATCGTATTACCGAAATGCTTAGGCCATCTTTTTGAGAATGGAAGGTTTTCCCCAGCAAAAGGAACTCTATTCGGTATGGTCATTGATGAGACTAACATTAGAATGTCCCCATGTTTAATTAATTCATATAGATTTTAAACAAAGTTAGTTCAAATTAGTTATTATTTTTAAAATTACCATGTCTTTTTACAAATATTTCTAATGAAATATATAATAAATTTAAATCCAATTTCAAGCATTTCTCTCCATTCTCTTCTTGACCGCAATTTTTCATTAGAAATATTCACACTAAACAAATTATTAAAAGCATTAATTATTTTTCCAATTTTATAAAATAATTTGTAAATAAAAATATTAAGTTTAATTTTTTAAAAATAACAAATGACACAAAAAATAATCAATGAAAATAATAGTATTATAATTAGAGGACTAAAAAATAATTTATAAAATTAAATATTAAATAATTAAACAACAACTTTACATAAAACTAAAAAAATCGAAAGGATACTTTAAGCTATTAATATTTATAAAGTATTACATTAAAGTTGTGAACACTATATTTTGTCCGGACATATTTTACATTCAATAAAAATAATAATAAATTTAACTAAAAAATATAAAAATATAAAAATAAAATTTAATCCTTTTTAAGATTATATTTTTAAAATCAAAAAAATTCTTAATTAATAGGTTTAATTTTATTTTAATCTAGATAATCTTTTGTTGGTCAAGATTTTATTTTTTCTAGTTCATTAAAATAAAAAAATAAAAAAATTTAATGCTTTTTAGAATTATATTTTAAAAAATATAATAATTTAACAAAATCAAAAATATATATATATCATGCTTTGATCTTGAAAAATCTTTCTCAAATTATCCCAACCATTCAAAAATATTGAGAGTCAACTTTTGAGAGTTAACTTTTTTCTCCTTAAATCTTGTTTTTCATTAAAAGAATATATATTTTTGTTAATCTAATTCTAAAAAAAGAGCATTAAAAAAATAAAAATAAATAAATAAGGGTGGGCGAAATGCTGAATCATCAGCGTTTCACCACACCCCTAAAAGGCATCTTGGCTAGGCACAAAAAGAAAGTAGAGGGAGCAGACGGAAAAGATAGAAGAGAGAAAGAAAACTAGAGCAAGTGCACAAAGAGAAGGCATAGAGAGAGACTCAGCCACACGAAGAAGAAAAGAGAAAGACAACAAAAGCTTCGGCTGATTCAGAGGAACCTAGAAACAAAGAGCACACAGATGGAAGTCACACACACGAGCGAACAGAGCAAAAATGCAGGCACAAGAATGCCGCTGAATGCAGTAATCAGAGAGGAGTGAAGCATACAATTAGTTTTCCATCTCCAACGCAAACTTTTAAAGTTGAATCTAGTAAGATTTTAGATTTATTAATCACACTTTACATCTATATAAAGCTGGCAACTGAGAGTTTGAAAGGGGGATTTTCTGGAGAAAAATTGAGGGGATTTGGAGAGTTAAAACTAAAGTATTGAGAGGATTTCTAGGAGAAGAAAGTGATCTGGAGATAAAAGAGAGGACAGAGGACGAGAGAAATTTAGAGAGAGAGAGCTTAGACCGAAAGAGGCTTTAAGCAATAGAGATTTAGAGAAGGGACTGAGAGGTTCAGAGGAAATTTTTGGGTTTTTAAAAGAGCTCTACGTTTTTTTTAGAGTAAAACTGAGAGAATTGAGGAAGTCTCTGAAACCAAGTGTGATTCGAGCAGAAGAAGAAAGGCAGATTGGAGATATCAAGGAGGAAGAGGCATTGCACAGGTTCTCTAACCTGTTTGCTTTTGGATTTGGAATGTTTTACATTTGATTTTGGCTTGCACTTTGTTAGAATTCCTAGTTCTATTTTGTGTTTCTAGGAGCATTCTTGTGTATGAACATTACAAAGATTTTACATATGTTCTTGTATAGCTTAATTATAAAAATCTCTTTGTTCTTTTCGATCATGAATTTAAATGGATGTATGGATTAAAAGGCTGAAAACATTCTGTTTGACATTTACCAAATTTCTTACTATAGGTTGATGATTGCTTTAAGAAGGATATTGGGTTCATTCTTCTCCATACGTTGATGTACTGAGCGTGTTTATAGGTGTATAATATATCAATTCAAAAAAAAATGATACAGAAAGTTAGACATTTGGATTTATGATTGTGAAATTTTCAATCCTTTATTATGAACTTAGGCATTCGAAGCATCTAATCTAATCTACTTGTTCTATGGTTTGAGTATTTGTGATGTTTATCATGATTTAGTCTAGTTGCATTAGATCTCTTAGGTTATTCTAAGCTATGATGAGTTTAGATGGTTAGGTGTTTCTTTGATCTCACTATTTTTGTTTGCCCAAATATGTAATTCTCTAAAGCATTAGACTCCTTAATGTTTCATTGATAAAACGAAACTCATTAAAACAAACACCATATGCCTTTTACTTTTGGAGTATTTGAAATTTAGAGAAGTTTTACTCTCAAACAGGGGTTACATGCTTTGGATAAATGCTCGCCGCCAATTATATAATAAAGAATAAAAATAACAAAATGTTTTATTTATTTATTTACCATGTGAAATTCTAAAAGTCACCATAGCATTCAAATTGATCACATACCATGTAAATCAATAAGGTTTCGCAGGTATGATGATCTAACTTGTATATATTGATATGAGTTTTAAAGGTCCATTATTAAAATTAACTCTTTTTTATAAATAATATGTAAGTCCCATGTGAGATTTTAAGAATCTTTGTAAAAATTTAAATTAATCACACCATCGTGTGGGATAACAATTCCTAATAGATGTTGCAATTATTAATTTGTACATATTAAATAAATAAATTATTTTTATAAATAAAATAATAAACATTTTTTAATAAAATTAAATTAATGTATTTTGAATTATAATCACATTTACTAATGAGATCTTCAAGTCATGTGAGATTTTTAAATTTTCATAGATTTCTAAAATAATCACATTACCACGTGAGTTAATAAAGCTCTGTAGGTATAATGATTAAGATTTCATGTAAATTATATACATTTATAATAAATCTAGTAAATTAATAAAAATATATTTAAATAAATTTAATTCTTTTATCGTGTGAGATTTTAGAATCTCCACAAATATTTAGGATAATTATATTACCATATAAGTCAATAAGGCTTTACAGGTATGATGATTAATATTTTTTTGAAAAAAGTGTATATGTACGTTCATACTTAAAAAATTATTAATACTTAAAAATATACATAAGAATATAAATAAATTAATTAAGTTGCTAAATTCTTTTATCGTGTGAGATTTCAAAATCTCTGCAGATATTTAGAATAATTACATTACCGTATAAACCAATAAGGTTCTATAGGTATAGCGATTAAATTCCCAATCATAAAATATAAAAAAAATATATTTTTAAGCTCTTTTCTTTTCTTTATTTCAAAAATTCAAAAATTAAAAAAATAATTAAAATTAAATTACTTTTTGTAATTTAAAACATACATATCAAAATTTTAAAAATTATTTTATTTGCAAAATTAAAAATTATTTCTAATTAATCTCTCTTCAAAAAAATATTTTCATCAATAATTTTTAAGCCCAAACTACATGGACTTTGATCTTCATCGCAAGGTACGTAGGCCTCAGAGTTTGATTTTGAGTCAAGTCCTTCCTTGTAAGTAAATAAATATTTCTCACTTAATTCTTATCATTTTTATATCAAACACATAAATAAAAAAAATAATTAAAATAAATTTGAAACCATATTAATATAACATAACAAACTTCATATAACCGTTCTGATGAACGGGTGTTGTGAGGTGTCTAACACCTTCCCCATACTCAATAGACTCCCGAACTTATTTTTTGTTTTCACAGACTATCCTTATTCTCCTTTAATTGATTTTTCAAGATTTCCTTCAAAAGTTAGATGGCGACTTCCCGTTTAGCCGGTTCCCACCCTAAAGGCCGAAACCTTTGTTCGTGTGCCGTCCGTGTCGCATTTTTTGAGTGTGACAAAGGTTATAGTTGAAATGCTAGGCATTATATTGGATTATCTTTGTTTAGCCAAAAAAAGGAATAATCGTACTGCACTTAAAAAATAAAAAATTACGCTTTAGGCCTAATAAATTATGATAACACATTGTAGGTCCAAGAGCTTTTTTTACAATTTTTCTTAAAAGCAAAAGTACAATTTTACCCTTAATTAAAATGAAAGAAACAAACTAAAAGTAATGGAATGATCAACTTGACATGCACGGACATTTGATTGAGAATGCATGAATATCATGTTATGCATTCATGAACATTATATCATATATTGTCTGCGTAACTTGTATATTTTATTAAATCTACTGATCTACTTAACAGCATGGACTTTGTATTGAGAATTTATGAACATTATGTTGATAATGTATGAATATCGTATTGTGCATCTATAGACATTGTATTATATATGCTCTGTGTGATTACAAATCCCTTCTTACCATTCATAGTATGCATAGAATTGATGACTTCTTGGGTAGCAATAATACCATCAGAGCTAAGTATGCTAAGGATAAAACTACTTTGATTGAGGGAAATAATATCAGGCAAAAATTGCTTGATTCTATTAGGTACAATTTTAGTAAAAGCTTTGTAAATAACGTTACAAAGGCTAATCAGCCGAAATTCCTGAATTTTCTCAGGTTGCTCTTTCTCAGGCCGTTGTATCATTTATCCTTACACACTCTTTTTTCCATTTTCCTTTTAACCTTGTTTAGTTTGGAAAGTTAACCCTCATTAATTAAAGTATGTTCCCAAATGCATTCATTAACAATGTTATTGCTTGGTAGTGATTTGTGATATCATCAGAACAATAACCCAATTCCATGCATAATAAGAATGTTTTTATTAATGTTATGCAACTGGTTTTAATTTAATTTTAAAAGGCAATGATTACCAAACAAAATTCCTACCGTGCTTCTTTTTATTTCCAATGTAAGGTTTTAATATATGAATCAAGGATATAGTTATTATGTTCTCCTTCTAGTCTACCTTCTTAAGACGCCTTTAATTTATTTTCATGATTAATGTTGCTTTAGATTTTTACCTCACAGGGCTAGATTATATGGTGATAACTGTAAGTATAACATAAGCTGATAAAGCGTGGGAGGTTCCAAACCTTTTGAATATAGCAAAAAAAATAGTAATTAGAAATTGGACCTATGTATTCTTATCTGAGAAGCAGGGAGAAACGTGAATGAATAAGTCTTAACCCTTATTTTTTAAAAAAAGAAATATTTTTTGAAAAATAATAAGGAAGAATTGCTAATAAACTTCTAGTTGAAACAGAAATTGTACGCAAAGACCAAGTGTAATTGAATGACCACTGAATATTTTATTTATAAAATAATATGTACAACTCATCGAAATGCCCCTATGTACCGAAGCTCTAGTCGTTAAAGTTCTAGCCCTTCCTTTGGCAAGTGACGATGCGCCTCGAAAGCTCTGATTGAGTGGTGAAGAGTCATTGGAAAAAGTAATTACCTCTTGATTACATGTAATTATTAACGATTACATGAAAACTCAACAATTAGAGGTGCAAGTGTTTTGGCTTACAGTGTAAGGTTCAAGGAGATTGGCTTTGGGTGTAAGAGGATTGACTTAGGGTGCAAGAATTTTATTATAGGGTGTAAAGTGCAAGGGGATTGGCTTCGAGTGCAAGGGAATTGGCTTAAGGTGTAAGTTGTAGAGGAATTGACTTAGGATGCAAGCTTTTTTAGCTTAGGGTGCGAGGTGCAAAGGGATTGACTTTAGGTGCAAGAGTTTTAGCTTAGGATGCAAGGTGTAAAGGAATTGACTTTGAGTGCAAGGTGTAAAGAGATTGGGTTTAGGCACAAAAGTCTTCGCTTGGGGTGTAAGGTGCAATGGTTTTTGCTCAGGGTGCAAGGTGTAAGGGTTTTGACTTAGAATGCAAGGTGCAAGGGTTTTAACTTAGGGTGGCATGCTCTCTATGTTTGTTTTTACATGGAATTAGTTTCACCTTACATGTAATTTTTGCTGAGGCATTTTTGTGAATCTCTTTATAGATTTGTTTTACACAGAATGAGTGGTCATTTCCATGGAATTTAGGGACAATGATGGTGGCAAGGTCTTTATGTGTTTATTTTACATGGAATCAGTTAGATCTTCCATGTAATTTTTGCACAATAATTTACATGCCATTTGTATTTTCAAATTACATGTAATTGTTTACAATTATTATGAAATCTATAGTCACTCTCATAGGTGTGCACTTTATTTGTTAGAATTACATGTAATTGTCTATAATTATCATGTAATTGTTTATAATTACATGTAATTATTGATAATTATCATAAAATATTGGGAACACCCACAACAAGTTTTGTCTTTTTTAAGTATCACATAACCTATAAATGATGTGGATTCAACAATGCATCATAGAGGACAACTAAATTATCCTTAAAAAATAAGTGAATGTGAAAAGGGAGAATGAACAACAATAATTTAAATAAAAGACCATTAGTTCTCATAGTTTTGGTCTGTCTTCCTACTAAGTTCAAACAAAACTATATAAAAAAAAAGCATGAGGCATCTTATATTAAAAAATATACATAAGGGGTAAGAACAACATCATTCACATGTTAAGCTACATCTTACCCTATACAAAAAATAAATAAGGGAGATGGCCATAAATACATTTTAAAATATAATCACAATTTCATTCGATCTCTTAGGAAAATATCTTGATCAACATTTCCTTGTAGCTCACTTGAATTTGATATGCATGTAAGAGCTTCTTGATTTAAACTTATTTTTTTCTCATCTTTAGACAAAACCCTATGCTTTATTATATGACACTTCAAAGTAATTGAGTTTCCAAATTGTTGAAAAGCTGTGTCTTTTTAAAAGTCAAATCTCTTAAGATACATATCACTAATAAATCTCGACACCTACACAACCAAAAATGGGCTTTCATTATCATCTCATTCCTTAAGAACTCTTGAATGCATGCAAGGAAATATTTAGCTTCACATTAATAACTAAGTCAATAATCAGAAGAATAGGGAGTGACCACAAACCTCTTCTCTTCTATGGGAGACAAACATGAATGAAAGGGACATAAAAGCAGGTGATCTTGACTAAAGATCTACTAGTAGGTTTTGATTTTTGAATCTAAATAAGAGGATAGCCAACTTCTATAATATATTATACTAGAAAGCTAGAATTACACCAAGTATACAATAACTTCATAATCATATAAATAGGCTAAAAAGGCAAGATTGGAAGAAAAAGATATTAAAAAATGTGCTTATATGGCTCAAGCATTGTAATTAAGAGCATTAACACATAGAGATGCAAGTGATATATATATATATATATATATATCACTTTCCATTTTTTTAATATCTTTTGTGAATAGATATATCACATACATATATTTAATTGTGTTTTCCACCATCTTGATTTCCATGGCTAAATTAATAAGCTATGAAACCACACATAAAACATTAACTATAAATGTTTCACTAACTACTCCACTATAGGAATTTTGTGAATTGATATTGAACAAACACAATCTTGGAGTTTTGAAACTTCATGCTTCTACAAAAAAGAACATAAACAACCTAACACATAAGTGAAACGGTTCATAACTCACCTTTTTCACCATTTTAACAAGCTCTAACATTGTAAATTCACCTAAAAATTAAACAAGAAACTCTTAAGTAACAGATGTAGGAAAAAGATAACAAAGGTCTTGGCACAGGAAATTAACCTGGGTTCCAGGGTTGATTAGACCAGTGTTTTCCCCTTCAATGAGACAGATGAGACCATCAACCTTGTAGATTTCAAGCATTGTACTTTAGTCAAATCAATAATAGTAACCCAATATAACAAAACACAATGAAAATTTTTTTATATTTTAAACATACCACATCAAAGACATAGCAAAAATTGTGAGTTTGTGCTCCTAGTTAATGGACTGTGAATAGATCTCCACTATAAGAAATATAAGATTATATGAGAAGTAAAAGCAAACAAATAACATGCCTATCAAACACATTTATAAAGCCTTATATTTTTAACCATCACAGTAAGAAAAATTTGTTGATTGTTGAATAGAAGCATATCAATGTTCTCTTGAAATATAAACAAGCCATGCAAAAACATTACCAATGGATCTAACCTTACTAAAAGTTTGAAACATCATGAGCGTCAAGCACTTATTGAAGTGTTTGGGCAATAAAAAGTTGATAATATCCTTACAGGTTTAGCAAAACATTCTCTCAATTTCAAATACTATTTAATGCATAACCATGCAAAGCACATACTCAGGAGCATCTCATACTACTAGGCTAAAACTCAATAGGGAAGAAAAGGTTTCCTATCTTTTTTTGGGATGTTAGGAAAGGACTTAACGCAAAGAGGACATGTGCTCAAATGATTTCAACTTATATTCATTAATAAATGCCATGTTTGTCTGCTTGAATTGTAGTTTCAATGATAAACCACCTCAAAGTAGATTGAGATGTGCAATTCAATTCTATGATGTAACATCCTAAATTTAATGCTTGGATTAAGTGAATTGACTAAGGATAATTAGGTAAAATTAAGTATTAATTTGCATGAGAGTAATTAGATATGGCTAATAGGCCCATTAGATTTGGCTTTTTAGCCTTTAAATTGGGTCCAAAAGTTAATTGGGTCACCTAAGCTCAAATTGAGGGGAGAGAAATGGAATTTGATCTACTATGCATTACACTGCAGCATAATATATTTATACTATGGTGTGACGTTAGAATTTAGATTTTTAAAAAATGTAAAAAATGATTGAGACAGAATGAGAAACAAGAATCAAAGAAAGGGTGATAGAGAGTATTTGCTTTATTATGACATCAATTTTTGGACATTTTGGAGGTGATTAGAGCTTAATTTCACCTAGGCATTCCTTCTTTATATCTTCTTCTTCTCTCCACACATTTTAGAGGTAAGATTAGAGATTGGGAGATTATAATTTTCAGACCTAAGACTATGGTCTAAATTTATTGGTTTAAATGGGACTAGTAGGAATTGTTTATGTATTCTACAATTACTTTATAAGTTTTTACAAGGTTGTGAGTTTGAGTCATCCAATTTGGATGAACCCCAGGCCTTTAAAAGATAACTTTAGATTGTTAGTTGTTATATTAATAATTATTTAAGCTAAATAAAATTAATGGGAGTTAATAAATTTATTGATTGTGAGATCAAGCTTGTGGTTAGGAAATTTGATTATTAAAGTATGAAATTAGAAGTTGGAAGTGTTGATTTTGATGTTTATTAGTGATGGTGGTTAATGTTATTTGTAAACTAACTTCGTGAAGCACTTAAGAGCTTGAATTTAGCAAGGAAGCAAGCAGTTATTAAGGGTAACATTTGAGTCTTCAAAGATTTAATGTAACCATGGCTAATCTAATTCATGTTATTACTTGTTAAAGAAAGTGTAGGTGTTTGCGAACTTGAATTTATGTTTTCTATATGTATAACTTTATAAATTTACATATTGTTTAAAATATTAAAATAATGATTTAAACTCTTTGAATTGGGAAAAGTTATTGATAAAAATGAGCATGATGATGAAAATTGGATATGCTATGTAAGTTAGCATGTGATATGTTTGCATGATTGTATTAATAGCGGTAGTTTGCCTTAGTAAAGTAGTGACTTGTGTCTATGTAGATCAAACAAATATCGTGAGGCCTTGGTGTTTGAATTATATTTTCCCCTTAAAACCTACCTATCGAAGATGGTAATAGGGCTCACCTTAAACCTCAACTAGCAAAGTTGGTCGTAGGGTTTTATGACACCCTTGTGTTCAAGATGGGAGAATCCATAGTTCAAGAAAGAGTGCGAGGCCTTAGTCGAGTCACCCCTTATGATTAGAGAATTTAGACTAGCTTAGTCACATAGATCTAGCTCCTGATTATTGCATAGCCCATGAATTCAGTTAATAGTGATAGAGGATCGGTGAAGTTTGATGATCATGCATTGTATTGAGTAATTTATGATTGGTGATGTTTTGTTATCTCTAACAATCGCCCACTTTGCATATATAAGATTATTTGACTTATATAAGCATGTTTTAAACTATGTTGGTTACTGAGTGATTATACTCACTTTTTATTTAACATTTTATTGACACTAGCTTTGGACAGGACAAGGGAAAGGCTCCTGAGGTTAAGGAATTGATTTCCTATTATAATGTCTTGTTATTCTTTTGGATAATGTATAATTATTATGAAAATGCCAATTAGAAACATTATGTTACTTGCACCATTTACATGATTTTGTAATTGGTTGGTTATATTTTGTGCCCTAAGTCAAAATGTATGTGTTGTTAAAGTATGGTTAGGGTCAAAATACAAGTGTAAATACTTTTATAATAAATTGATGATTGTAAATGATTATTTAAGTTATGGTTACCTCCCCTTTACTTTTTGATGAAATTGGGGTTAAGTAGTGAAAATAAGTTATGCATTGTATTTGTAAGTTGTAATGTGTTGCACGTGTCGTCTTGTGTAAGGTTTTTCCTTACTAAGCCATAATTAACTTTAAAATTAAGGTAATCAAGGGACTAAACCCTCAAAGGATTGCCAAGTTTGTAAAATTATAAAACTGAGCAAATCCTAAATCATTTACCATGAGGTCTCAAAACTCAATATTTAAAATCTTTATCAAACACTTATTAGGCTCAAATCATAGTTTTAAAACAATGTGGAAGCTTAAAAATTAATTTAGACCCAAAACATTGAGATTTAAACTCAAATCTGTATTTTGTGTAGAAAATGTGACATGCGTCACGGCTTACTCACCTCTGTGCCATGCGCCGCGATCTATTGCATGAATTTGATAGTTATCAGTTATCAATATGGCAGCACAGGGAGTGAACTTCAAACATGTTCCAAATCTCCATCCAATGTTCTATTGAGGTGGTTTCGGTGTCTACATGAAACTTTCTCCTAGCTCTAGCGAATGGCATAAGTTTCATATTCAAATTCATTTTTTACAAAAAGTTGAACACTAAAACCTATTTTACCACTTTTTCACACAAAACACACAACATTGGTGTCCCAATTAACCACAAGTATCAAAAGCCTACACTGACTCCTCAACCACACTAATGAACTTTAACAGACCCATGCAATGCACTATACACAATCAAAAACACATATAACCCAAATTCACCATTCAACCCCAAATTTATAAAATAAAAAGGGGAGGAAAATTTTACACACAACCACCAATTTCATTCTAAATCATTTGAAATATATATGTTCCTACTTGCACAAATATTTTAGCCCTATCCATGAATTTATAACTAAAACTCACTAACTCAAGGTACAAAATACACAAATTGTACACTATAATAATACAAGTAGTACAAAATGATGACATGTGATTTAGTTGGCAATTATACAATATTAATACATGAAATTAGAGTAGAGAGGCATGAAAGTAGGATTTTCATCACAATCCTATGCCTCAAAACACTTTCCCTGAACTGCATTCGATGAGTTAGGCCATAAAAATATTGAGAATTGAGGGATGAGTACAACCACTCAGTAATCAAGTTTCACCTAATTTATATAATTGCATATCAATTGTAAACATATGCAATTTAGGCAAGAACACACAAACACAACACATATGGTAAGCTTGGTCACAGTTCATAATATTAACAACTATATAACCGGGCCCAAGGCACACACACATATATCCACATGATGACAATGCATATCATAGGGTCACAATAATATCAACCATGCGCCCCTAACACATACCAAACTATAATACTAACAATTATGTGGCCAGATTCATATGGTGATTAAATGTCAACCTTATATCTTCATGTTACTTTCGACATGAAACTGGTGGCTATCACGTAACTACTTGCTTATAGATTAACCCAGCCTTCCACTTATAAAGAGCTATCAAGTTAGGGTTAACTCACTTACTTATATAATTTAGTTTTTCCTAATATTAATAACTATGGGGCATCGTATCCTAATCTAGTCTCCTCATAAACCGATGGTGACTAGTTAGGTTCAAATCCCTTATGAAACAAGTGAGACAATCCTGAATTAATCATAGGACACCACTACCTCTCGATTTTAATGATCATGCTAGGACAAGTTTCCAATTCCAACAGTCACTGCCAATATCACGTGGATTTACCAACTACTTCTCTCCCTAGGTGAACCCCTGCTAATGATCATGATATGCACATGTCACATATAATTGTAAATGTGACCCAATTCACAACTAACACAAATTCATATCTATCTCTTACTCCTAATAAACCACAACTAATATATCATATGTAGAGCATTTTTAAAATATCATATTTATCACTTTTACTTTAACATGCCATTACCCAAAACATTAATCACAATAAATGGCATGCAAGAGATTTTCCTTTTCAAAATCATTTCATAAGTTAAACGTATTTCCAAATTGTATCATTAGCTTAAACTATCAACCATGTTACACAAAAATAATTAATATTCAACTATAAAAAGTAGGTTTTTTCGATTACCTTAAATCTTTGAGAGGTTAAAAGTTTACTCCTCATAATACTAACTTCTAAAACTTTTCACAAGCTTGAATGGTGCCACAATGATTCACATTAGAATTATAACACAAGGATATCATCAATATCCTAATTTTGAGGATCTATCAATACCAAACTCCACATTCTCTATTCTATCAATCCCATAATTTACTACCCATTTATACTTAATGGGTTCATTAGGTTTCATTGACTCACATTATCACCATTAAGTTATTAAACCATCATTAATGAGCCTTGACTCTCCTAACAACCATATTAATGGCAATTTTTAGATATTAACTACTCTACCCAACTAACCATACACAAAATCATCAACATAAAGTTAAAACACTTTAAACCACTTGTATTATATCTATTTTAGTCAATGGGTTCAGATCCATAGCTCTTATAGATCAAAAATTAACTTCCCAACTCAAACCATAACTTAAACCTTCATAAATGTGGGAGAGATGAGAAGAAAAAGGCATGAACTACTCACCTTGGGTATTTGAGAGCCTTAAAATGTCACCAATGAGATCTAGTATCATGCCCTAGAAGAACCTCAAACGTGCTCTTTGATTTCTCCCTTTACTCTTCTCTGATTTCATACATAAAACGTAACTGACAAAGTCTAGTTTTTGACCATGTGTCGCGGCGCACACAGCCTCCCATCATGACACATGGCACAGAAAGGTCTATTGCATTTAAATCTGCCTTTGTGCGTCACAATGGATTGACCATATGCCGTGACATGTGGCACAAAGGACTCCTCCTTACTTTTTCTTCCTCTTTCCTTACCTGGGTGGCCTACCATTAATCTGAACCCACTTCTAGGGTTCAAATAACAATTAATTACACCATGACCATACACCTCATTAATTCACTAATCACACTCATTAGGTTAATTAATCACACTTAAATTTCCTAGATATTACATCTTGAGTCTCTTGAGTGGTTGTGTGGGCTAATGTCATTTTAGTTGGGTTTTGGACACTTTGAAATTTGAAAAATGCGAGAAAATAGTAGTTTTAACGTCCAACATTTTGATATGATAGAATTTAAAAAATGAGACCAATGCCATTAGCTAGTTTACTAAATGAACTTTTCATAGACACCTAGATCACAACAATTAAATATCAGGTAGAGATTTCAAGCTTATTAGAAGTTTGGCCAAAAAAGCTATTATGACAGTATGTTGCTATCATGAAATATGCATTTTATGCTGTAGCTTAAAATGTGTGTGCCATGGCATATTGCCAAAAATACTTAAGTATACTTGTTATGCCATATGCCGCGATGTACTATGCCAGATATGCTATTTTGGATTTTTTAACCCTAATTTGATTTGTCATCTTATCTTGTATAATTTTCATGTTTCATATTATTTAAATACTTTACTTTTTTTCAATCAAGTTTTGAGCTCAAACATATTTTAAAAAGAGTTTATTGGGATCCTAAACTTTTTGAAATGTTTTCTAAATATGATTTAAGTTTAACCCTTTCTATTATGGTAATCTAAGCTAGAAATTTGTCCAATCTTAATTACCATAATAGTGTATTTTATGTTTTTAGTAATGCCAAGAAAGACATTACATATGCCTTACAACAAACTTTGCTAAATTATGATAGTCATAAAATTATAGCAACTCATTTTATATGACATATAACAAGTTTGGATTAAGTTAAGTACTTACCAATAAGGTTAACATTACCCTAATTAGGAGTGTTCACGAGACGGGACGACATCAGGATACCCTTGTCCCATGTCCTGTCTCGACAAAAAGATCGGGATTAAATTTTTGTCCCGTGTCTCGTCCTGTCTCGAAAGTCATCCCATCCTGTTAGGAATCGAGACATCTAGCGGCCCTGATAAATTGAACAATGTCGGAGAAAGATCTAGATAATAACATTCATTAAAATTTTAAATTATATAATTTATTAATTTTAAAATAAAAACAATACAAGTATATAAATCACAATAATTTAAAGTCAACTATTAAATTACATTAATCATAACTACACATTATAATAGCAATTACAAGTGATCTCTAGGTTATAAGAGCAGTGACAATAGGCAAGCCAAGCATAACATCAAACCATTATTCTTCTACTTTAGTTGTAATGTGCTTAACTAATTACTCTTTCGAAAATAAAACAAGAAATGTAATATAAATAAAAGTTATTAAATAGATAGATATAAAAATAAATTATATTAATATAATTAATATATTATAAAGAAAGATATCACCTAGCTTGCTCTATATCATTCAAATTATTAATATAAAAAACTTTAATCTTATATAAGAATTGCAAGTATTGAAATTATAATTGATATAATTAATATAAGTATAAATTATATTAATATAATTAATATATTTAATGTGTATTTTTACAATAAAATAATAATATATATAATATTTGAGACAGGATGGGATGTCCTGATGGTAATTCTTATCTCATCTTGATTATTTTCAAGTCGTGACAAGACCCGTCCTGATATGATCGAAACGATACCGAATCAATCAGGACAGGTATGAGTTGAACATTCCTAACCTCAATAGCTTTCTGATTGTGGGTGCCGTGGGTGCACAAGAGGATCCATATGTACTTCTAAATTAGAGGTAAGCAAAATATTGCCTAATAAAATAACAAACTCGTTCAAAACAGCTGATGGTATCAATTAAGACTATCAAATGAAGAAAAAAGAATAAAATCTCTAAATCAACTAAATATTTCTTCCATACCTTGTCGATTGCTCTAAGTTAGCTAAATATACCGACATTTATTCTTGATATCATTATGGTAACATAGAATAATGAGAAAAACCAGTCACGTCCACACATTTTATTGGATTAAAAAGATGCACTTGCTCATTTTATAAAGGGTTGAACTAACGATATTCTAGAGATTAATGACTTTAGAAATTATTTAACAATTTGTTTAATATATTATTCCTTTCATTTCTATTTATAAAAGAAATTATTATTTTTAACTTATTTTTTTATATAATTAAAATCACATTTTTCAATAAGTTTTGATTGCATACTTTCTAAATTACCCTTTATAATTTTATTATTCATAGTCATAAGAAATAATTAATGAAGGTTTGATTAATGCAAATAATAAAGGATATTGTAGTCTAACTCTTTTATTTTCAGACACAATTAATATAATTAACCATTTTCTTAAATTGTGCAATATAGTTTTCTCTCTTACAAATAGAAACAAAGGAAGTATTGTTCAAAACTCTTTTTAATATCAAATCTGAAGAGTGAAGAGAGATCTATGACTAGCGTACATGCTCTTAAATTGCATTAAAGGCAGGCACAGGTAGAGCCAAGAAGCACGTGAACACACTATAAAAAAATAGACTTTTGGTGGCGACTTAGTTTTTAGCAGTGACTTTTTGCCATTAAAAGATTGTCGCCAATAGTTTTTGACGACGACGAAGGTTTTTGGCTGCTAAAAGTATTTTTGGTGGTAACAAATATCACCGCTAAAAATACTTTTAGTGGCCATATTTGTCACCACCAAATTTTTTTTAAGAAATAATATTTTATTTTATACCATGTCACTTTGTCACGTGTGCATAATCTTCAACCTTGACCTCTCCCACCTCCAAGCCTTAAGTTTTTTTTCTTTACCAGTTGAACTGAAATGCATCTGCAGTTATTATATATAAAATTAAATATATGTCATGTAACTGCATACACATATATCAAATAATATATGATTAAAAAGATATACATATATTATATCTTATTTCAATTATTAATATGACAAAATGATTTATATGAATATTTAAATTATAATTTTAATAAAATATTATTTTTACTAGTAAATATTATTTTTGTTAGGAAGATGAACTTAAAATAAATAATTTTTAAATATTAAATAACTTTTTTCTTCTCCATATTTTTTTCAAAAATTGATAAACTAAATAATTAAATTTTTATCTTCTTTCAAAATAGCTAAATGTTTCCCCCTCTTTTATTAAAAATATATTTTTTTGATAATTTTTTAATATCTTAAAAATTATTTTAACAAATTAATTTTAACCATATAAATTTTGTTAATAGTTATTTTGAACAATTTTTAAAATGAATACTAATAACTTTTACAATATACGATAATTACAAGAAATCTCATACGTAATCAATTTAATTAACATCTAATCATCTTCAGCCTTATAGCAAGGTGGATTTGAATAGTTATTTATATTGTTTTTAGTAATAATTAGTTATAAAAATGTTATTAGTAACTTTTTTTTATAACAATAAAAACCTAAATATACTAGGAGGAATTACATGGAATCCTTGTCCAAACGCTATTAAAGCTCAGTAGAAGAAGTAGGCATTATATGCATATCATGCTAAGCATCAAGTGCGCAATATGCCAAGTAATCTACAATATCATTTGTATCTTGTGACATTTGTACAATTTTAACATCCCAATGACATTTATGTATTTGTATGTAAGTAATAATTTATGTATAACTTAACCTAATTATAATTAAAAGTAATAATCCATCAAGATTTTAATTTATCATATTAAAATACTATCTTAATAACATAATTCTTAAAAAAAATGAGCTATATATGTCTAAAAAAAGATGATGAATAATACAAAATTAAAAATAATTTAATAATTAAACTTAGCACTTCTTGACTATTATTTTTTTTTTTCATGATCCTATATATTATTTAATTTAAAATTATATTTAATTTTTTAAAAATACTTTTGGCGGCGACAAATGTCGTGACCAAAAGTGAATTATATAAATTATTTTTTTATAAAAATATTTTTATTGATGACAAATATCACTGTCAAAAGCCTTTGTAATTGCTAAAAGTCTATTTTTACTAGTGATTTTTTTAGTCTTTGTTAAAGATTGCCACCAAAAATTATTTTTTTTTGTAGTGACAAGATTCCGAACATATAGGATCCTTCAAGTTATTCTTTTTATTTAAAAATATAAAATATTTTTTAAATAGTTAAATATTTAAAAATATAAAGTATTTTTAGTCTTATAAAAAATAATCATTACTTTTTTTAAAAAATATTTTTATTAAATAAATTATTTTATATTTATTTAGAGTAAAATATTTTATTAAATATGATTAAATATAAAAAAACAATTAATTTAAAAATAAATAATTATTTTATTGAGTGATGAAATTTAATTAAAAATATTTTATTTTGTTTTTTTTTTGGAAGGATGGAGTGTTTAGTAAAGGGGTAATTCAGTGATTATAAATTAATAATCATTCTCAGAACAAAGATAACATATTTAGCTGTGAACATCCTAGAAAGCAGAGTCCGTTCTGAGTCATTTTCTGCAGTCCCGAGACAAAAAAAGAATGTAAGTTGTGCCTGCGGTGAGGCGAGAAGCAGGATGCACATTTTTTGCTTAGCAACGAAGCGTAACATGGGCCAATCAACACTCGACAACTGGCTCGGGAACATTGACGTAGCACTTATCACCATCGACCTTTTCGTCCTCTTAATAACATTAACCAGAAAAGGCCAAAATCATTTTACAAGGAACCACATGGTATGTTGTGGATTCAGTTTCGGAATAAAATATGGCATGTGAGGTGTTTGGACGATGCGGATCAATGTTTAAATCACACACGTAGCCTCCCGCGTACAGCCCAATCACGGAAGTAAAAATATTAAAAGCCTAACAAAAATTGCCAGACTTACTTTCCATGAAATCATCAGGTGTACAATTTCAGTTCAACTTTTATTCTTTTTCCCACCCCACACTTGTGATCTCAAACTACAGTAACGCTTGAGAAAGATAAACCCATGTAACGATAGGAAAACAGTGGAAGCCAAACACAAGAGGGCTAAACTGGTCCCAAAAAAAAAAAAAACAACAACAGGAGGGCTAATGATGCAGCAAATCAAGAAGCAAATCATTGATGAGAGATGTTGAGATGTCCCACTCGATCTCTGAAAGTAAAATCTGCTGGAAGGGTTCAGTCTGAAAATGGAGCCACGTGCCATGTGGAGAACTCATGTCCATGTTCACGAGCTCATCCACCATGGCCTCGCGCATGCTTTTAAAACGCTTGATTTCTGAGCACAAGTCTTCTTCCCACCAAACTTGACTCTCCAGGGCCCTTCCCTTGTACCTCCCACTAAAAGCTTGCCTCATGCTTCTTCTCAACTCCATGAACTCACTCACGAAGTCAAACAAAAGATTCCTCTCCACCTTCAAGTGCTCTTCTCCATCGCTTTCTGTTCCGCTGCTCCACTTCTCCAGCATATCAAACACGTTTGTCTTTATAACCTGATCATTTCTGATTGTTTGATTATCTGCAAAATTTCCTTCCATTAACTTTTCATTGCCAAGCATATCCTTTTCATATTCCAGCTTCAAGTTCCTTGGCCTGTTATAATCTTCCAAATTTGAAAGCCCGTATGCTTGTTCCCCAGCTTGATTCATGTCAAGCATATGATCATCACTTGAAGAACAACCATGGTTATGCATACCCTGCAGTTCACCGCTAGGCGGATTAGAGTGAGATCTTCTGTCTCCTTCCCCAGATTCGATGCTAACCTCACTGGATAGTGAAACAGCAGAGGGCACCCTTGTTGCCAGAGTACATTCCTGTGAGTTGGTTCTAGATGCCAAATCTCGCGCCTTTCCGTTGAACAGGTCACTTGAAGCATCACCATCTGTCATATGTAAACCAGGAGCATTGACATCAATGCTGTTTGTATGAGTCGAAGATTGTGACGCTTTCTTCGTAGGAGATGTAAATGTGAAGGAAATAACATCCTCGCCAGTGTTCCTTTTTAATGCATCTTGATTCATGCTCCCATCATTTGTTATATTGCATTTTATGGACTTACCTTCATAGCTATTAACAACATTAACAGGTAGAGCATCCCTTTTGGGATACCTATTCCTCATGGAATTGCTGTTTGTCTTGATCAGTGAAAACTCCTTTTTGGCACCACTTGCTCTTCTGCCAGAACTGTTGGGTCTGACCTTGTCAGTTACAAAATTCTTGTTTGTCACTTTCTTTGCTCCACTTGTCGAACTTCGTATGGTTGACTTGTTGGATTCTACTATTGAAGTTGATCTGACTTTGTTGGTAACACTACTATGCATCTGCACCCCCTGCCCGAGCTCATCGTAACAGCTATTCTGGCTTGTACAAGCTCTCTGCTTCATAACCTGCCGCCAGATTGGTTTCTGGGTCCCAAAGAACTGGTTGGATGCAGCCTCAATCTGTTCTTTCTGCTTATGTCCCCTGTTACCATGTGAAGTTAATGCACCTCTGCATTGAACACGGACCTTAGCTTGTATTGCAAGTAAAGTCGATTTTCCTGTACTCCCATGACTGTAAGGACCAAACTTTTCTGAGTATCTTGAACCCTCGAAAGTATTTGCATCCACATTGTTTTCATGCATGGATGCATGATGTGCAGCTTCTGATTTCTGTTTCGAATCAAGAACTCTCATAGTTGCATTCTTGAGTCGTCTTGCTTCAATTGTCCTGTTTTCCGCTAAATGTGCCCTTGATTTCATGGGGTCAACAGCATCCTCATGACAATGAGAAGAAACAGGAGAGTTAGAGGCACGCGACGAAGTCAAAGAGAGCTTGTTGAGTGTTGAAGTTGGCAATGAATCCAAACCCATTAGTCTCGCTACTAAGCATGGTACCTTGCTCTCACATCCTATATCACTACTAACTGATAGCTCACAGTTGAAATCGCAACTCGTGATGTTGCTCGGATTTATTCCACTCTCATCTGCCTTTGTCTGAAACAAATTCAATCAATCAATGGCCAATTCTAGTATCACATCCACAAAAATGTCAAGTTTATACGAAGAAACAGTGACCTGAAAGAAGGTGAAAGAATTGCGTACCGTAGTCAACTGTGATTCTGTCATGTTCCCCATATTTTCCTTCGCTTGCTTCAATTCGTCTGTGGTTAAGGAACCAGAATATTTAGAATACTACATGCATAGCACTCTTGGAAAGGAACAGCTTGTATTTGGAACAAGATTGAATAGAAGGACAAGGCAAGCTAGGAGATTGATTAATTAACAGTATAAAGGGCAGCGCAAAATTACCGGGCAAGTTAGGAGTGTCAAGGAACAGCTTCTTTCGTGATACTCCATTACAATCAAACAAGCTGAGGAAGCTTCCCCTGGAACGTCTTTTCTCGATCTCCATTCTAATCGACGCTCCGGTTCATGTACTCGCACCCACCTAGGACCGAGACTCTCTGGTGTTAAAATTTAATGATTTTATCAATCAAGCTCTATTAATCTGCTTCTCAGGTACCTCTGTTTCTCCACGAAGATAGTCACGCTGATGAAAGAAGAGAGTGAAACAGACAGGGGGGAGGAGAAAGAAGAAAAAGAAAGCAGAGGACCAGGAAGAGGGCGTATTTCTGGGGCTAGGAATAAAAGTGAAGTCAAAGAGATAGAATAACGGAATAAGGCGTGAGAGCGTGAAATGAGCAATAATGGTTATGTTTGTGACTGGGAAGAGAGGAAGCAATGAATTTGAGACACACTTGTGAGCATGTCCCCTCTATATTCAAGGAATCGGGCTTCTAAAGATTCAGGGGACTTCAATGCTCAAGTGTTTTCAGTTCAGTCACTAACACCAGACTTGTTACAGTGTGGGGTATTCCCAGGCTTTGAAATTGCATCCAGCTGGCATTGAATGCGACACCACTAATGCATCCATAATTTGTGATGCTTTGGCTTCATAAGAACTATTATGACGCACAATCCAATACTCTCTCAAATTACGAGTACTCCCCGTTTTCCCTCAGGGGGGGGGGGGAATTAGTTAGCCAGAAAAAAATGGTGTATGTTTATAAAAAAAATCTAAGATTATCGCTTGAACACTACGCACCTGCATTATTATTTTTTAATTAATGAAAGATTAAAAATGAAAAAAAAAAATTAATGGATTGAAATTTCGAAGTCACAATTATTTTGAATCAAAACTACAATCTTAAAATAACCATTAATTTGCAACAGGGAGTCAGACGGCACGCACAAGCAAATTGACCCAACTTTTTGGAAAGTAAAAAAAAAATAATAATAGTATTCCAACCAATCCAAATATGTGATAATTTTCCAAGGTGAAGTCACTGAGCGCAGGAAGTTAATGGAATACGTCTGCCTTGATCAGATGTTCATAGCTTCCCCGATTTGCCCGGATTATCTTTCAAAACGGATTCCATCTCGGACTTCATGTGGAAGACGATTGATTAATCAAGAACAAGTCTAAATTAATTGACACAGTGAATCGTTGTCGGTCGATGGAATTTGTGCGACCACTTTGCATGATCGCCTGTATCCGTCTCAATGTAATGAATCGTTGCAGAGAAAGAAGTGGTTATGCGGACGAATCTGATGCGTTTATAGCTTGAAGAAGCGAATCCCAGCCTTAAGAGAAGACTTGAGGCTACCGTGGGAAGCGTAAAGCTCGTATCTGGCCACTCTGAACTTTCTCTTCATCTCAGGATCCACCACGACTTTTGGTGATTACGGGATGAGATGTGGGGCTTCTTGTTGTGACGTCGTTTTGGAGGATTAAAGTCATCGGAATGGGAAGATGGAGAAGAGGTGCTGCGATTGCCAATCCACATTTTGTTGTCCTCTAACTTCCTCACATCCACGCGTAAGTTAGCATCAATTTCAGTGGGCATCGGAACGTTGTCGGACCTCGACCACCTTCATCGTGTTGCACCCTCCTCGATTTTTCTTTCTGTGGGTTATGGGCCCCGCATGAGAGAATGAAGAAACCATGCCAAATTTGGGGAATGTCGAAGGAGAGGTAGAGGCCTTTTATTGGACACTGACGATGGAGTTTATGGCACCTTTGACTTTTGGTCAACCCCATCAATTATGGCAGCTTTTGTATTATGGAGCATAAAACAACTACTTAACCCAAATAGCCGCCTTTACATTTGATTCTTTGAAAACAATCCTCTCGTCATTCAAGCGAGGAAAACTTTGGTTCCCGGTTTTTCTAAGTTGCAGGAGACGTTTATAAATAAATACTTTAACGATTATAATTTTTTTATTATGCACATCTATTAACAGTCCAATATGAAACATGATGAAAAATTTAAATTTTCATTCATCATATTATGAAATACTAGCATATTTTACAATTTTATCAGACCCAACCTCCCATTGGTAACAATTATATTGTAATTATAATTATATTATAATTTTATTTAAATCACTTATGGAGGTTAGATCTAGTATAAGGAATTAATCCCTTACAACTTAATGGATCAAGGTTTGAAGTTTCATTAGGAGATATATTCATATTTAGTACCCAACAATATTTTAAATAAAAAAAATTATTTCCAACGGGAAGATATCTATGATAACCAAAATAATAATTATGTTAAATTATTTCATATGTGATATAAAGTCTCGCGGCATCACGGAACTCCAAACCAGACCACGCACTCGTTTTCCAACTCATATGCCAAATGAGAAAGCAGGTTTCCGCCGTTCAATTCGTTGAGTAATTTGACGTATATACACAATGAAGTGTAAATTGTTAATTTTACGCTACTATTATTATTATTATTTTTTTTAACAAATGACCATCACTTCATGAAATGGTCAACAGAAAAATCTCCAACATGGAAAGCCAAGGAGTGAGGAGGCACAATGCTTGCTGGTCCTCCTTTTAATTTGTGGCATGCTGGCTAGTTTTCTTGACATTTTCCGTGTGGGTCACCTGTTATCGCAGTAAAATGATCGCAAAAAGTGGTTATGGACTTTTAGAAACAATAAATGCAAGGCGGTGGGGTGGCAGAATCAATGGTCGAGCAAAAACTGAGGGTATTGCTACTTACTATGCAAGACTTCCACTCAAATTTGTCGCCTAGAGGCTGAGACTGACAGCGAAGATGGCAGAATATGTGAATTAGTACGACAGCATCCAGGGCAGCATATTCTAGCTTCACATACGGTACAACGTCAGATTATGGAAACTCTATAATTCCACATAGATTGCAAAGCATGTGCCATTCGAAACAGGGAACTACACAGACTCAAAACTTGAAGGAATCAGCCAACATAAACTGGATAAAAACTGTTGGATATTCTGTTGGCTACCATAATTAACAATCAACACATGATAAAAACTACATTACAGGAAAAGTTTTCATGTATAATTGACATTGGAGAAATTACTTGATTTCGAGTTAATGGCCGTTGCTCCCAGTTGCTGTTTCGCCTCGTCTTGTTCAAACCAGCCCCCAATATTTTCTAATATACCAGTAATCACATTTTGTCATGAATAGCTTAAACACAGAAATTAAAAAGAAGCTTTAATCACATAATTAACTATCTACAGATGATATACCTCAGCAAGCCCAGACAAACCTCCTCGGGTTTCTTTAAAAATGTTCTGAATGTCCAGAACCTTTTCACAATGCTTGAAACATGATAATTCTCCGTACGAGTGAGCAAGCTGCTTTATATCACACACGAAGTTATACCCTGAAATCACAAAACAAATGGAAACAAGAGTTATGAGTTTCAACTTCCAATATACCTCAAACCTACTGCCCGGTGATATTTACGATAAATCTTAGCCTCATTAGCATTTTCAGTCATGTTAGAATAATCATAGAAGGTTTTATTCAGCACGAATAACTTGTTCAAATCTATTCAAAGCACTTGGCAAATTCCATCCACATATTGCATTAAACTTTTCATACCAAGTTTTAAAATTCTAGGTGACTGC
Source organism: Prosopis cineraria (assembly GCF_029017545.1). Classification (NCBI taxonomy): domain Eukaryota; kingdom Viridiplantae; phylum Streptophyta; class Magnoliopsida; order Fabales; family Fabaceae; genus Prosopis; species Prosopis cineraria. The sequence continues at coordinate 57,557,772 of NW_026555332.1, forward strand.
AAAATGCGGGCTAGGCAGTTGTCTAAAATGTCAGGAACCTCTCCATGTAATTTTATAAGATCAAAGATAAAAACTGTCTCTTCAGTAGCAAGTTGCATGATAGAAACCTGAAACATGGAAAAAATTGTCATTTTCATTTTACAGAGAACAGAACATGCAGGCACTACAGGAATAAGAAAAACCAGAGAATCAATTCAGATTATAGTTATAGATATTGTAGTCTGTTATCCTGGCATATCAAATTTCATATATGTTAAACCAGGATCATTAGATTACCTTGTTTGGTTTGCCGCCTTTTACATAATTAGGTTTCCATTCACAATCAACTCCGATAAGTTTACATCTCTCAATATGACTTGTTGCGTCAACCAAACCTTCTACTTCATCAACCCAGATGATGCCTCCAACAAACAGTTCATCAAGATGCAAATAACGCCCATGTTTAATGCTTGTTTCAGGTACTGCAAGGGCATTAAACGTTAGTGTCCGTTATCAAAGAACGGCAAATTTTAACAAATAAATAAAATCTGAGTCCACTGGAGCTCATCATTTACGCTCGTTTACTTCCGTTGGTTCCAAGTTACAATGAACAATGGTGTACCTTTGATATCTGAAAACCCGTCTAAGGAGTACCGATCACACAATTCATCAACCTTCTCCATGTAACCAGCCTCCATTGCCAAATAAACCTTAAATACATAAAAACAAATGAAAATTTTATTATACATATAATACCGTTTACTTGCCTTGGGGCATAGGATCTATCACCGCCTCCTTTCCCACCCAAAAAAAAAAAAAGGACAACAAAGGATCAATTATTGCTCAAGAAAATTTATGACCACCCTCATAAAACCTCCCGTTTCAAAAGAATGCAAAACTAGAGGTAAGTTTCATAGAGTGCAACTGCCAAGACATCAGCTTTCCAAGGGAGGCCAATTGACAAAGACCTGATTGTATGAGATATTGATGGAGATTTGATAGTATGGGATATCAAGTCCCACGTTGAGCAATATGGTATGCTCAATGGGGTATATAAGTGGGTGGGTTCTTCCACTTCAACAACCAGCTTTTGGGGTAGGGTTCCCTATCCCACTTAAGTACCCATCAATTAGTATCAGAGCCTTGTTGTTAGCAGTTCCAAATAGGGTTACCTGATGGCTGTCGGCTTTTCATGGGGAGCCAATTGATGAAAACTTGATAGTATGAGATACCAAGTCCCACATTGAGTAGTATGGGATGTTCAATGGGGTATATAAGTAGGTGGGTTCTTCCACTTCAACGGCTAGCTTTTGGGGTAAGGTTCCCCATCCCACTTAGGTACCCTTCAGATACTAAATCCTACATTGAGTAGTATGTGATATTCAATGAAATATTTAAGTGGGTTAATTATCTCACCTCAACAGTTAGTTTTTAGGATAAGTTCCCTATACCCATCGGAATGCTTCCAGCAAAAAATTGCTGAAAATGGTCTTAACCAGACAACATCAAGGTCATGTAAACCATTAAATATTCCTTTGGATTAGTGATTAAATATTGATACAAAACTTTTGTACCATTGAAATGCTAATATTACCCACTGAATTAAGGCAATAGTAATAAAAGGATAAATTGTTTGCCCTGGTTTTGATTGTGAATAACAAGGATCTCTGGTTAATTTGGATATTATGGGAACAATTCTCAAAACCTACCTCTAACAGAAAGTACTGCTGAAAACACAATGAAGCTAGAGGAGGAAAAGGGATTGTATTAGTAAACAAGAAAACTAACAAACCAAAGTGATTAAAATTCAAGTGCGTATGAGCAAATCAGCAAATGCCATTATGATTGCAGAGGGGATGGTTTAAAAGATAAAGATCTACTACTCAACATGGTCTCCATTGATGTAATATAATGCAACTCACAGCACGGGCACATAAAGATGGTCATCATGCCAAAGAATTACTAACCAGATGTTCGACAAGCTGTCTATCATTGTTTGCTTTTGCCTCAGCCACATCCCAACATCCTTTTTCTGCTAACTTTTTCAGTGAGCTGTCAATCAATGAAGTTCATGTAAGCAAAAACTTATATGATGGAACATGCTAGCTGGATGTGGATATACTGATTTTCCAGAGACCACCAAACTACAATGAGGGCCTCTGAAAAAGAAAAGGAGTAAATATATAATTTGGTCCCTTAAAGATAATCCCTCAAAATTTGTAACTTACTACATGTTAGTCCTTCCATTGAATCAAATAATATATTTACTCTACTTCAAGGGGCTAAATCAGAATCACTCACAGCAAGTTACAAACTTTGAGAGATTACTTTGTACAAAGGAATAAATCTAAGGACTAAATGCATGCATATATTTCAGGAACCAAATTTTTTATTTACAAAAAAATAAGAAGGAAAATCCACTACATATTCACAAGTTGAAGTCAATTGCCTTTCTTCAAAACTCTGGTAAAAGTCAGGAAAATCTTGCTGTAGATTGCTTTTCTTTATAGTCTCATAGGCATCCTTTAGCATGTTCCTCCGAATGTACTTCTCAACAAGGGTGCACAACATTGGCTTCCCCATGAATATAGCCCACTTCTCTGCTGCTTTGAATTGATTATCATCAATCATGCTAAGGAGAAATGACTGCCCAGACTGGCGGATAGAGAAGCGCTCCATTAGTGTGACAGCTTTCATATACAGTTGGGACTCTACCAACTCAAAAATATACTGCCTGATGAATTCTTCCGCTGTGCCAAAACTTGAATCATTCTTTTCTTTCAAATGGCTCATGGCTCTCCGAATATTAGTTAGTTTAACATCAAAAACTTCCAGTATTTTCACAATTATATTTTTGTCATGATAAACCCGCCCCCTAACAATATCAAGGAATAGATTGGCAGCTAAGTCTTTCATCGCCAAGGAGTCCTCTGAGGTTGTTGCTACTTTATGGAAGCGGCAAAGAGCAGATATAACCAAGTGACTAAAGCCTCGACTATGATCTTCAAACAAAGGTGATATATACAGGCATTGAACAATAAAAGTTGCTGGTCCAGGTTTAGGATCATTGTGCAGCACAAGATAAACCTGATGCTGAAGGGCTCGAAACTTTGCTGTTGCCTTACATGTGCCTATGCAATGTCATTTGAAAAGAAGAAACATAAGGAATAATAAATGCCATATAGTTTGCTGCAAGAGAGCCACATCAAGTCTAATAAAATGATCCTCTATTTGACAAAGATTTCCAGGGACAATTAAAATAAAGGAAGATATTATTGATGGGCAAAAAGTTAAACTTGAAGATAATACTAGACTGTCTTTATCAAGGACTTCTTATCATGATATGAAAAAATGAAACTCTTAAGAACTGTAAGCTACAAACTTTTGAAAATATGTCCTTTCTGCTATTTTAAGCACGATCGCTTTCTGCAATTCTTTTAGCACAGGTGTCACAATTTCTCTTAAAATCACTTTTTCCACCTTTGAAAAATGAGCACTGGCTTATAAAAGAGGATAGCAAATTAATGGACACTAGGAGGATAGTGAAGGAACAAGCAAATTAATGGACACTGGCTTATAATTAAAATTGGCGACCATAGAGAGTTTTTCATCTGATGCAGATTTCAAAACACAAGGAGGATAGTGGAAGAACAGTCAAATCCTTGGAGCAATTGACCAATCAGTGTAAGTTTGGTCATTTAAGGCAAACCTCAAGAATCAGCAACAAGCACCAGAGGGACAGAATGAATCTCTCCAAGTGCAAACACTGATAAAGAATATAGAGGGAAATGAACTATCAACTATCTGAATGTGAACATTGATGTCTATCTGTTTAAAAAAAGTGGATTCAAACCACTTTAGCAAACTCTTGGCATTCATCATTTAATCATGCTTGCAGACAATCAAACAGCAAATAATAGTAGTACAAGGAGGAGAAATCATACCATAAAAATAGCATTCTTTCAGAAGGTATAAGAATACCACCGGAGAGACATGGGTTAGATCATAAAAAGCATGCGTACATAAGGTGCTCGCTTGGCAAGCATGGTCCTTTTTGTCAGGTACCTCTAACGCATTCTCCTCCAAACTCATCCTAAGAAGAAAGTAAAAGCTGCAATGAAAGCAGCCCCTTATTAAATAATTAATCCAAAGAAAGTTATGGTCCTGTATCTCATGCATCATGATTCTTATGTGGTATATTTATCATACCAACTCAGCTCCAAAAGTTTACTATCAGCATAGGCATTCCTTTGCAAATAACATTAATTGTACTCTAAGAAGTAACTAATGCATAGGATGATACAAAAACTCAGTCAGAAGTGCGTAAGTTACAAAAAGTTGGGTACTGGTATTTTTGCTTTCATAATGAAAAGTAATGTTATAGCCATTGTTGTCGGATCGTATGAGTGGTTACATGCTACTTGCTAGTATCTGATAGATTCAAACAGGTGATTGCTGCACTAACTCTCTGGAAACATGAAGCCTGAAAGTCTTCCAAACATAATCCCAGGGAAAATAGCTAAATAGGGGGGAAGTCATAGGTTATAACCTTGAAAAAAATCCATCTAAAATAAAAGCAGTCATTCGGAGAACAAAGCAGAATAGTTTAACATAAACAGAAAAACTTCAAGACAAAAAAAAGCCCCCTGATACTTATAGCACAAGTGCTGAACGAAGAGCAATTAAACCATCACTGATAGTTGATGTCGAGAATCTAATTTCTCAAGAAAAACCAGTTAAAGGGTCATCCTGAAATTCCTAGACTAGGCTGCACATACATTTTGATAAACTATCTAGCATCAAAAAACTACCAACTAATCCAAATTTTGACCGAACATCAATCAAGTAGCTTTCACAACGTAATTTTTTTTTCTCCTATCTACAAGCCTTGAACTCTTGACCTTGCTTAAGAGAATACACATACATTTTTCAGAATTCATGCCGGCACAAATATATTTTCATCTAAATTTCTCAAGAAGTAAAATTTCAAGGACCCTGCTAATCTACCTCCCCACCCAAAAAGAAAATTGGTTCTTATACTGTTTGATTCCAGTTGAATAAACCATCATGATAATTGAGATCTCCACTCATTCAGAAAACTAACCAGATTTCTCAACTATCAAAACAAATTTTAAAAAGAAACAAAATTAATTAACTTCTTTTCCTCTATTCAACAATCGAAAAGTCCATGCATTTCGAAGAACACAGTATGCCACTTCAAATAATAAGGGAGCAGGGAAACAATAAGAAGAGATGGCGAGGGAAAATTACCTAATTTAGTGATTTGGTAGAAAGCTTCACAAGTTTTTCCAATCACCCGTGTCCACTCTTCCCATCCGAGCTCTGCAATTCGGACCCGCGTGGCTCTAGGAGCGCACATTGTTATCGATCAGGTGCACACACACACACATATATATATTATAATTATAAATTTTGGATATACATAAGCAGACGAAAAGCCAGTAAAATGTTAAGAAAAATAATAATCGAAAAGTCGTAAACCCGGCTTTTTGATAGTAACAAGTGCAATTCCTAATTCAAGCAATGGCCGTTGGAGAAAGGTAGAAGCCATACCGAGTTTGCGTGTTTTGGCAGGAATAGAGACGCGACGAAAGGTAATGGAGGTTGATAATAAAATGGGCACCATGCCGGGTATGTGCTTTCGATGATTTGATCCATTGTTTTAAGCTTATAAGAACTAGGAAGCTTGCTTGAAAAAAGAAAATGAAATTTAAAAAAAAATAATATAGTAAGCCTCAGGAAAAAATAAATCAAGCGGAAAGTGGGAGGGGGGAGGCCCACCAAATATCATCCATTAATGGCAAAGGCCAAAAGTTGTTGCCATGTTGGGTCTTCGCCCGCGGCAGTGTACACTTGTGATAACGGTAAATGAGCGAGCGGTGTCTAATGTTACCGCCCATTGGTGACACGGGACACGTGTTGAATGTAAACTACCTTTGCTGGATTTTTGGGTCCACTCCAAAATCACCATTCTCATCACACGACGTGACTCCGCATTTTGTTTTCTGCTGGTATTTTTCGTAGATGGATAAGGATGGAGATCATTCGTATTTTTTTATTAAAAAAAACAATTGAAAGGGGTCTATGCCTGGGAAGCATCCTTGTCATGCTTCTGAACGGGATCATCCTTGTATTCTATTTCATGCTAATAAAACTTATTTAAAAAATATAAGAAGTTATATTAATAAAAATTAAATTTGAAGGAATAAATCGATAATTAAGATAAATTTGATATATTAAAATTTTTATTATACCTAAATTTTACCTCAATCCAAACTTTTGAAAATAGTATTATGTCTACCGCCTTAGTTCAAGAAGATAAACGGTAATCCTTGATATCAATGCTTTCATACAATCATCGGTGTCGTTCAGTAACTTAAAGTGGTAGTAAAATGACCTTGCTGTAATTTTTGTCTGTATTTAATTAAATTTAAAATTTAAATTTAATTTCATTATTCTCAGTGTCATACCAAGCAAACGCTGGTACCTTCATTCGTGCTAATTACGTTAAAATTTCTCTCCTCTTTCCCTCCAAAACCTCCCACCAAATTAGGAGATCCCCCTTCTCTCTCTCCCCTCACCTCCTTTCCCCTCACCTCAAATCAAACAAAGCTTAAAAGAATTATTTTTTTTAAATGATACTTTTCATATATATCTTTAAGAATTAAACTTTAAAATACTCCTCAGGTCTTTTTATAATTCTTATCAACCTTATCAATATCAATATCTAAAAAGTAGAAAGAATAAAAATGTATAAAATTTTAAATATACCCCTATATAATAAATTCAAAAGGTGATAATTTATTATTATTTTTATCATGAAATGTAATTTTATAAACACATATTAAATATTATTTAAAAAGTTATACCGTGAAAATCAAATAAATGTTTTAAATTATGTTCTATAAATAATATCAGAAGAGGCAATGCTTAAGAGGCTCACCCTATCATCTGTGTCATACCTACTAAGTCATTTTGCATGTCTTTTAAACCAAGGGATTCTTAAAATGCTAGTACAATGAGAATGTAAAGGCGAGGCAGGCCTTTAACCAAGATATGGAGAGGAGATTTGGAGGCCCAATTTTTTCGCATAACTGGGAATGCGCTGCTGTTTAAGCCAACGTCCAGGATGCATGCATCCGACGAGGCTTTTATCCTTTTCTTTTATTTTCTTTCCATTCGAAAAGCCAATCAAAGTTGAAAGTCATGGTGTGTTGTGTATGAATTTGTTTTTCAAAATTGGATGTTTTTTTTTTTTCTGTCTGAAAAATTGGATGTCTTGAACGTTGAAGTTTTCACCGGCATGATATTTCGGAACGCTCCCCGTACCATCATTAATTTATTATAGGAATAGATTTCAATTACGTATGAATTTCAATTTGGAAAAGTTCCCCGAAATTTCAACGACGTTTCCCTGGAAATATGTCTTAGGACAAGAAAATTACTGGCTCACCCTTCCACTTTTCGTCTTCATTGAGTCCATAAAAACAATCTGTGGACAGTGTGATTTTTAATAATTTATATATTATTATTATTATTATTATTATTATTAACTAATGTAAAATGAAGTAAAATGGAAACACTATAAAAAGATACCAAAACATAATATGTATTACAAGAACAAAGCAACTACGCTTATCAAACTTAAAGGTGATTTATAAAGAAACAACACAGCTATTATTTAAAATATTTCAAATCACGAGGTAAAGATCACGTTAACCTTCTTTTTGAGGTATAATACAACTTTCTTAGCCTTTAACATAATATGACATCCTTTCTATAAAATGTAGGGTTATCAATTAACCAATGTGATTAATACCAATTGCATTAAAATTCTAATATTCTGGCATCAACTAATGTGATTGATATCATCATCAATAATCAATCATCAATCAATATCAATATATATTAATAAATCTTGTAAATATTTTATGATTGGTCAAAATTTCTTTCATGATGTCATTGGTTAATAAATTTTAGTATAATTTTAATTCTTGTAGAAATCTTATGATTGGCCAGAATTTTTTTCATGATGTCATTGGTTAATAAACTTTAGTATAATTTTAATTCTTTCCTGCCATTAGCTCAATCAGCTTTATATATATACTTTGTTTAAGTTCAGTTTTAGTCTTCCAATTTTTTACACGAGCATCAACTCCAACCGCCATCTCCATTTATGTCCACTTCTGTTTCCCATGCCTACTCTTTCTTCATTCCAATGTAGGCTTATTTTCACAGCTCCATGGTTATTGGCTACTCCTTCCCCATGTATCTCCACGTCTCTCAATGCTCTCTTTCTTCAAGAAATATCGGGCCTCTCCCGACAGTTCAAATTTGGTGCAAAGTGAGAAAGGGAGCAAGAGAGACATATATATCTTCTTTCTTCTTCTTTACGCGGCAGAACCCTAATAAGCAACAAAGTGAGCAATTCCTCAGGGGCGTTGGTAGATGTGGGTTTGGTCTTGGCAACATATAATTGGGAGATGGGAGGTAGATTAAAGATTGAGTAGCGAAGGATGAGTATCAGGGAGGATGCATGCTACAATTGGAAACATACGAACTTTGACCCAGCAGGTTTCTACAAAGTCATTAGGCATTCAAAGTAAGTCTAGCATTTTATTTTGTTTTAATATTTATTTGATGGCAAAAAACTAACAATAATGATAATCACGTTGACGAAGCAAAGTACTGTAAGTTTCATGTTTCAATCGAGCACATGAATTTTTTTTTGTCTGGATATTGGTTGAACAGATCAGAACCAATGCATCAAGAAGACATACCAGAATTACTCCCTGAATTGAGACCATATCAAAGGTGTGCAGCTTTCTGGATGATAGAAAAAGAGAAAAAAAGAGCTAGAGGTCAGGAGGAAAGAGAGAGAAGACATTTTCATTCTCCTTTATATATTCCTATGGATTTTATTGACACAGGCTCTAAAATGTTCTTTAATCTATTTAGGTATGATTTCTTGAATAGGTTTCAAAATAACTGTGAACCTATTTATCACATAATCCAAATCTTAGTGATTTGTGTAAAATCTCACTCCACTAAACACAATTAACATTAAAACTCATGATAATCAAAAGATTAAGACATAAAGATGATTGCCAAACTTTAATCTAAATTCAAGGAATCCCAAATTTTTCATAATCACAAAGAGTTTAAAATAATAAGATATTTTATATCAAAGTAAAAATAAGTTATGGAAGCATGAGATACCTTGGAGGAGTGAAAGAAATAAAAAACAAGTGAAAAACAACACTTTTAATGTGTGACAGAGCAGTGTGCCACGGCTTGCGCACGCTGTGCCACGTTGTGTTGCTCAGCCGCTACGTGTCGTGACGTGTTGCACGAAAATTCAGCTAATCTTGCTATCATTTGATAGCAGAATCAATGAACTTTCGACGCGCCTCGATTCTCTGTCCAACGTTCGATTGACATGATTTAGGTGTCTATGGAAAACTTTTACTATGAACTAATTGGTGGCATGAGTTTCACTTCTAAAACAAAGTTACACTAAAAAGTTGGACATCCAAACACATTTCGACTACTTTTCACACTTTCACATAAAAAGAGTATTCTAAACTCTTAACGAGTGCCAAAAGTCTTTCCTAACACCTGGACCATATTCATTGGACTCAAGACTACCAGTATAATACGTCACACAATCTTAAACCATAGTACAATAGAAATTCACTCTTCAACCCCCTTTACCAAAAATAAAAAGGGACACAATTTGTCATTGCATTATATCCAAATCAATCAAAACATGTTCAAATCATTATTTTTATACTTGCACTAGCATTTTAGCCTTATAAACATATATATCTCAACATACACAAATATGCAAGGTCTAAAATACAAATCAAATATTTGCAATTAACAAAATAGAACAAGTAAGATGGCATACAACCTAAAATTAGCAAACATATACTATTACACAAATAAATCTAAACTAGAGGCATACAGTAGAAATTTGCTAATTTCTAGCCTTTTGAGCCTTCTCCCTCTCTGCACCAGAGTTAGGGCCTAAAAAGTGTTAAATAAAAGGGGTGAGTCTAACCACTTAGTAACTAAAGTAGAACCTATCCTATGCAGTTATATATCAATCATAAATCAAGTACATGCATAAGAAACCAAGTACGTAAAACATGTTTACACATATCATAACTTATTATTTCTCATTTAACAACATCTTTATCTCATATATACTAGGTGCATTATCATCATATTCTCAAATATGTGACCATGATCCATTGTTCACACAACTTGCCACAACTTAACACGTGTGACCCGTAATATATTTATTTAGGCAATAATGAACCAACCTTATTCCCTCCTTATTTTCTCAGACCAAAACCATGGGCTATAACACTGATTAAAGCTCTGTTCATGTGACTAGACTACTTAAGCTCATCAATCATGAGGTGTGATTCGGCCAAAAATCACATGACTTACTCTCGGACCATGACTTCCTCTATTCTTGAATCTCTGGGTGTCTCATACCTTAAACTATTCTCCTTATTGAATCGGTGGAGATAGTTAGGTTCTAGTCCCTTAACAAACTGTGGGACAAGATTATACCCCCGTGTACCAAAAGGCAGTTAAATACTATGTGAATTTTTTTTACTCCCAATCTCTAGGTGAACTCTTCCCCATTAATCATGTCATAAACAGTATTCACTCTTTTTCACATTTTCGTTCTCATTTACTCATTATCACAATAATCTAGTTAGGCTCACGATCGTACACTACCTAAGTATGTATTCTTATCATTTTCTTAACATTATTCTCACTTATCTCAAAATCTACTTCTCAGCAACACATAATTACCTCTACGCAACATCACATTCAATTTTTCAAAAGCATAAGTATGTTCATATTTTGAAAACCCTCTTGACTTTACATTTTGTATTTCAAGCCAAAAATAGCATTATGCACATACAAATTTTCATACACTCGTTAAAACTAATACATAATTTTACATTAAAAATCAATTCCATGCATGTAACATTTACAATTCATATTTAACAATCAATTAACATATAACCACCTAAAGTAGGGTTGCCTTGATTATTTCAAACTTTTGAGAGGTCAAAAGTTTACCCCTCAATCTACTAGCTTTCAAACTTGAATTTTCAAGCCAAATGGGTGACCAAGAGCTAAAACTACAATCAACCAAGTTGAATTTCATTAACTCAAATATTAAACTCTCAATCTTCACTTTTAAATCATCCAATATTCACTCCACAAGAGTTTAAGCCTATCTCTTGGGTTTATTAATTACCTTTAGTCTCCAATAATATTAGTAAACCATTAAATTTTCATCAATGGCATCATAATTTTTCAACTACTCAGAATTAATGCAATTTTTGAATATTAATGGTGCCCAACAATCTAAGACACCAAAAATTTATTATACTAGGTTTAGATACTTTAATCTACTCTCATTAACTCTATTTGAGTTAATGGGTTTGGACCCATAACCTATATGGACCGAAATCATCATCCTTATTCAAACCCTAACTCAAATCATTGAGAAAATGAAAGAGGAAAGGAGAGAAAGGGTTAAGAATCTTACCTTGAATGATTTAGAGTTTCAAACCTTCTCACCCTAGGTCGTGCCCTGGCAGAGAAAATGCGTGTCTCCTTCATTTTCCTTTTCTTCCCTTCTATTTTTCACATTAGATCACGCATTATTTCTGTAGAATTCGCACCGTGCACCGCAACATGTGGTACAGAGAAAGAAGCTCTCGCCTGATAGCCCTGTGTGCCATGGCACATCGTGCACATATCGCAGCATGTGGCATTAAAGCTATTTAGCTTGTTTTTCTTGACTTTTTTGTCCCTAAGTGACCCAATTTCACTTTGGACCTAAATTATACATGAAATTCTAACTAAAAACATTTATTACTCTCCTTTAACCACACACCACATTAACTTACTTACTTATCCTTATTAATGTTAGTAAATTAGGGAATTCAAAATCGGGTGTTTACCCACACACTCTTATCATTTATTTCCTTCCTGAATGTTAATTTGATTTATATGTGACTTCGTTAGAAATATTTCATTGTACCTACAGACTCATGCACCTTGTGTGGTGTGGAGGCAGCTGGGAGGTAGGAATCAACTATTAAGAAAATTGAATCCTAAAGTTAGTTATCTATTGAAAATGTATTGTAACAATGATGAGCATGGGGGTAATCCTTATAATTGGATTTTTTATGTCAGGTTAGCATATACCTATGTTTCAACATAAATGTGCATGCAAATCTTTTTCTCTAATATGCATTGCTATCCTATACCCTAAATGTTAAATTATATGCAAATTTTGTGAAGGTAGAGATAGCCAGATGGATGGACTGATATGGTATGGTATGGTTAGCTTGGAGGAATAATCATAGAAATAATGATTGGCACTAATATAGTATTGGAGGAACATTGTCATTCTAGTCCTCATAATGTTATTATAACTAGGAGGTATACTTGCTTCATATGTGAAGGTGTTTATCTCGATCATTTTCTATAATGGAATTTCATCACTTTTTGCATATTGACTATGGGTTTTATCACGTTAGAATCAATATTTTATGGAAATCAAGTTTTTGATTTGGCAATAGATTCTATTTAAAAGTAAAATTTATAGGCGATCGTGATGAATCTCATCACATTGCAAGATTTTTTTCCCTTCTTGTTTCCTAGCCTCTACATGAATGAATTGTCTTGAATAAATCAGAATGATGAACGTATTGGCAGTAACTTAGTCTAGACACTACCTAATTGTAACACCAAAATAAAAACCAACTTTGCCAAAGAGCTCTTAATCCTACTAGGATTAGAATTTTATGAAGGTGATAAATTTTTTAACTTCTGTCAAAGTAATTATGGTCTAGGTTTCCTCCCACAAGTAATTGTCCTAAATTTAAATCTTTTAAAGAAAATATTCTTTTTTTCTCTTCAACGTGACAAGGTAGAGTTTTGTGGCATTATCAGATGTTATCGTGCACACTAAGAATCTAAGATTCATAATATGTGTGCAAGTTGCAACTCAAGGATTGCGATTTGGAGGAGTGGAAGAGAGCAGGATGGGATCATACTGTGGGAAATTCTCTTTTGATGGGTTCAGCCATAAGAAGTCCGTATTATATAGAAGTTTTGATGGATATTCAACCATAAGGTATCCTCCATATATGCCCGAGAAGGAGAGATTATTGAAGGCACTAATGAGTGGAAATATTTTTCAAATAATTCTCTCCTTATTGATCTAGAACTTGCATTATCTATGTGAGACATTTGCACCATACATCATATTTTGGTTTTTTTTTAATTAATGGAGGAATTTAATAGATTCTCATTCAGATACTTTTACCATAGCCATATTCAAGAATGGTAGGAGGGCTGCGCAGAAGTTCTCTAGTCCTATTCAACCTAGTCTAACCCGAGAAGATTTGGTCCTGTCCAATCCTGTTAAAAATTTGTCATTTAGGACTAAAAAGACTTAAAAAGACCAAACTATTTTTTTGGATTGAACTGGATAGGAGACTGGGTATTTGAATTACTTGGTCTAATTTGGTCCTATTAAATTTATTTAACATGATTATAATTAATTTACTAATTATTTATAATAATAAGTTAAGAATATTAATAATTTAATAATCTGGATCCCTTGGACTGTAACTAAAATATTATGGAGTTATTATTATTATAAGTGTTTTTATTATCTTAATTGAGTTTATTAGGTTGAAATGGATTATTACTTATCATAGATAAAAAGGGAAAAAGAAAAAACTAAGTGAGTATTGGATTAACAGGATCAGTCTCCCAATCTTATGGACCAAGTTTAATTTTGTTAATCTTCGGGTTATCACAGAACTAGGCTGGATTACCGGTTGTCAAACTTAGTCATTTTTATGAAAGAGATCAAATTTCAAGTTAGGTCAAAGTCTAGCCTCATCTAATCCTTTGTGCAACTCTAAATGATAGTGATGGGGTGGTAAAATGATCATCTGCAGTAAGTTTATTTTAAACATTTCACCTTGATTTTTGTTTTACATAAAATCTTATTTTTTTAATATTGATTGTGGATGTAGATTTGGAAAGTACAAGTTAAGGGAACAAAAAAGAAATAAATATATTGTTAGAATTTTCTTCAATTTAGAAATATTGTTATAATGGATGATCTAGCATATGGTTTAAGTCACATTTATTCTTTTTAAAATTGAAAATATATCGAACAAAAGTTCATTTTGTCTAATAAGACAACAGTGTTTTTTAAATTGAAATTTTGTAAATGTTGTCTATAATACTTTTTTTTTAATTCTAACTTATATAACACACAAAATCTATTCTAATTCATAAGAAAACAAGTGAAAAAGTGGTGGAAAAAAATTAACATCTACTTCCTCCGTAAAAAAATGTTAGGTGTATTTTGAGAAGTTAAATATTAAAAAATGTAAGACATTTTTAATTTTTTGAGGTGTAATTATTGCTTTTTTTTAAATATTGATGAATAACTTTATATTTATTGTAGGGTATTTAATAAGAATAAATATAAAAAGATAAGATAAGTTTAAAAGTAGTTAATTACTTTATTGAGAGTGAGATATGATTGAAAATGTCCTATATTTTTTAACAAAGAGAGTATTTATTAAGATATATGTAAACTATGGATTTAAACCTAATAAATAAACGAAACTTATGCCAAGGAGAGATTCGGATTAAACAATATCCAAATCAAATCAAAACTAATAATAAATAAATACATCATATTGCCTAGTCAGTTATCATCCGGGCAAATGAATTGAGCCTGCGGGCTAACCCGTTTAACTCGCAAAATTTGACGGGTTAGATTGAACAAATTAATCTATTTTTTAAAATGGGCTGGGCTAGCTTAATCCATAAAATTAGCGGGCTAAAATGGGCTAGCCTGCTGGTTAAACAGGCTGGCCTGCGAGCTAGCATATTTTTTTAATAAATAACTTTTTATTTTTTAATCACATTATATCTGTTTATAAATCTACAATAGTGATAATATTTCTTAAATATACAATTTATGACCCCCAAATATATTTTTTACATTTGAAATATAGTGTAACTTCTTTTTACAATTTGTAAATAAAATTTTAACAATAATTTGTAAATCAATAATTTATTAGTTTTCATAAAAATATTTTGAATATATATTATTTATTAATCTCATAAGATCTATTGATTGAAATATAAATATAAATTCATTGAAAAAAATAATATGGGTTTACATTCAAATTTTCTTTCTTATTGAGAAAGATAACACACTTAAGTGAGAAGATAATTGATAGTAAAAATTTAACAAAATGAATTTGCTTGGTTGAATTTTATGTTTATTTTATTTATGTACAAGTTATTTAATTGCTAATTTACTTTAAAATGTGAAATAAATATATGTTTATATTATATAAATTTTAAATTATTAAAAAAATTGATAAATTTTTGCGGGCCAGCCCGCGAGTTGGCTAGCCTGCTGAAAAATGGGTTAGGTTGAGTTTTCTAACCTGTTTTATCTGAAGGGCTAGCCTAATCTAACTTGTAAAAATATCAACCCATGCGAGCTAGCTCGTAATCTGTTTGTCCAGTGCTAATTACCACCAAAACTTTTGGGTTATTCTATAAAACTAGATGCAAATAAAGCAAACCTCGATAAACGGTGCCCTGAGAAAAATTACAAGAGAAAAGCAAGTTGAATATTCTGTTACTCCCCTCCCCCTCGATGATGGCAGTGGAGTGTGCAAGTTGGGCTATTAGACAGTTGATAAATTACCCAGCTAAAAGGGTAAAGCTTTTGGACAATGATTGAACCATTAATTTTTTTTAAATACAAGGCCACGGATGAACCGTGCAAAGGATAACTTAGGTCAAATCAAGACCCATGAGCCGATGACACCCTGGAGTTGGAATGTCATAAAATAAAGTGTTTGAATTTTCTCTCGTAGCTTGTCGAGCAAGCCAATCCGCACATTTGTTACATTCTCTAAACACATGATTGAAGGTGACAGCCCAATCCTTCATGATGAGACATCTGATCTTCTTAATGATATCGCCAAGAGGATGATTCGGATCATGATCCTTCTGAACAAGTGTCAGGGCTTTTAAGGAATCAGTGTATACATTAACTTGTTTGAAGTTATTTTCCCAACAAAGCTTTAATCCCTTAAAAATACCCAAGAGCTCAGCAGCAGTGGTAGGATGATAGCCCATACTTTTAGTAAAGCCTTTAATCCAGTTCCCTGAGTCATCACGAATGAGGCCACCACAAGAAGCATCTCTATTGGGGAGAACAAACCATCAGTATCCAATCTGATCTAACCAGGTTTTGGTGGAATCTATCTAGTAAAGGATCTATCTTGATTCATCTGCATAATTCCAATTTGAGATTGAAGGTAGAGGTCATTGATTATGTCCTGTGTGCAAGTGAAAATGATGTCTTTCTGAAGAGTGTGGTCTTCCGAGTAGATAGATTTGCAGCGCTCTTTCCAAATGTTCCAACAAATATGGGCAAAAAGATTCTTCCAAGGGATTCTTCTGGTATTAGCATTACCAACATTATTTTTCGCATTCCAAAGAATCCAATCCTGAAAGGAAAGAGAAAAGAAAGTGTTAAGCTTAGAATGTGTTACAAGTTTCATCCATACTTTCCTTGATTTAGTGCAATCACGCAGAATGTGGATAGAGTTATCAGGGAGATTGGAGCCGAAGGGGCATTCAGAATGGGAAGAATTAGAGTTTATATGCAGTCGATTCCAAGTTGCTTTCCATAGAAAGTATTTGATCTTCTCGTAGGTGGGCCATTTCCATATAGTATCCCAAATTTTTTTGTTGCAATTTCCATCCTGATTTTCAATAGCTTTGTAGGCTGACTTGATAAAGAAGTTGCCGTCAGAAGAAGATCTCCAAACGAGAATATCATTATCTCCATGAGGGTTAGGCAGTTGGACAAGCAAAATGGATTTAATCACATCCGAGGGGAGGTAATGCTTTAATTTATCAATGTGCCAACCTCCTGAAGCTGCGCGAAAATCAGAGACTTTGGCATGAAGGATGGCTTCAACTTTATGATAAGCATATATGACAAGAGGCTCGGGGAGAGGTGACCACCTTTCGTACAAAAAGATATTTGATCTCCTTTGCCTACTCTCCAACCAACATTGGCTTTAAAAATATCCCAAACTTTTACAAACACTAGTCCATGTGTAAGATGATGAATTTGGTTTGTAAACCATAGGGATAAGGGGTTTGTTGCATTTGTATTTATCACGGAGAATTCGAACCCAAAGACAGTTGGTCTTAGTAATAATGCCCCAACACAGCTTCATGATGAAAGCGATGTTCTGGTTTTTTATTCTCTTAAACCCAAGCCCGCCATGTTTCTTATCTTTAGTGATCTTATCCCAAGAGAGAAGATGTGGTTTTTTTGCTCCATCGATAGAGTCCCAGAGGAAGTTTTAGGAGCTTTTGTCTAATTCAGAGAGAACATTATCAGGGAGGAGCATAGTTTGCATAATATAACTTAGAAGAGAATAGAGCACAGACTTAATAAGGACAGATTTTCCTATAATATTGAGATAACGGCTTTTCCAAGAAGATAAACGGGAATTAGTTTTTTTTTCAATAAAACGAGCAAAAGTTAACTTAGAAGCTTTTTCATGAAGATTAGGAATCTCAAGATATTTGCCAAGATTTTCGGTAAGGGGAATTTCCAATTCATTGCTGAGTTGTAAGGCTCTATTGATATTGATGTTTCTGGAACAAAAGAGTTTAGATTTATCATAGTTGATTTTTTGTCTAGAAGCAATACAAAAGTCATTAAGACATTTACGAATGATC
The DNA here is from genome assembly GCF_029017545.1 of Prosopis cineraria. Lineage (NCBI taxonomy): Eukaryota > Viridiplantae > Streptophyta > Magnoliopsida > Fabales > Fabaceae > Prosopis > Prosopis cineraria. Next base: position 57,575,634 of record NW_026555332.1, read on the forward strand.
CCAGCTTGAGTGAGAGAAGCATATGCAAAAAGCAACAGATCGTCAGCAAAGAATAAATGTGAAATAGAAGGTCCATTAGTTGTTAAATTAATGGGCTTCCAATTTTTGTCACCGATACTACTATAAATGCAATGACTTAAGCGTTCAATGCAAAGTACAAAAAGATAAGGAGAAAGAGGATCCCCTTATCTAATGCCACGAGTAGGTTTGAATTCTTTAGATGGTTCACCATTCCAAAGCACTTTCATGCGAGAAGAGACCACTGCCATGATGATCTTCTTAAAATGAGAATTTATGCCCATGGCTTGGAGAGTATCTTCAATGAAAGCTCAAAAAAGTCTGTCAAAAGTCTTTTCAAGATCAACTTTGAGAGCTATGAAGCTTTTTTTCCTAACTTTATTTCTCATAAAATGTATCACTTCTTGGCAATAAAATCAAGAGAAAGCTCCTCAAAGCTAACACGTGTTTTGGGGTATGGTGATTCAGATGCCCTGGCTGCCGTACGAAAGGATCACGATACTCCCAATCGTAAATGCGTCGTCTACATCCAAATATTGCGGATTTCACATCTAAACGAAGCCCACAATAATCATTTTGTCCTCTCCTTTTCTGCGTTCACAACCAGTCTACCACTATTCCTGAAGTCCAAACTGGACGGTTGGACCCCTACCATTTTCTTTCAATTCTTCCACAACGACGCGCATGGACGATAGCGTTTAGTTATCTTGAATTTCCAAGTTGTACAATTCTTCCACTCCTTCCTCTCCCCACAGGAAATTGTTTTAACTTCTAGGTATTTGTATGTCTGAGGTTCCCCCCCCCCCCCCCGGGGGCGGGTGAAAAATGACGTTGACTCGGGTTAGCGGTTCTCAGCGCCGCTCCACGATGCTTCCTTGCATCTTCTTCTTGCATTATGGTCAATGTTATCGTTCTTTTTCCCTATAAAAGCCTTTTGAGCCGAGTGGTTCTTCTCACGGAATGTCAAGTTAGTTTATTGGGGGTTTTGAGTGCTGCGACTCTGTCATTGATTAATTTTCTTGATTATTTGGATGGTATCTCAAAGGAAATCTCATCAGCCGGAGGGTAATGGCGGGGATCATCCAGTTCCAATTCGAGAGTCAAGACGAGGGAGAAATGGTGATTCAAGACAACCTCCCATCAGGTACTTGCTATTCTATTCCTTCCCATTAATTCACGTGTCTTGGGTTGTTGGTCTAAGTTTGGCTTTGTGGTTTTTGTGCAGCGGCCTTGAAAATATTATAAACGGATTCTTGAAGAAAGACCTGGATTCCTGCTTGGAACCTTTCCTGCGAAGACTGGTATCATTTGTTTTTTACTCTATTAAATTTGAAAAGGAATACGGGGTCGAAGAAGATTCTTTTGTTTTTGTTTTTGTTTTTTGTTTATCTCAGCTAGTTTTGAGCATCTTCTTTCAAAACCAAGCTCCATTGCCAACCCATCCAGAATGCCTTCCGCAATCTTCTCCAGGTTTCCGCAATCGACAAGTGTTCATTAATGCATTCCTCTGATTCCCACGCTCTATTTTTCCCTTGTGCTTGCTATATAATATTTCCAGAATATGAGCTTTCGCCGGTTCATCTTTTCCTTCTTTATTTGTCAATTCCATAATCTTGCGTAGTCTTTAGCTTCTCGTAATCTTGTCCTTTCCTCCTCCAGGAAACTTGTCGACAGGAACACGGGGGCCACAGCCCTCCAAATTTTTAGATTTTTCATAATATTATATAATTATGTTCCTCTTAAAATTTACGATAGTATATATGTTTTTTAATATGATCTCCTCTTAGTTAAATCCTGGTTTTGTCACTGCTTTAGATAAAGCTAGCTTCAATAAATATATGAACTTGCATATTAAAATCTTTAATTATCTGCTTGATGATTCATGTGTTTCTCCTGCTAGGTGCGAGAAGAGGTGGAACGCAAAATACGGGAATACCTGATTCCAAGGTTGGTCTGTTCGTCAAAGAAATAAACTTGTTACACTTCCGGAGGCGTCAGATATTTGAAGTATTATTGGCCTATGATTTGATTTATTTTATATTCTATTTTGGGTCAAATTTGTTACAGAGCATCGCCTTGTCAGGGTGGCACATCTGGAGCCAAACCCTTAGAGTTGCGTTTTATTAACAAACCGCCTGAAACAATATTCACGCTCTCTAACGTAATAGCTGAGGACGAGGAGACACCGCTTCAGATTGCTCTTTTTGATGTTAGATCTCAATCTGTAGTGAGCACTGGTCCTTTGTCCTCTACAAAGGTAGAGATCTTCGCCCTCAATGGTGAGCTCTTTTCCCAAAGGTGTGAGGATTGTACTGAAGAAGAATTCAATGCAAATGTCCTAACCCAAAGGGAGGGTAAGGAGCCATTGCTGAATGGAGATCGGATCCTAACTCTTAAAAATGGAGTTGGTTGTATCTCTAAAATTAAGTTCACTGACAACTCGAGCTGGACAAGAAGCAGAAAGTTCAGCTTGGGAGCCAAAGCTTTGCAACTAACTTCCTGTGGAGCAAGCATCAAGGAAGGTGTAAGTAAACCTTTCGTGGTAAAAGATAACAGGGGAGAGCGTAAGTCTTGAATCATAATCATAACCTCCCTTTTCACCTGTTACCTGAACGAAGACTAAGACTACTGTTTTTAACACTGAAATTTTGGTTTTTGTTGGTCGTTTCAGTGTACAAGAAACATCACCCCCCGCATTTGGAAGATGATGTATGGCGTTTAGAGAAGATAGCCAAAAATGGTATAATTTACCGGCGACTATGTGACCATGGAATAAGGACGGTCGGGGATCTTATGCGGTCTTACATCATTAACCCATCTTCATTGCATGAGGTAAGTGAATAAGGGATTGTATTCCTTCTCACTCTCTTTTCAATACCTGTTTAACCTTTTATGTAGTGCTTTAAGAGTATTCGTACATGTATTGGTATTTTCATATGAGTTTTGGCTCTGGAATTGTAGAAAGTTGGCAAAATTCCCACGAAGTCATGGGTGGCAATTACTGAACATGCGAAGGAATGTGTTATAGATGATTACAACCTTTACATGTATCATGCAGCAGAACAACCAGTGGGCCTGCTCTTCAATTCCATTTACATCCTTGTAGGAGTGACGTTTGATGGTCAAAACTATTATTCTCCAGATGCTCTCGCACCCAATGAGAGGGTATATTCCGATCTTATTCTAATTTGGCTGTATTTGATCTCTGAACGCCTAAATGTGAGTTGCCTTCTTATTCCATTGGCAGGGTTTGGTGGAAATGATGAAGCAGCATGCTTACAAAAATTTGGGTGATTTGAAATCAGTTGGTGATCAGACACATTTAAATTTTCCAAGGTCACGGACATATCTACAAGCTTGGCAGGCTAGTGGTCCAGATCAAGGTCTCCAGCAGCTTAATTTCCCAATTGCACAGCAAGGTGTATACATAGGTCTTGACTGTTTCATTTTACTTTAATTCCCTCTACCACTTTGTGATTCTAAGTTTATGATCGCTGGCGCAGCTCAAATTGAAACATGGGCAGGTTCTTATCAACCATATGCTGTTGAAGGAATGCAAAATGACCAAGTATATGCCAGTCCATTTCCAGACTTGGCTCCGATGCTGCAGAACAGTTCAGCAGAAGGTGAATTGTTCCCTGGAATGCAAACTGATGGGCATAGTTGGCCCCATATTGGATCAACTTGGACAGAATACGAAAACCCACATATTCAATCCACAAATTGGGGGCAAGAAAATGGGTTACACTTCAATCCATATGGTGGAGCAGAGCTTGGCAGTCTTTCTAACGGGGGTATAGCCAGAAGTGAGAAACCAAGAGCAGTGTGGTACAAGATTCGTACCGCTCTCAAATGGGTCATATCAGTTAGAAGGGATGCAGTTGCTAGGAGGATGGCAAAGCTAATTTACTATAACTATTAGAATTATTAGGCTGATTGTAGTTCCCTGGATGTCTTGGAACTATGTTGGCTTCTTTTTATTCTTCTTATTATTATTTTTTCATTGTCAATTGCAAGGAAGAGAACCAAGAGGATGGAGTCCTTGTATACATGGTGTCAAATGTATCTGTGTACACATTGTTGTCCTTTTACTCCTTGTAAGTACGTCCTGTCAATACTCAATAGAGTAGTTCTGAAGTCGTTGAATAAAGTTTTTGCTGATGATTTTTCTTGTAAAAGCCTTTCGTGCGCAAACATCAATGTGAAAAAAAGTTCTTTTTTGTTGTTGTTGTTCAAAAGCAGCCTTGCCCATTTTACTGTTATTACCGTTTATTCATTTTTACTATCACTTGCAGTGGAGAAATTGTTGCCATGCAGAGAAAAGGAATTTGGATTCTGCCCTTTTCTCTGAGGCGCCTATGCTGCATTCATAAAAAAATTTAAGCAAAATCTTAAGAATACTAAAAATAAAACCAGAGGAATGCTGTCGCAGAGGTTCCGGATACAGAGAAATACTGCTGGTATCATCTATTCCATCATAATAACACAAAAATCATAGTTTCCCTTATTTTTCATAATTTCATTGTTCCCATCTTCTTCCTTTTTTCTCCGCCTCCTCCTCATCGTTTCAGAATGAAGAAAACAAACAGCAAACTGCTTATGTGTTAGTTATTGTAACTAGAAAGGGGGAAAAACTATCCATGCCGCAAGATGACAATAGTTTGACATTCAAGAAATTCAGACTATCTTCTTACATATATTAATGTCCACTAATAATTGAAGCGTGGGAGGAGGAGAACAAGAGTAGAGCCAAAAAATTGGAGTTTCGTGGTAGAAAAAGTAGAGTCTCGGTGTTCGGTACAAATGATTTTTTCCTTTTCTCTTGACGAAACTAATGATACAGATATCGTAGTCTGGGTATTCTTGGTAAAATGTCAATGCCGTGCGCAGTTACTTTGCCACCTACTTAAAAAACCAAACGAATAAAAGGACGGGCAAACATGTAACCGAGAGTGCCTTATTTATTTGCAGGCAATGGAATATTTTGCGCACGGTGAGCTGCATTTAAAAAGTTTAGACAATTTACAATTAAGAGTGCCCCAAACTCTGCAAGAACACACTTCGCTTAAATGACAACTTTAAGTTCACATGGGATTCCATTACCGTGTTGCAATTTGTTCGTAGGCACAAATATGAAGGAAGATTCTTTCTAATTACCAAGAACGTGAGTCCTAACTTCCACAAAAATTCTGGGAAAAGGGATGTTTTTGGAGATCAAGCCAAACGCAGACCCCTTAGCTTGATTTCGGCTTTCTTTTGCCCGGCTCTTGACTTGAGTGAAGACCAAAACTCCGGAATGATTTCTCTCTCTCCCCACAATGAATGTGTGAAATGGTTTCTGTTTTCAACACACATACTGTCGTGACTTCTCTTCATCTTTTTTTTAATACTTGATCCCTCAAAACGCGAAGTCATGGAAAATTGGGTGCATGAATTTTTCTCATTCCTAAGATCAGAAGCACTAAAATTATTGTGTGGTTGTCCCTTTAAAACTAGTTTAAGATGAGTCATGCTAGTGTAATAATTTATAAACTCATGTAAAATTTACATTATATTTTGATATACTGATTTTTAGTGTTGTTTCAAGTAATACATACAAATCTTTCTTTCTTTCTTTCTTTCTTTTTGTGAAAATACACGCCAATCTTTCTACTAAAACTAAATCACATTTTGTATGAATTTTGAGGTAAATTTATAGCTTATAAATATAAAATATAAAAAATACAAGTCAACACTCTCTATAAATTTGAGATCATGTATGCAATTTCATGTTATATAGACACAAACTCGTTTTCTTGACTATTCCGTACTCTCTGCTACCCGCTCTGGAAATTTTCATGAACTCAAGTTTTAAGCGTGTGGGACCGACCAATTGCAGTTGCTCGGTAATGAGAATAACTTTTCCCCGTTCTTTCTCGTTTTAGATGCTGGTGATATATAAACGCCAGATCCCGGCACTTCTCTTTAGAGTTTACCAGTAACGAGTTAATCCCTGTTGCAGTCATAGAGTGTTATATCATCTCTCTGTTTATCGATACATGCTTTCTTGTTTTTTTCTTGAGGGGTCATTGTTATATCATCTGGGTTGTTGTTTATAGATAGAAGCTTTCTTATTTTAAGCTTGAGTGATACCTGTTACAGTAACCTGAGTTCTGAAATTTTGTTCATACTTCATAGTCAACTTCTTGTTCAGCTTGAGGAGTCCTTGTCGCCGTATAGTCAAGTGTTGTATCGATGGCAGCATCGAAAAGGCCACCACAACCCATGGATCGACAGGGATGGTGAAGCTCCCTGTAACATGTCCAAGAGGAGACCAGGCGGCTCAGTTCCAACACTGATCGGGTACATGTTGACTTTTTGTTTGTTTCTTTATGCTTGCTGGGTCGTTCGACAGCACTAAATGTTGCGTTATGCTTGATTTGCAGAGCCATGGGTGACACAATCAAAGAAGACCGCTTGGTGAAAAAAATTTTAGAACCAAGGATTAGGAATATGGTAGGAACGAAATTCCAATCTCATTACTCTTCGAGCGATGCTATGGTTTTGAAAGAAATTGAGCCTTTTCCGTTTATTGTAGCGACTCCCTGTTTATTTACCAGGTGTGCCTGCTTTTAGTATGCGTACTAAAACACAAGCTTTAGTTCCCTCATTTATTTGTTCCTAATTTGAGAAAGTGGTGGAAGACTAAAAGGAATGCCCTTTTCAGCCATATATGTCTGGTGTTTTTGGCTAGTGCTTAATTATATTAGGTACCGGTCTCAGTCTGAGTATGTAGAATGGGAGGGCCGTGCATCACGTATTTACAGGATGAAAACCAGTTAAGATTTTACAAAAACGCGTTTTAGCTTATATGGTTGATCTGATTGCCACCTCCATCAGGGGAATGGTCTAAAGGACCAGTATTCCATCTCGCATTGCAACTCTTTAGAGTGTCTATTGTTTTAATTTGTGCGTGTTTCCTCAATCAGGTAGGAGAAGAAGTTACGACTGTACTGGAGCGGCACCTTCTCCGATTGCCAAGGTTTGTTTCTGTTTATCTTATTCTTATCCTAACATCATTATATAAATTCCCTCCAGGGTATCCATCTAAAACTTTATATCCCAACATTTAGCAGACAAAATCTTGATCAGAGAGCAGCGCCTGAAGGAAGACGGAAAGATCTCCAATTGCGTTTCAAGGAATCGCCTAGCGAGGCTTATACAGGCTCTAGGCTTGGGGCCAAGAACGGGGCTTCACTTGAAGTTGCTCTGTATCAGTGTGATGGTGCCGGAGTTCAGGACCGCATAGTCACGGAAGGTCCTCTATCCAACACAAGGATAGAGTTGTGCGTTTTGCAGGGCAGCTTCGGTTCCGACGGTCGTGAGGATTGGAGCTCAGAGGATTTCCGTGACAGCATATTAAGAGATAGAAGAAGAGGTGGCCTTTTACTTGATGGGGATAGGTTCTTGAGACTAAAAAATGGAGTGGGTATTCTCACCAACCTTCGTGTCACCGATGGCTCGAAATACGATAGAACCGGAAAATTCAGATTAGGAGCCAGAGTTGCGGAACCAAATCCCAATGCAGCAAACGTTAGGGAAGGTGTGAGCCAGCCTTTTAAGGTCAAGGATGGCCGTGGACTGAGTATGCGTTTTGATGGTCTATCATCACTGTTTTGTTTATTCATGTGAAGGAAGGGTGAAGGTAAGGGTAGACTGACGTCTGATTTTGTGATTCCAGGCTACCAGAAATATGACATCCCATCATTAAATGATGAGATTTGGCGTTTGGAAGGCATAGCAAAAGGTGGGAAAAGACATAATGAGCTGCAATCCAAAGGAGTAACGACGGTCGAGGCTTTCTTGAATCGGCTTAATACAGACCCAAATCAACTGAAACAGGTCATATTAATTTGCTGATAATTCTCTTCTAACGTTTATGTTTCTGATTTTATTACATTTCGAATAATAGGACCTTGGCAAAATTGGAGAGAAGACGTGGAAAAAGCTTATCCTCCATGCTGCTAAAGCCTGTGCCAGACACGATGCTACGCAACCGTTTCTTTCCACAGGTCCTCTTGTCTCAGAACCACAGGCATGTGTCTATTTTCGTTGATTGATTCTTGGATTCTTCATATTAGTGGTTCGTTCATGGTTCATGTACACATTATCATGATTAATATGAACATGCTACAATAATAATGACACCTTTGAATTAGAAGTGACTGAGTCCCCTGTTTTTTGGGCTGCAGCATTTGGTGGGGAGTGCTGAAAATCTTCAAGCTAGGCAGGGCCTGCCACAACATGAACTTCTACCTCTCGCTTCCCAAGGTATTGCAAAGTTTTGTTCTGTGTTTCTCAATATTCCTTGTCTTGACTCTTACATAACCTATCTTCGTCTTCAGGTTTGAGCGTCCTGTCCGCCTCTACATCGCATTTCGGTGAAAGCAGTACATGTTGGACAACTAGAGGGAGTGAGTTATGCAGGGGGTGACATGGACTTTAACTTTCTGGCCGAGTTCTTCAACTCTTCTGCTCGTGATGGAGATAGTAACTATCAGCCTTCGTGGCCAAGTTCTAGTGTGTACAAAACAAACAGAGGCAGTGGCACAACATTTTGGAGTCAAATTCGAAGTGCTCTTAGAGAGACCTGGCTGTATCTATCTCAACCCAAAAGAAAAGTTAAGCTTGTCCCCGCTTAAAATCTAGCTCCCAATACTGTCCCTATTACAGTCCAATTATGTATTGGGCCAAACATCCAACTCACTAGTAACTACTATTGTGATCTGTTCAGGGACTCATAAGCTGAGCTAATATACCTTTATGATTAGTTAATCAGAGATTACCATTCAAGAACCGTGGTTCTCTGATCATCCCCTTGATTTATTTATTTATTGTTCGATTTATATCTGAAGACAATCAACATGATTGGCCTGAGTGTGGTTGTTGACCCTTTTGCTTTGACATTTAGTTACCCTTTGCAAGGTCATGGTGTAGTGGTATATGTTTCAGATGTAATAATATTCCTCGGAACATCAATATTTTATTTTACAGTGGAAAATGGAACGATGCTTTCAAAGTTCATAGGTGCCTTCTCATGTTTTGATGTTCGTGGTTTTTGTGATTGAATCTTGAGTTCGAGAAAAATAGAATAAAGTTTTGCTTTATTGTGGAGAGCAGGAAAAAAAAAAGAGAGATCCTCATTAGAGCCTGAAGCTTTGCTGTCCTTCCTTTGGCAGCACTTCTTGTCTGCTACGTAAGTGCAGCTCTTTTTAGTCAATGACACCAAACACACCTCATCTGGCATTCCTTCCAAAGACTCGAGAGAGTGCTTTCGTTGGTGAGCGTTTTCTCGTCACATTAGTTCGCTGAATATGATGACTCCAACAGCCATAAGTACATTAAAACGAGAGTTTTCGGGAGAATGAATATCAAAACTGCACGGCGAACAATTATGCATCGTTAAATTGTACACTTAGATCTCACGCTTTTTTGTGAATCCAAGAAATGTACGAACTCTTCATTGTCTGCTATATTACACTATTGGTTTTTACTGTTCTTTAGTTTGATTTTATTTTCTGATTCTTCGTGTAACTATCTGCCTCCAAGTGATCAATATGATTTAGTAGAGTATTCTTTCAGTTTTTTTTAGTTTTTGTAAGGAAAATTTAGTGCGGTCACCAAAATCAATAAAAAGCTTGAAGTTTATTGACGCTCTCTTGGGGGGGGGGGGGGAGCTTCAACTTTTCTTTCTATTTTAAACTCAAGTGATGCAATTTTGGAAAAAAAAAACAATATCAAATAAAAATAATATATAAAAATATAATGAATATTCCACATGTCCCATAAAAGATAAAAAGTTTATCCTTAAAATTATATTCATTCAAAAATATAAAACATTTTTTTTGAAGTTAGATTTTTAAAACATAAGATATTTTTTGTTTTTTAATATATAATTAAAAAAATTTTCTAAAATTTTTTTTTAATAAATAAATTATCTAACCCTCTACTTTAAGTAAGGCACTTGTTAAGTGATGACAAATATTAATAAAAAAATGATGTCGGATTATTGGGATTGTGGCTTAGTAAAACGACATGAAGAGATAATTTTCTTTTATCCACTTTAAGCTCGTTTGATAGGCTCCCGGGGGCTATGATGATCATTATTAGATGCTTACTAAGTGACATGTGGGTGCTCCAACTTCGCAAGATTGATGCCATTGAAGGGTTGTTAGTGTATTGGATTATTGGGGAGAACGAGGGCATTATCGTCATTTGGATGCCACCGCGCTAGGGTTTTATGTACATTCACACTGTCGGTTTCCCAGGCTCGCTGGTTCGCGTCTATTATCCACCTCCTTTGCTCTGTACTGTACTCTCAGCAGTATGCGCATGAGGATTGCTGGGTTGCTTTTTTCCACGACCTGCGCACACTGACATTCTCGTCTCCGTGATTCGGTGAGTCTTCTTTATTCTCAGCTCCTTGTTGTTTGGCTTCGCCTTTCGACTCCTTTTCTTGCTTCTGGAGAAAATTTTACAGACGACCCATTGGTCAGTTGCTGTCCCCCAGGTTTGTTTGGTTGCTTGAACCCTTCATTCAGTGGGTTGATGATCACGATGGATCTCCAGGAAAAGGTGGGCTTCTGAGCAAATTATGGCCTTCTACTGTTTCATTTGTGGTGATTCTTTGCGTCATCAAATGGTTCTGTGCTTTGATTCTATTTCAGGACACGTCTTATAAGGAATTGATGGATAACAAGAAGTGCTGCACTGATTGCAAAACCACTAAGACCCCACTCTGGAGAGGGGGACCTGCTGGGCCCAAGGTGATCCCCACCGCCTTCTTCTACTGCATTATCTTTTAATTCTCTCTTCGCCTTGGTGATTTTACGATGCTTTTTCACTACTTGCCCGGTCTTTTCAGTTCGTTTTGGTATATTTCATCTTGTACGTGTATTCTATACTCTTATTTGGGGCAATTTTTGCCATTGCTTCCCCTTCATCATTTGCAATTTGCGGGATTTGAGTTGGTTTTCCCACTTTTTTTCTGTTGCGCGAATATCAAATACCCAGCAGATCCCCATTTACCACGTGCTCCCTTTGGGAGTTGGATTTTCTCCACAGCAAATGAGAGCATAGAAAAATCAATACAGATTTGGACGTTTAAATTAAATTTTGAATTTTTAAATTTAATAATTTCTAGAAGTATAGATTTAATTTAAATGATTTAAATTTACAGTGAAGAGAAAGTTGGGGAAAAAAAAAGTAAAAGAGAGAAACTCACCCCCTCTTTGAGCGTCGCTGTTTTCAGGTGCTAATGTGCTATTGTACATTGTCGCCATGTCGGCTTAGTAGTGGTGTTGACTGTGATAGTGTTTTCAGAGGTCGTGCATGTACAATCTTTAATTTTTGCCTTTTGTTCCCTTCAATTCTTAAATATAATTTCTTATAAGCATGAGCTACCCTTCATTGCTTTTTCCCTTGTCTTACTTTTCTGTTGCTTTATCTCGGTCAACGGGAAATTATTTAATTACGCAGACCCTGTGCAATGCTTGCGGGATAAGATACAGGAAGAGAAGGGTTTCAACAGTGGGATTGAGATTGAACAAAGGACGGGAAAAGAAGAGGGAGAAAACACAGAGTCGGGTTGGTGGTGAAGCTGTTGGTGATGATGGGGATGATTTGAAGGAGCTTGTGAAGATGAAGCTGATGGCATTAGGCGAGGAAGTTTTGCTGCAACGGTCAAATTCTGTGGTGAAGAAACAGAGGTGGCAGAGGAGGAGGAGGGAGTTAGGGGAAGTGGAACAAGCTGCCTTCTGCTTGATGGCCCTGTCTTGTGGATCTGTTTTTGCTTAAAATGGGGCGACAAAGACTATTAAGATAGCAGGATAACACAGTCAGATCATCGTATAGCTAACATTTTTCTTGTTAATCTTAGTTTCTTAGAGTCATTTTTATTATGCAATGTAAAGATGGTTTGCCCTTTGTTTATGTAATGAGGGTATTTCCCAGAGTTAGTAGGATATGTAGAAGCGTAGTCCAAGTATAGGAACATTATGGTTTTGGCCTTTTTTGTAATTTTTCAGTTAGGAATAGGATTAATATTTCAGGAAATTTGGGTAGCCGTATTGTCTTCTGTGCCTCTTCACAGTCATACTTTATCCAGAGGGTATAAAGCCAGGATCAAAAATGTCTGTCCATATTGTGCTAGCGGTTTCCTCGTTATTTATCCCGTAACCAAAAAGAGGACCGGATAGCACAGTTGGTCGAAAAAAAAAAATTGGCCAAAGGTGCTAAAAATTGAGTGTAAGAAAGCTAATAAAGAAAAAATGGGGAGACCTGGAGAGCGCTCTAGCAGTTGTTCTGTTAATACTCGACAATGTACTAGAATCACATATTACCATCAATCCTAAACAATTCTAAGGAATATGGTGCGATATTAATATCTTATAAATGCAAGGCCAAAACCATAAAGCACTCAAAGGGGCGGACCGGACATTTCCGAAGACCCGTACGAATGACGCAGGAAATAGAGCAGTTGAAGAGAGCCTTCAAATCTCCTGCAACGCCGATTGGTCAATTTTGTAGATATTGATCGTCATTATTGGGTCCGTGTCCACTCTTGAAGGCTCTCCAAAGGCCGACAATTCCATCGCTGATGTTTTGAGGGTAGAGAGGTTAGGGTTGGCGGTTATGGCCCAAATTCCGATGGTTTGAGGGCCTTAAAAATATCAAGAGAAGCTTCGGCTACTTGGCTGAGAATGTATCTGATACACCAACCGAAATTGAATTCGGTAAAAGGAGCAAGTCTTTTAAAACATATTGAAATTTGAATTCTCATTAAAAAAAATACTCACATTTAATAATTGACAATATCTCAAATAAAATTGACTTCAATTGAGAAATATTTATAAGTAACTAAAAAAAGAATATTTGGCTCACATCATATTAAATTTGTAGATTGAGTGTTATTTTTTCTTCAATTTTATCCAAAGAGTTTATGAGTATTCTAAATTTAATTATAAATTAATTTTATCTTTTAACATTAAAAATTTGTTGTTTGGTACTCTTATGATTCGCTGCTTGTTATGTGAGTCTTACATTTAAATTTTTTAATATTTTTTATCACAAAATATATATATATAGTAGGTCTCACCATTTTTTATAATTTTAATAATATAGAAAATATTATCTCTCTCTCCTCTCCCACTTTCTCTCTCCCCCTTTTCTCACCCTCCCTCTCTCTACTCCTCGTCCTTCACTACCTCTGCACAAAGTCCGCGCAACAACAGTGATCGGACCTTGTTGGGAGTTTGAGCAGCCACAAAATGCAGAAGAAGAGAGGGTTGTTGCATGCACTCAAGCACCCACCTGCATAAATACACGTGCCCCAGGCATAAAGGGACACGAGAAGATGGCCATTAGAGACATAACGGGTTGTTGAAAGCCACAAGAATTGATGGAAGAATGAAGGGTATCGGGACTTGAGCTTTGTAACTATGAACTCTGAGTTCACCCCTCGAGCAATCTTCCCCTGATTGATCTATATCGCCTTTAGCGGTGTGAACATCATATTTTATTTGAATCCTAATAAATAAATAAGGTAATATTTATTATAAAATAAATAAAAAATAAAAATAATAAGAATAAAAAAATAATATTTTACAACAAATATGTGTGTGTGTATGAGTTGGGTACAAAGATAATAAAAAAAAATATTCAAACTAAATCACAACATACTAATTAAAATAATCAGAATATAGTCTAATCTTATTTAAATTTTAAGATAATCTAATATCTAATATTAAGATTTAAAAATTTTAAAATAATATAATAATCAGGATATAATAATAGAAAAGATAACAATTAATATTCAATCTCTAAGTAATGATAATAATAATAATACAAGAATATATAAAATATTAATATTGATCACAATATGATTGAGATATTAGAAAAAATCTAAGTGAATGGATTTATATAAAAGAAAGCAAAGATAAAATATAAGATAATTAGAAAGACTCAAGAAAACTGTGTAAGAGAGAGGATAGGAGACAGAAATTAATAGAAATTTTTAAAGGTATGTTCACCTAACATGCTTTCACATTGATCAAGTGTTTCATAAAAGAGCCTTAAGATTGAGTCTATAATCTTTTTGAGCTTTTATATGTGACCTGTCCTCTAATTGAATGGCAAATTTTTGTCTTCTTGTGATTGAATATAGTGTGCGAGAGATGATTTCCAATAGCTATTATTTTATTCTTCTTCGTCTTGAATCTTTACACATGAGCCTTACTCTTTAAAGTTCTCTTCTTTCATGTTATAATAACATCATATGAGTGTGGAACTTTAACATAATTTTTTTGATGAATTTCTACATTTTAAATAATTATGTGAATGTCATGATTAAATGGGGGAAGGTATTCAAAAGAAATTTTAAGATTTAAATCTCAAATCTATGTGTATTGATTCCTCATTACATCTATTAAATTTTTCCTAATCTGTTTGTCACGAGAGACCTTCAGAGTCCTCGTGAATTATTTAAATTAATTAATTTATCATGTGTGGTGATAAATTATCACAATGTATTATTAAAAGTGTTTAATATCCTTTTGATTGTGTAAGGCTTTCAGAGTCCATGTAAGTTTATAAGTTTATTAATTTATAATTTTCCATTGCGATGAATTATCGCATGTACAAAGTTTAAAAATTACCAGTTGCGTGAGACTTTTAAAGTCCTTATAGATTTATAAATCAAACAAAAAACTACAAACCAACACTAAAAATTATTTCATAAAAAAATTAATAATTATTTTTTCTTAAAAAATTTTCCAACTAATAGACAAGCAATTTTACCCTGAATTACATGGATTTTGATCCCTCAAAAGGGTATGTAGGCCTTAGAATTTTATCCTACATCAAATCTAACTTATAAATAAATAAAAAATTTTCTTTTTAAATTTTATTTTTTTAATCTTATTTTTTAAGCATAATTAATATTTTTTTAAGCCATTTAAATTTATACAATTAACTTAAGGTAACCATTCATATGAATGGGTGTTGTGGGGTGCCTAACATCTTCCCTACACACAATTAACTCTCTTATCCTTTTCTCTTTATGTAGACCACGCATTAAAATTTTTTTTGAAATTACCTGTAAAATTTTGATGATGACTCCTAAACATTTATTTTTTATTCAAGTTTCCTTCTTGAAAAATTCCGGATTGAGCGCGACAGACACGAATTATGTTATGTTGTGTGGCAAGTACCTTAAAGCTATCCCTACTTGGCTTAGATTGTTTTTTGTTCCCCACCATTAGGGTACCACCAAGCCCACACATTGTAGTAGAAAACAAGATCGCCATGTCTAGACTTAAGATTGCTTGCAAAATCGTATAGTCTTCTCCTCTTTTTGGGTGTTGAGCTCTGATTGTTTGTCATTGTTCTTCCTTGTTTTTTTTCCCTTAGAAACATAGATCATGAGGGGTGTGACCGAGTGTAGGAGTGGTTCACCAAAATCCACAATGAGGTGTATGAACAAATACAATGAAGAGTTTTCAAGGTTTGTGGTGACATTTTGGACTCATTTCTTGATCTTATGGTGAAAGAGAATTCTCAGCTAAGGTGTAATATCAATCCCCTCCGAAATTATTTTTAGACTTAAAAAAAATAAGATTGCGTTTAAGATAGTTTAAAGCAGTTTGAGTTTATAACAAAATCATAACCTCTTCAAGTTCTAGGACTTAATTTGTACCAGGAAGAAATTATTCCATGATAATTTGAATTCATCATGATATATTTTGAGGATTTAATTTCATGACATATTTTTCACTGAAGGAGAAATTTATAAGATTGAGAGATATTAAACAAATAGGCTCTTAAATTTTGAAAAAATTACCTTTACTTAAATATTGTTTAAATAATGTTGAAACTGTTAAGATCTAATTTTTATTTTTTAAAAACAAAAAATTTGATTAATTATAAATAAATTATGATAGAGAACTTAAAGCATCTACAAGATAAAAAAAAGGAGGAGATGAGAGAAAAAATATAACAAATGACAAAGAAATAAGTAGGAAAAAGAAATAATAATAGTTTATAAAAAATTAATAATTATATTTAAAAGGAAAAAAGAAACAAAATATATATATATATATATATATATATATAAAATTATAACCATGGTGGGCTTTGGATGATCAGTTTTTATTAAGGTTGATTTAGTTTGGTTTTTAGGTAGTTTGGTTTATACATAAATCAAGTTTCAAAATTTTTTGACTCTTTTTTTCCTTTCATATTCCAAAATCAAGTCACAATCCCAACTTTATTTTTTATGAATAGAAATGAATAACATAATCACACTTGTTATTAATAAACATTAGAGTATGTGCTTTATAAATAACACTGGTTAAATTTCATTACAAATTAGGATGTAGTGAAATATTTAACTCTCCTTAGTCAGTAACGGCAATACACCTCTCCTTAATCTGGATCATTTTTTACTCTAAAAACAATTAGCAAAATTAAAAGTAAGCTTAGGAATTCTATTAAAGTGTTTTGGACATGGATTGGACTTTAGTTGAGGTTAACATTTAAAAATAATAAACACTAATTACTAGTTTAATATTAATTATAAAAAATACACTTAAAAAAATAAAAAGGTATGGTTCGGGTTTTGTTAAGGTTTTAAAGGAAAAAAAATTGAAACTTGAACTGAAGCATTCAATTTTTTAATTTATAAAACCAAACTTCAATAATGATTGATTTTCTTCGATTTTAATTGGATTTGTTTTGTCAATTTTGTTCACCTTTAATAATATAAATTACGAATACCCAATCCCCTCATCCAAATTCAATGAGCGTAGGAAAGCGAGGCGTCCCTGGGGCCAAAGGAAATCACGAGAGAACGCAAGAGCAAGCTAGGAAACATTTTTTATTAGTCGTATTAAGGAATTTTCAGAATGGATTGAATCTTTTTAAGACTGAGTAAGTATTCTAAGATTTTTATTATACCTAAGATTATTAGATTTAAGTTGATTTAAAATTGAAGAGAGATAGTAGAAACTGAATAAAGTTGTTGAGTAGGAACTCTAAGACAATTTCAAAATAATAGAAAATAGCTTTAGAGAATTCCAGGTAATTTTGAGCAACTTTGAGAGCTGTTGAAATTATTTTAAAACTATTTAGAACAACTTATAAGTTAAAAGTGGATCTACGAAATAAATTATAACTAATTGAAATTTATTTTAATTATTTTGGGATGAAAATTTTACTTATTGGGTGTTTAGGACTTATATAATGTGATCATGAGTACTTTAATTCTTTAAAGTTAAAAAGTAATGATTAATATGATTTGGAGTTATTTTTTGGAATCTTTAGGAAGCTTTAAGGTTAGAAATATGTAAAATAAAATGAGAAGGGTTTGATGAGAATAATTCTAGAGCTATATATAGCCTCCACAAATATTTTAGGATAATTCAAGAGTAATAAGTAATTAAATATAAATTTTTAATGACTCTAATTTTTTAAATTATCGTTTGTAGAGTAGTTAGGAATTTCTTAAGGAACTCCTTAATTTTTACTTTGACATTTGAGTTTGTTGGAGGATCTCTTACGGAGAGACTTTGAGTTCTCTGAATGAACTCAAGCCCAGGTAACACTTTTTTTAGGTTATCTTGTATACTAATGTGAGTAAATAGTTGAATCTTTTTGTGTATTAATATCGAATTAAACCTAAATACCATGCCTATAATAGCATTCTTTGAAAACTCAGCCTAATGGTTAACAAAGTAAATTTTTAAGAACTTTTATGTGAAACTATGGTTAGTATGAAACCCTTGGAAATTTTATAATTGCTTGTTTGGAATTTTTAAAACTGAATAGATTTGTATTGATTGTAATTTGATTGGTTGGAGTTTGATCAAGTTGTTTGAATTGATATAATATATGAAATTTGATAGTGTCTATAAAATAATAAATGTTGAAAATTTTGAGACATACTTCTTGTGAAAATTGTAATTTGATCTTGAATATGTTGGGACTCTATTGTTATAAGGTGGCTATAGGTTGTGGGTTTAATTGAGAAAATAAAGATGAACTGTGATCACGTACTTGCCTTCATGTGGTGTACATTGGGTAGCTTTGATATATACCCGAGCTACTCCGATTTCTTTGACTAAGGTCGAGAGAAGCTTAGTACCATTTAGGCATCCCTTGCTATCAAAAAAGGGAGGTTGAGGCTTGATGAAAAGTATAAGGTCTCCCTTACTAATCCACAATTAACCCTCAAAATTAAGGTAATCATAAGAATAACCCAAATAAATTACCAAATTTGTAAAATTTATATAAATGGAATCCCAAGTTTTCAAAACTTATAATACTATAAAATTATATGAAATCATTTTTAAAAAATAAAATTAAAACAAAAAATGTATACGAAAGCATAGACATCTTACAAGGTAAAATAATATCAAATTAGGGTCAAAATAGCAAAAAACTAATTTTGGCACAATTACGCTGCAGCATAAATTGCAAAACCCATGAAAGCAAAGGCAGATTTCTTGGTCAAACTTTTGACATGCACTAAATCTCTGTCCAACATTCGATTAAGAAAATTTATATGCTTATAGAGAGCTTTCTCTAAGCTCTAACTAATGGAATTGTACATTCAAATAATTTCTTAATCAAAAGTTGGATACCAAAAAGCAAACTCACTCTTCTATATTTTCAAAACATAGCTAATGTGTCCAAAACTCAATGTCAGTGCTAAAAGCCCACATCAACTCTTAGACCATACTCAATAGACTATAACGGATTCGTGCAATACACCACAACATTCAAACAATACCTATATCATATTTTCATTACTCAATCCTTTGATCACAAAAAACATAAAGGGGAGCCAAAATATGTAATTCCACATCTAAATCACCATCATTTACAAATATACTCACTCCTACTTACATAAATATTTTGGCCTTTCACATATATCTCAATTAAAAAGATATTACATGCACTAGGGCCCAAAATACACATTTCGATACTCAATATTCAATGGTGCAAGTATAATAAAATATGAACATCTTAGTTGGCAATATCATGACAATTATACATTAATCAAGAGTAATTGAGGCATTATAGTAGGAAATTTAATTCTTAAACCTCATATGCCCTTCCCTTATCCTGACCAGAGCTAGCACTTGTAAAATGTTAAATAAAAGGGGTGAGTACAACTATTTAGTAACCAAGGTCAATTTAGCCTACACAATTGCATATTAATTAATTATTTATGCAAATGGCAATTAAATAAATTTACAAGCATCACATATATATTTTACAATTATAGCCTCAGCCATAAAACTAACAATCATATGATCAGACACTAATATATATTATCACATTTATGTCAAAAATGCATATCTTGGGGACAAAATGATAACAACTATGCACCCCTTAATAAAAACATGTCAGACCATAATAATAGCAACCATGTGGTCAGATCTAAATGCATTATCAATGCCAATCTTGTACCCTCTTCTTACCTCTAACATGAAACCGATGGCTATAAGTAGCTATATCCATGACATGGATTAACCCAACCTTCCACTTATAAGGAGCTACCAAGTTAGAATTAACTTATTCACTTATGTACCATGGTTTTCTCTAATACTAACAACCATGGGGTGTCATACCCCTAAGCTAGCCTCCTTATAAACTGATGGAGACTAATTAGGTTCGAGTTCCTCATAGAACAAGTGGGATAGTTTCAAATTAACCATGGGACAAGAATTGTCTCCTGATTCCAATGGTTGGTGCCAAAGCAAACTTATGATTCCAACAGAAAGTTGCTAGTACCTATATGAGTTTATCAATCTATTCCTCTCCCTAGACAAACTCCTACTAAGGATCATGTTATGTACAACTTACACATATTATGCAATCTAGTCAATAATTCATCTCATATGAATTCACCAAATCCTCACTCATATACTCATCATATTCCACATATCAATTACCACATTTTCATCAATTTTTATAATGAACGCTATCAAACTTAATCATTAATATCATATATGCATCATACATAGGGTTCTTCATTTTTTCAAAATAATTTCACACATGTAGAACACGCATATTATTTACAACCATTTAACAGAACTTTTAAAAATTTCAATTTTACATTAATGGTTTCTCGACCACCCAAACTGTAACATTTGAGAAAATTAAGCTTGATTAGTAGACCTAATGAGTGTGATCAATGAATTAATGAGGTATATGGCTAGAAGAATCTAATTAGTATAATTAATTATGATTTCAGTCCTAAACATGGGTCCAGATTGATGGCGGGCTACTTGAGCATGGGAAGAGGAAGAAAAAGTGAAAGAATACTCTTTTGTGCCACATGCCACAGCGTGTGGTCAATTTGCCATGGTGCATGAAGGTAGATTTAAATGTAACGGGCCTTTATGTGCTATGCACCGTGGTAAAAAGTAGCGTGCATCACGGCACATGATAAAAAATCTAGTTAAATCTATTCATCTTTGCTTGTGAGAACATAAGAGAGGAGGTAAAGAACACGATTAAGCTTTATTAGGGCACATTATTAGATCACATTAGTGATAGTCTGAAGCTCTCAAACACTCAAGATAAGCAATCTATACTCTCTTCTTCCTTTCTCTCCCTCATTTATGAAGGTTTAAGTTAGAGTTTAAGTTATAAGATTGATTTTTGATCCATAGAAGTTATGTGTCCAATTTCATTGAATACTATGGATATATTGGGAGTTATTTGTGATAAATAAACCCTATATTGATGATTTTATCGAGAGTTAGTTAGGGTTAGGTATTTTTATGCGAAAATTGCCATTAATATGGTCGTTGGGAGAGTTAAGGCTCATTATTGGTGGTTTAAAGATTCAGTGGCAGTAATGTAAATCAATAGAACCTAATGAACCCATTGGGTATAAATAGGTATAATTTATAGATTAATAGAATAGAGTGTGTAGAGATTAATGTTGGAAAACTCACATAATGGGATAATGATGATATCCTTGTATTATGATTGTAATGTGAATCATTCTGATACCATTCAAGCTTATGTGAAGCTTTAAAAGTTGGTATTTAGAGAGGTAAACCTTTAACCTCTCAAAAGTTTGAAGTAATTGGGAAAAATTTAATATTTATAGTTGAATATTAATTGTATTTGTGAAACATGGTTGATAGTTTAAATTAATGATGCAATTTAGCAATGTGTTTAAATTGTAAAATGGTTTTAGAAAGGGAAATCTTTTGCATGCCATTTATTGTGATTGATGATTTGGTTAGTAGTATAGTGAAGTGAAAGCAATAAATGTGATATTTTGAAAATACTCTATATGCAATATATTGATCGTGGCTTATTATAAGTGAGAGATAGATATGAAATTGTGTTGGTTTTGAATTGGGTCATATTTGCATTTATATATGGCATATGCATATCATGATCATTGACGAGAGTTCGCCTAGGGAGAAAAATATTTGGTAAATTCATGTAGTATTGGTAGTGACCATTAGAATTGAAAACTTGTCTTGGCACTAACTGTTGAAATCTGGAGGTAGCCTTTATCTCATAGTTGATTCGGGACTGTCTCACTTATTCTATGAGAGACTCAAACCTAACTAGTCTCCATTGATTCATGAGAAGGCTAGATTAGAGGTACAACACCCTATGGTTGTTAGTATTTGGAAAAACTGAATTACACAAGCGAGCGAGTTAACTCTGGCCTGGTAGCTCCTCACAAGTGGAAGGTTAGGTTAGTCCGTAAAGGATGTAGCCATATGATAGTCACCGATTTCATATTGGAGGTAACAGGAGGGTATAAGGTTAGCATTTGATCATGCATTTAAATCTAACTACATAATTGTTAGTATTGTGGTTCAATAATTGTTAGGGATGCATGGTTGGTATTATTGTAACCACTACCATTTATGGCACTTTAGGGTATAATTTCATCCATAATTGAGAGCCCACTCTCATAGATGCATAAAGTTTAGATAACTTAAAACTCTTATTAGTCCTGTTTAGACCAATGGATTCAAACTCATAGTCCTAGGTCTGAAAATCATCATCTCCCAACCTCAAATCTCACTTCCAAAACATGTAACGAGAAGAAGATATAAAGAAGATACACCTAGGTGAAATCAAGCTCCAGTCACCTTTAAAATGAAAAAAGTTGATGCCTTAGTAGAGAAATGACTCTCTCCATCGCCCTCCCTCTGTTTCATGATATTTTTCTCTATTTTTACGTTCTTAAAGAGACTGGTTTTGGAAATTATACTGCAATGTAAATTTTTATGTTACAACATAACGCACAGTGTATTAAAAATTTAATTTTTCTCTACAATTTGAGTTTAGGAGACCTAATTCACTTCCGAACCTAATTCAAAAACTAAAATTAAATCCATCGTCTCTAACTATTCTCAAATCCATTTATATTTAAATTTACAAATATACAATATACCCTTCATTATCTTAATTAATCAAGGGGATAATTTGTGGGATGTTACAAGGAGTGATGAAACCTTTAGCCAAGCATCATCCCCTATCACCTAGAATCTTAGCATGAAGAAATAAAGAAGAAATAAGGTGGAAAAAAGAAATGATAAATATATCTATAGACGAAAATAATTTTTAAGATACTATCTAGCTTGACATGTAAAATCAATATAATTGTTATTTGAATATTGAGTATTATGATATTTCCCTGAGTTGTATGGTTTAGATTTTCTAACATGCTTGTACCTTTTGAGTTTAATAACGAAAAGGTGTTTATTTCTTTTCAAACATGCTAGCTTTCTTGAATTATGATTTAAACGTTTATAGCAAACTTGTTTGAGATAGAGAGAGAGAGAGAGAGAGAGAGAGTGTGTGTGTGTGTGTGTGTGTGTTAGATACATATTTATTCCTTACTTAAGCATGCATCTTACAATATTGTAATATGATTCGAAAATGTCTATAAATGGATGGTAATTGCTAATTGTGAAAACTCACTAAATTGGGTTATTTATCGACCTAGGATACATCATAACCTTTAAAGATGTTATTGAGACATTATCTCACTCCCATTTTTAAGGATGCAGGAATGGCTAATGGAGCTCCAACGACGGAATAGGTGCAAGGACCACCAGCCTTTTAAGGAGTATGGTTTAAAGAATGGCTCTATTGCCACACCATAAGATAGTTACCTTTATTTAGTTATTTGTTTAATTCTTTTGCTTTTTTGTTTTACTTTGAAATGTATGTGTTTAGAAAAAGAGAACTTTTAGCCTTTTCTACTATAGTAGCATGTAATGCTACTTAGAAGCCTTTTCCTATGATAGTAAGGGCTCATATTAATTAAATTAATATGAATATTTTTATAATCATGGTAACTCTCTAAAATTTAAATTAATTTTTTCTACCATGGTTACCTTTTAAAAATATATTTGAAAATTCATTTTAAATTTTTATACCATGATAATTATTTTTATTAGTGTAAATATTTTTATTATCATAATATTTGGTTATTATTATTTTTTCCGTTTGTTAGGAAAGTTAAGGTGTTACATGAGGCATTGTGAATTTGTGATGTGTTGCATTTATTGGTGGTGAGTATCTTTGTAACCTCTGCGGCCCTGCGCTAAAGCTTCTTTCCACATATTAAGAACAAGTTGAATAGAACAGATTATACATGTGAGAAAATCTTCTCATAGAAGCGGCAAAATCAATATTAAAGGACGCAAAAAGTGAATAGGTAATTCACCTAATCTCAGGAGCAAGAAAGGCATCGTTGCAGACACGATGGAGTGTACCTCATACATCCCCATCAACTTAACAATAAAATAAGAAGTCTACAATGAAAATCCCTTATGTTTGGGGTTTTGTCAATTTAATCCCTTAACTTTAATTTATATTATTTTAATCATTAACGATAGTTATAGTTATCAAGTTACTCTTCTAAATTCTGCTAAACAAAATAGCCCTAAAAAATGGTTGGTGTGGAAATTAAATTGTTGATGTGAAATATACACGTGAATTAAATAAAATACATTGCTAAATCTGTCACGTCCTGATTGATGATATGTTATTTATTTTATTAATTTATAATTCTTAATTTACCATTATGATTTACTATCAGGGCATATTTAGAAGCTTTAACAGTCGACGGCTTGGGATGACCATGAAGGAAGACTTACGATCAATGGTACAGTGTGAGACAGCAAACTGATCAGGCGAGGTTGATTCTTGCAACGATGACGAGCTACGGATTTTGAATGGGCGCACGTGGAAGGCTAAACATGTCTCTCCCAAAGCTTTGGATATTAACGCTTAACGTCTAAAGCTTCAAAGTTTGAAATACAAAAAGCTTCAGCATTTGACTATTTTTCTTTCTCCTCTATTTACAAAAAACTTCACAATTTTACTATTTATCTAAACATTATTCCTCTCTATCTGCTTGCAACGGTGACTATTCTTCTCTTATTGCCTCAACATTGTTCTCTAGAATCTTCGTTCAGTACGTCCTCTTCGTTTCTATTCTTGCCCTAGGAGTAGACTTCGTGCCCTCATGCTATCAGATCGCATTTGAGACAGATGGAGGCTGCGCGTCATTTGAAAGAGTGGTTTTTTTTTAAAAAAAAATTACTTACTATTATCTAAGTCAACTCACTTGCTCTCCATATTATTAATCTAGCAGGTTGCCATATCATTATTTCCTTAGCTTTGTCAATGTAATTTAACAGTGTTATTTTTTTTTCATGAGACTAAGGACTACTTAGATAAGTTTATGAAATGTTAATGACTGAAATGATAGAAATTAAAATTAAGGGACTAA
This sequence comes from Prosopis cineraria, assembly GCF_029017545.1. NCBI lineage: Eukaryota > Viridiplantae > Streptophyta > Magnoliopsida > Fabales > Fabaceae > Prosopis > Prosopis cineraria. The sequence goes on from NW_026555332.1 coordinate 57,600,481, forward strand.
ATTGACAAAACTCCCAAACATAAGGAACTAAAAATTACTGTGTTCCAGAATTAAAGCATATTCCATCAATATTTGCATAACCAAAAGCCAACTTTTACTCATGACACATAAAATTTTTGGGGTTCTGGCTCGCATTACCACCCTATATGAACTGTTAACTAGATGGGAAATAACTATCACCAGATGCTTCCGCTAGAATGAACAAATAGAGTGGATGGCAGGCACTACGTGATTGATAGAGAAAACTTACAGCAAAATGGCCGCGGCAGGGGATTTGTTAAGAGACTTGAGGAGCAACATTTCCATGTTTAGAGATGGAGGAGAAGATGCGTACGACTGAGTGCAGCGGTCGTATATAAGGTTACTTAGTAAAGGCGGTGCATGAATGCATGCGGGTGTGTGCTCGAGTGCATGCAGAAACCCTCTCTTCTTTTACCTTCGTGTGGCTATTCTCACTTCTAGCAAGGTCCTATCAATGCCGTCATGTAGACTGTGTGTAAAGGCAGTGAAGGATGAGAAGCAGAGGTAGGGAGGGGGGGGGAGAGAAAGTGGGGAGGAGAGAGAGATAGTATTTTTTATAAAATTAAAAAATATAAAAATGGTGGGACCTATTATACAATATTTTATAACAACAAATATTAAAAAATTTAAATGTGAGACCTACTGACCTATGTAAGGGGCAATTAAGATCAGGGATATTGGAGGGCAACTATTTAATGCTGAGAGATAAAATTATCACATAATTAAGTTTAAATTGCTTGCAAACACTTCAATTAAAGTTGAGAGGGGAAAAATAACTATTGGATAAATTTATTTGTCTTGAGGGAGGTTTCTTAAGTATGCTGCCATGGGCCTCCTGCATCTTCACTGGGCTTGCTTTGCTCTACCACATGGGCTTCGCTCTCAAATGTTTTTGCATCCTGCTCATGTAGTCATGTGGTAGCCTTGTATGTTATTTTTATTACAAAATAAAGAAGTCAAAAATGGTTTGCTTTCGTTGAGAGTCGAACTCAAGACCTCCCGCTTACTAAACGGGTGCTCTAACCAACTGAGCTACGAAAGCTTACAGGTCCTGGATTATTTAATATCATAAAATGGAAAAAATTCTTCTTTAAGGAATTGCACAGGTGGTGTTAATTTTAAATTTTGTGACGAGGCAAGTCCATAAACGGAGCAGAAACTGAAAAACAGAGTGAAAAATGATTGCATATGAAATCCGAAATGACGAAATGGCAGGCCCCTTTCCCTTTGCCGCCTGAGCGAAACTCCCTGCACCTCATTTCCTCCACACTAAGCTCACTTCCTCGTCAACCCCAAAAGTCCTCCCTCTCTCTGTCATCACTTTCAGCTTTATATCGGAGAATCTCTTCATTGGTTCGTACATGACAGCTATGGACGCCGATTCCCCTTGTAGCGCTCGTCTATCGCCTGCCTTTAAGCACATCAGGCTGCTCTTCAATCCCGACCAGGTTTTCATTCCTTTCAACTTTCCCCTGCCGTTACCTCTTTAATTGCCCGCAATTTTGTCTGTTGATTAATTTTCTGTTAAATTCTACTATTTCTCTTTTGTCCGTCCGGAAGAACTTTAATTTTTGTTTTCCCTAGCATGGAGGCTGCTTCTGTAAATTTTCTCGTATTTTATTTGACTCGTTTCGATGATTGCTACAAGAAAAATGACGTGATATGAAATCACAAGCATAATTCCTTTAGTTCCAAATTCTTAGAAGCAGAAACCCGCTATTTCTAACATTTTCATGCTGTTAATTCGCAAATATAGATAGAGATACACTTAGGTATGTCAATATGTGGGTCTCATAGACATAGACTCTGTGCGTGTGTTCGAGTCTCATTCCTATTTATCATTCCCCTACTAGATGAAAATGTGTTAGCAATGAAAAATGCAATTGGTGATTGTAAGATCTTAATAACCTATAATAACGGCTAAATCATTTCTGTGCAATTTTACTATGCCTTAATGAAATCTGGAGGGAAGCTTTTGTGAAAAAAGATTGTCTCTCTCTCCCACAGCCTCTTCATTTTTGGGCTTCTCTGGCAATTTTCTGTCAGATTTGGTGTTTTAGGACTTGACTGTTTGTATTGTTTTCTCCTCTTGCACTTATTGATGGGAGATTCTTTCAATGTAGAAATGTTCACAGGCTTTGAGGATATTGACAGGGATGATGGTATCAGGGAGGAGTTTTTATGCCCCATTATTCTGAATATTTTGATGCTGTTGGATTATGCTGCTTACCACCTTGATGAAGAGCATCCTATAGAGGCAAAAAATTGGGTATAATTCCTTTCACCTATCGTTATAATGATAAAAGTATCTCAGTTTTTTAGCAAATACAGCAGTATTTAGTACTTTGCTTAGTTGATGCATGCTCTTTTAAGAGGTGGTTGATTCCTAGACATCTTTTCTTTCTGATTTATCAGAAGTTAATTTTTTAAGCTGAGATTATGATTTTCCTCTTGGAGAAAAGGATTTTTATTTTCCTAAGATATTGAGGGAAAAATGCTGTATGCAGGTATGCCCAGTTTGTTTGTTGAGGGCAGGGATTGATATGGTTGCATGCATAACCCTACGACATGGAAGCATATTCAAGATATCCTTTTCTTCTAAGTTAATATTTGTTTTTGCCAATTCTCAAATTTAAATTTTCTTGAAGTAAAGATAGTTGCGATTAGTTACAAGTCCTTGAGCATTCAGTTTGTCCACCTTTGTTGCATTATCATACTTGTTTCATTCGGCTCAAGCCTTAGAAGTATACGTACCTTTACTGTGCCTTACGGTAGTATAGTATATAGGGGTGTTTGGTAGTTATGATGGAAAAGCATTCCTTTTTCATTGCACACAGAATGAGATATGTAATATTATTACTCAATGATAACTGTCTTTATTAATTTTTTATTCAAGGACATAAAGAACATTTTCCATCTACAGGACCTCTTTTTCTATTTTATTGTTCTTTTTTTCCATCCCCTTTTGCATTCTAAACAGTCTCTAAAAGTTTTTGTTGTGAGAAGGTAATGAAAAATGCCTTCTAACCCAACTCTTCTATTTGACACTAAACTATATGGTTTTATTTATAGATTGCTGTTTTGATTTCCTTCTTAATGCCATCATACACCACCATATAAATCCTTAGAAAAGTATTATTAGCCTTAATTTTGAGCAAGCAATTCTGATTTATTGATTCACAATTGTGGTGCACTGACTAGCTCCTTTTACCAATATATATATCAAAACAATTGTGTTAGAATACTGACTTCAGAAACTTTTTTTGTTGTTTCAATTCAACATCTTTCTTAGAATACTCCTAATACTGCTTCCCATGTGTCCTTAACATGCAAGTACATGCACGGCAAGAGGAAATGGCATAAAGGTGGATTGTATTCTATACCATGTTTGTTGAGGAAGGAGCTGCGAGAAGGAAATTTGCGCTCCCTGTTTGGAGGTCCTCATGTTTTGTCTCCTTGTCTAATGCAGCACCTGATCCATTGTTATCATCATTAATATTGCCTTTAGCTGATGAAGTTGTTAGTTCTCAGCCTCAGTTTCTTACTGAGAGCCAGCCACGGAAAGCTCAGATTAGATTGTATCAAGAGGGTATGCTTGCTGCAGTTTTCAATTTTAAAATTGTAATAGATATGATAATGAAAGAATGTTTTGTTCATCCTATTCAAATTGTGCAATATAGTATGTCTGTTTGTGGTGACGTTCCATTGTATCCATCCAATGCTATGGATAACTTAGGCCTTCTAAAACGCCAATATGTTATTATTGCAAATTTTAGGCATCTTTCTGCTGTTTAAAGGAGGACGTTACCTTCTTGCCTTGTGCTTGGTTTCCTGGTTCCCTGAGAACTTTGGAACCTTGGAGTGCCTTGTGCCTTGAAAACCTATATCATTGATATTTAGATGCATCACATGTACCAATATCAGTTATATTATGCCACATGTAGGAATCAGCCTTTCCTTTTTCGATGTTTGAAAAGGGGGGAAATGCTGAACCATGCCCCAAAAGGGGGCCCTTAAAGTTCTGGCATCTTTAAAACAAAAATATTGTGGAACATAGCTTTTCTTTCACGTATGCTTTGAAATTGAGACTCCCTCAGACTAATGGTTTCTTGCTTCATTAAAATCTAGTGCCTTAAACTTTGTGTTAACGCTTCAGAGTTCCTCTTGTGGTCTAGTCTAGGTTTGTCAATGATTAATACTTACAAGTATACAGCATCTAGCTTTCTTTGAATTATGAGACTTGAAAAAAAGAAGGGGGAAGGGATGCTGCAGTAAAGTAAAACTGATGTATCAGTATCATGGTCTGGGCCTATCTTTCCAAACCATCCTTGCCTTTTCTATTTGTTTTCCTTTGTTTTGCATTCATGTTTCTCAAAAAGTATCATGTAGGATCATGAATGTGAATATGACATGATGTAAGCAGGTCAAAAATCCCTGTAATCCTGTGTGATTACTATGCACCAAAGCTAAATAATTTTCCCTTGCCCGTTTAGTTTATTTTCTCTGCCTCCCTTGCCCATTGAATTGAAGGAATGGTTTGAGTGGACTTAAAAGCTTAAACGTCTGGTTCTGCAATTTTCTGAAATAGTTATCTTCTGTCCCTTTTTGCCATGCATCCTCTGTGCTCAACCCCCCCCCCAAAAAAAAAAAAAAAAAACACACACACACACACACTAACCCAGAGTGACACATCTACCTGAGAATTGGAAAAGGGGGCGGGGAAGATTGCTGCTTCAAACTTCCATTGTGCAAGGATGCTTCGAGCAAGTCACTTGTCTCATTTCTGATGTTCTCTGTGCCAAAGATACCTCCTCGCATATGCTCTAACATGTTTGGTTTTTTCCATGACAGAATGTTATGTGTGAATATCCAATCCAATAACAGAAAGCAGAATTTTGGTGACCAGGAAGACTGGTACTGGTACTATCTGGGGTGCTTTTAGCTTCCATGGAGAAAGCTCAGAGAAAGTCATTGATTTCATAAGGATTGGATTTTCTTTCGTTTGCCATTAGATTGTCTATTTTTCTGAAGAGATGAGCAGCAAGTCTGTCGTAGTCAATTATTTGGCAAGTTATGGTTCTTGATCTAGATTATACAGGTACAATGGTCTAAATTACTGCTAATGCAAAGCAAGGGCCTTCTTGATTTAGAATTTGTTCTGGAGAACATCAGAAACCTTACTTAGTAGTTACTGGACTGAACAGAAAAAGATCATAGATATATCTGTTGGTAGAGCGGTTAATGAGCCCCGCCCCCTTTTCTTATAAGATATATCAATATTTTAGGAATTTATTTATTCTCACTTTTGCCAATCATGTGATGTCACCATAATTTAGGTCACTTGTAATTTCATGAAGAGCCAAAAATATTATCTGCCTGCAACCATTTTTATCTGGTTACTTTTTTTTATTTCCCATAACAATGCATTAAGCATTGTTCCTTGTTAGGAGGATATGTAGCTGATGTATGTCAAATGTTACTTTTATTTGTCCTTTTGTATCTGATTTTCTGATGTTTCTGTTCAGAAATCTGGAGGCCTCTACCCTGCCCGTCAAGTACAAAAAAGAGAGAGCAGAACGCTGTTTGTCCAAGGGCTACTGCTGGGCTCTATACTTGATGACAATTTATGATGGGAGTTTGTCATGCTGCTGCTGCTGTTGCAGTAGGCCTTAATTCAGAATGAGTTACCTTCAATTGAGGGATGTCCCTAGCAAGTCTCGAATGCATTCGATCAGAGAATGAAATAAGGTGCAGCAAGGGAGTGTACGTATGTTGTACGTGAACTGTAGTTTTCAGGTCAAAAGTCTCATCCTTTTGTTTGAGGTCATAACAGCTTGAACGAGAAAGAGAGTCAGAGTCAATTTCTCTATGCCACGGTAGCTGCTGTTTGTATTTTAGTTATGTTGGCATGACTGAAGAAAGAGGACACTTGAAATTCGCAGAAACTTCAGGGCTAACGAGGAAGCGACGTAACATACCCTTTTCCGGTAGAACCAAAGAAAAAAGAAAACAAGCAGCAGGTGAACTGCCCGACAAACTTGAGTAGCTGTGCCTACCGCAGATTTAGTGGAACTAATAAAACCAGTTCCCATAAACAAATACTGGACTACAAACTAATAATTCAACGTGTAGCGTTGCAGCTAACTTGTGGGCCATCGAGTTTTAGAGGCTTGTGCTTTATATATATAGGAATTTAGATTTTGGCATTAAAGGGGTTTTTCATTCATTTTTTTATTTGAGTAGTCCATTCTCAATCATTCTATGGTTGTCTTCATTGCATCAACGGGTTCAGTGCAAGTTCAGAACTTCCAGGAAGACTAACTTAAATCCGATCATGAGCTTTAATTTTATAGAATTCAATAAGAATCAGTCAATACAAAAATATCACGACTACAAAGAAACTATACAATTCAACTTAAATACCATGCAATGTATGGAAATTTGTCTAGTTGAACTGTTAAGTTTATTTTTGGGTGAAAGATTAATTTACTATTAAACTGTACTTGAAAGTCGCAAATGATTATGAACTCAAGTTAAAGTTAATTTTATTTTTTAATTTTAGAAATTTAGTTTGTCATGCCCTTGATATTATCTTCCTTTTATATAGGTCTTACATTTAATTTTTTTTAATATTTTTATCATAAAATATATTAATAGAAGGACCTCTCATTTTTAAAATATTTTTATAATATAAAAGAACTCTCTCTCCTCCCATCTTTCTTCTTTTCTCTCTCCACCCCACTGTCCTTCCTTCTCTTTCTCCCCCCTAACTCTCTCCATCTCCAAGCAACTCACATAATAGTGCCACCTTACCCTCTAGCCTTCTCTTTGTCTCTGTCGGCATAGTGTGGCTCCTCCCATCATTATAGCTACCTTACCCTCCAACCTGCAAAAATAAAGTTTGATTATTTCCATATATCATAATGGTACCACTATCAAGTCTTTCATTCATGGTTCATTGGTGTCAGCCAAAGATGGTAGGTCCAATAAAGGTGACATCAGGCTTAGTGAAGCATTTGCCTAACATCGACACTAAGCATGGTAAAGCAATAGCTTTAGATTGAAACGATGATCCTAACCTTCTCTCTCTCTCTCCCCTCTCTCCTTTATGTCCTGCCCACATGAACTTCCCCTTCATAAATCACTATTGACACCATCTCCAAGTTCATCATCATCTCAATCGATGCTCACCTTCTAGGACGGAATTGGAGAGAGATGAAGAAAGATGACCTGCAATGGTGTGGTGTGAATAAAGAAGCCATTAATGATGAAGCGTATGTAGAGGTAGAGAAGGACACAACGTACATGGTGTTCATGGAGGTGGAGAAGGACATTACATGCGGTGGCCATCAAAATGGGGTTAAAGAACTCACCTAGTCACTTCTAAAGCTTATTGTTCTATGTCCATTCGCATTTAATTCCTACTCGTGATGGTCAACACAAGCCCATGTACATGTGACTTCAAAGAATAGAGGATGAGTCAAGCCTTTAAGTCCAACATAGTATGCAAGGAGCTGAGGTCGGTGTTACCATTAGCATCCAGTCTTGGCCTAATTTTTTGAATATCATATAAAATAGTTTCATGTAGCATGCTTACATGACTCCATAGTCCATATGCAATGCCTCCTACTTTTATTCTACCATCACCTTCAACTAAGCTTGGGTTTGTTGCAACTACTACTAAAATTTTTGTGCTTTTACAGCCTTCCAAGAAAAGGACACCTGCTCTCTTTTGTTCTTCTAAAATAGAGCTTGCACTCAATTCTGGTTTTGATTGGGTTTAAACCCACCTGCATGCATATCGAGAACCCACCTACATGCATGCATGTATGCTCTAGATTCTATTAAAGCAGGCGAATTGGTGAGCATGAATGGAATTGCATCTTTGCGTCGCATGAGGACAAGCAGAGGATGTTGCCATGAGGTTGAAGATGGAGGTGCATGAGGAAGGAGGAGTAGATCCAAGTTCCGCGATGGTAAGAGATAATGATGAAACATAAATATTGGTGGAAGAGAGAGAAGGTGTTGCCTCACAATGGTGAGAATAGGTAAAATAGAGAGAAGAATTTTTTAAATTATTAAAAAATATTAATGAACCCCACGATACAATAGTTTACAACAAAAAATATTAAAAAGTTTATTTGTGAGCCTAGCTAATGAAAAAAAATAGACAATACAAACAGCAAGGTGATATATTTAAAAATTTTAATGGTTAATAGATGTAAATGGCTTATGATTGAGTTTGCTCTTTTGGAACCAGTTCAAGAGTAAAATTGAGCTTTAATCCTTTATTTTTTGATGGGTTAAAGAAAACAAAACACCTTCATTCAAACTAAAGAATATGTAGACGTGTTTGACATTTTCACCCAAAAAAAGAAATCTAGACGTAAAATGTATTTTTACTGGTAAGGCGGAAAAAATAAATCGGTACGAAAAATATAATTTTCTTTTTTTTATAAGAAATAGATGAGCCTAAACTCTAGACTCATTTACAGTACAAGTGCTATCCATGCAACGTCTAAGACTCTCTGTGGGAAAGCTAAGAATGTGCAACCCAGGCCACACATCAAGAGCTTGTTTCGCCAGATGATCTGCAGCAACATTTGCATCACGAGAAATTTGACAGATTCTAATCTCCCATGCTCGGCGGATCATGCTTTGAATTTCCATAATTATATGACAGTCAGGAAGTATAGAATAGTTAGTAACCTCTGTCAATGATATGGCTTCTGCTGAATCAGATTCCACCACGATTTTCCTAACTCCACATCCCAAGCAATCTTTAAGCCTATTAAAATAGCCCACAGCTCTACTAATAAGTGGTCACCTTCATCTAAATGTAAGCTAAACCCTGTGATAAATTGCCCAGCCGAGTTCCTCAGCAGACCACCACACCCACGAGTCTGTTGCATCATCGAGAAAGCACCATCAACACAGAGTGACACCCAACTTGTCTCTGGAGGTTTCCATCGTAGGTCATAGTTCTGAATCCCATTTCCGTGCCAATTAATGGAACTTGTCTTTGTTTGAACCCTCTCCAAACAGCTTATCATGCCCTTCGCTTGGGCAACAATACATTCATTGAAGCAACTTTTCCCCTCAAATATCTGTTCATTCTTTCTTTTTCAGATATTCCAGCATAGAACCATGAATAATCCATTGTTCATTTGAAACTCCAGTTTTTTACCCTGTTTCAAGTTCCAGCTAATCCAATCATCTATTGTTTGCAGATTAAAGAAGCCCCGTTGATATCTAGTGTTGATCACAGACCCCCATAGCTGTCCTGTATCTGTGCAATCTCGAAAGACGTGCAAACTACTTTCAACTGCGCCATTGCACCACGAGCAAATATTATCTGCACTCATACTTCTCCTGAATCTCTCCTCGTTTGTGAGTAATCTGTTTTGGGAAGCTAACCACATGAAGGTCTTGCATCTATGAGGTGCCGTGACCTTCCACAGCTTCTTCCATTTGTCATTCTCGCTTCCCTTAGATCCAGAAAGAAGATTGTAGGCTGATTTTATAGTAAAGGAGCCACTTCGATCCCATTTCCAACTCACAGAGGTGTTATTGTTGAACCACTATAGCCCGTCTTTAACGTGAACCCATGTATCTTTAATGCCCTTCCAAAGGTTAGATCCAGGTTTCTTTGTCTTAATCTTGGGGATAATATCACTCCCATACTTGTACTTTTCACGGATAACTCGCACCCATAAGTCTTCACGCTTCTTAATCAAGCCCCAACCGATCTTCATAGCATAAGCTTGGTTCTGGATAGATGCTCGTCGAAGACCTAGCCCTCCTTCTTGTTTTAGTCTGCAAACATCTTTCCACGCCACTAAATGTGTTTTCCTTGAGCTCTCTGTGTGGCCCCATAAAAAGTCACGGTTGGACTTGTCAAGCGTTTTAAGAGTACTAGCAGGAAGATTACATGTTTGCATAACATATCCAGGGATAGCGTTCGTGACTAAGGCTATCAGTGTCGCACGCCCAGCTAGGGAGAGAGTAGATGCTTTCCAGTTAGATAGATGCTTTTTCACTTCATCTACAGTGTCTTTGAATGTGTTTTTATCCATCCTTTTATGCAGAAGAGGCACACCCAGATAGCGACCAAGGTCACCAGTCCTACTAAAACCGAGTTTAATGTTGATTTCTTCACGTCGAACATGATGCACATTTTCAGAGAAAAACATCTTAGTTTTCATAGCATTGATTTTCATTCCAGAGCTGGTACAAAACTTCCCCAAACACTCGTGTATAACATCAGCTTGTTGGGTGGAAGCTTCTGTAAAAATAATGATATCATCAGCAAAACACAGATGCGACAAGGGAGGTCCAGTTTTGCCTAATCTGATAGGCTTCCATATTCCCTCCTCTATTTTTTCTAGAATCAGGTGGCCTAATTTCTCAAGGCAGATCACAAATAGGTATGGTGATAGTGGGTCCCCTTGACGAACCCCCCTTGTAGGCTTAAAGATGTTTGCTTTGTTTCCATTCCAGATCAGCTGCATGGATGCCAATGTAACACAATTCATAACGACAGCCTTTATATGCTCTGGAAATTGAAGTTCGTCCAGACATTAGTCTAAGAAACCCCAATTTACTCGATCATATGCTTTTTCAAGATTAATTTTGATTGCCATAAACCCGTGCTTCCCTCGCATATTCCTCATAGAATGGATAACTTCTTGGACCACGATAATGTTGTCTGAACTATGTCGTCCTGGAACAAAACTACATTGATAAGGAAAAATGATGTTAGGGAGAAGAGGCTTCAGCCACATTGTGATAATCTTCATAATAACCTTAAACACCACATTGCATAGACTAATAGGCCTAAGATCTTTCAAGCTCTCTGGTGGATGTTTCTTAGGAATAAGAACAATCAAAGTAGAATTGATTGTGCTGATAGCTTGCGGGTTGAGGAACAACGATTTCACAAACTGCATCACATAGGTACCCACATGCTTCCACTGACTCTGAAAGAAGATTGCTCCTAAACCATCTGGTCCTGGAGCCTTCAAAGCTCCCATACTATCAATAGCATCTTTGACTTCAGTATCATTTACCTCCTTGCCAAGGTTGGCTAGGAAATCATTACCAATAGAAGGGAACTTTCTATAACATTCGAGCCTTGGTCTCCTATCGTCTTCTTCTGTGAAGAGTTTAGATAGGAATTCCGTAGCCATCACTTGGATTTGGTCTTCATCATAAACCCATTCTCCTTCATTGTCACGGATAGCATGCACTCGATTGGCTTTACGTCTCCCATTAGCAACACTATGAAAATAGTGGGTATTCTTGTCACTGTGAAGAATCCAGTTAACTTTGGCTTTTTGAGCCCAAATAATGTATTCTTGAAGCATCACCTCTTCTAACTCAAACCAAAGTTGACATTGGAGTTTGTCAAGATGCTCTGATTTTTGACCATTAGTAAGGGCTTGTGTGATACCATCCAAGCGGCGAATTAGCTTTCGTTTGCGGGTCTCGGTATGGCCAAACACTTCTCTGTTCCACTTTATACAGTCAGCACTGAATGATTTGACTTGAGTTACCCAATCACAATTATTCTTCCATGCATTTGTAATGAAATCTTCAAAACCGTCATGGAGGACCCAAGCAGCAATGAACCGAAATGGTCTATGACGGCTAGTTTTGTCTTTACAATCTAATTGGATTAGGAGTGGCCTGTGATCAGACTTAAACCAAGGGAGGTGTGTAACCGTGGCATTTGAAAAAAGTTCTAGCCAGCTATCGTTAGCAAGAGCACGATCAATACGACTCTCAACATTATTTCGTTTCCAAGTGAACATGGGTCCAAAGAAGCCTACATCATTGAGTTCAGCTTGTTCAAACCATGTTCGAAAGTCTCGATCCACTCCAGTTCCATGCCTGGCCATTGTTTGTCTCTCATCATGAAATAAAGTGGCGTTAAAATCTCCAACCACACTCCATGCTCCTCTGATAGTCGCACCAATCTGACATAACACATGCCATAAGCAACGTCTTATATCTATGTTTGGACTAGCGTATACTATGGTAAGCCACCACTTTTCTTTCTTATGATTCTCAACAGTCAAATGAATAAATTGAGTCCTTTTCTCAATGATAGAAACCTGAACTGCATTTGCATCCCAGAGCACCCAAATTCCTCCACTGTACCCAGTCGCATCAATCCAGTCAAACTCATTAAAGCCTAGCTTCTTTGCTATCCTTTTAGCCTTGTCGGCACTGCATCGAGTTTCAAGCAAAGCTAAGAGATTAATCTGATAATTTTGCTTCATTTCACGGATAAGATTAGGATATAATTTTCTTACGAAAAGAGAAGTGCGTGTAACTTGGTATACAAGGGGTGAAAAGCGCTCAGCTTCGTCATCACAGAATCTCTGCTTTTTTCATGTCGTCACCGAAGGACCTGTACCAAAACCAAATGTTACAATCTCTGCGGTCAGATTCTTTCTCGAACAAAAAGTAAATGAATAAAACTTGAGCTTTTTTTTTTTTTGTACTTATCTTTTCTCGTATATTGTTTTCGATGTTGCCTACTAGAAGCCATCGTTAGCTTTGTCAATACTACTATCCTCAAGAACCAGGCGTTAGTCAAGAAGAAGAACCAGGGGAATACTCATAATACCTAACGACGAAGTTATTTAGTTGTGAAATTACAGTTCATATGAATTAGGTGACAAAATCAAACCAAAAAAAGCAAAGTCAAAGTGGAATCAGAATACAGCCCCATTTTTTTTTTTACAAGAATAAAAAATAATAATTTCAGTCGCTGACTTAGTCTGCCCTTTCTTTGTCATATTTTGTTATCTGCTCGGCCAATGAAATTAATGCCCATTTATTTTAACTTATTTTATAAAAAATTATTTATTTATTAAAATAATTTATTTTATAAATTTCTATTATGTTTTTTGAACTTTTAAAAATAATAAAAATTAAAAAAAAAGATTTCTGATTATTTTAATAGACTCCATTAAGTAGCTTTTGATAATAATCTAATGAGTAGATAAAAGAGAGTGATTTAAAGGGGTAGGATATGCAAAAATATCATAAAATTTTAAAATAATATAATAATAAATTATTTTCATAAAAAAATAAAAAAGATATTATAAATTTTCTCAAAAAAAAGATATTATAAAATTTAAAAATAACTAACTAATAATCAATTTTATTATTGTAACCAAATATAAAATAATGTCAGTTTTTTATAAAATATTTACAAAATAATTTTTTGATAAAATCTTTAAACTATCTAAAAATTAATTATTTTTTAATTTTAAACAAACAAGCCATAAATAAGACGGTAAAGCCTCTAGGTCTACAAGGTCATTTTCCTTGCCTTTTTCTAGCAATCAACATAAGATTATACTTGCTTCAGTGCTAAATATTAATCTTGTTCATGTGCGTGTGTGTCACTTTTACATATAAAAAAGTGAGTCATTAATTAGTTTTTTAAGGAAAAAAAATTATGCTTTTAAATAAAACTAAATTGGAAAATTCATTTTATTTTTAGATTATTTTAATAATTTAATTATCTTTTATTAATTCAGGTAAATTAGTTAAATTAAAAATATCTTATACTCCATCCGGTTCCAGATACAAACATTTCCCCCTACTAATCTAAATTTAAAATAAAGTAATTTAGTACATATAATTTTTTTTTCATTTTACCCTTTATATTTATTAACTATATTAGTGTAAATGCATATTTCACTCATCATAAAATATATTGATAATGGAATTAGGGATAAAAAAAGAAAAACAATAAATATTTTTATGAAAATAAAGACTTTATTGGTACGTGAACCTTTTTAAAAAAATTGAATTATATATATTTTAAATCAAAAGAAGTATTTAAGTGCAGAGAAGCATCTTTTTAAGCCTAAAGTGAAAGAAAATAAATGTAACATGCATAAACACACGGCAATAGAGGTCAACAATTACGTTCACCTTTTTCGTGGCTTAATTGACTAGAATTCTTTTAGAATTCGGCTCAACATGGCTAAGGCCTAAACCCAAGTCTACAACTATCACCAATATGACAAGGAAGGATGAAGGCTTATTTTTGATTGATTTCTGAATGAGCACCCAATACAGGTATCTGTCCCCAACAAATTAAGTTAGTGAATCATATTCATATAAACAAGTGAACGACACATTCTTGTCTCCCTTAACTGCTGACAAAAAAGGTGTGCCTCTGGAAACGATGCAATAAATAATGCCTAAAGGCCAAGTCGCAACCACTGCGACATTCTTGTGTCCATGATCCTCTTAACCACGCCTCCTACAAAAGAATCAAAGCAAGAGGAGCAGCAACCTTTAATCAGACTCGTTTGCCCACCAGCCATTAGTTCAATGTGGGGACACGCTGAAGGAGGGGGCACAGCGCAAACCTCGCTCTTCTTGTGCTCAAGACCACAAGCTGCTAGTATGGTGTTCAGAGAAATCCTTGCAATGTCCTTGATCGTACTGTTGCCTGGATCACACAAAAAGACAGGGAACATTTGACATGGGAAAAAGAAACCGTGGAGATGCAGATTCATCCATAATATGTACTTTCCTTTAGGGGGGGTGTTATTTAAATAAGTATAATAAAATTGTTAATTTATATTTGCCCTTTCCAGAATTGATGTTTGTATGCTATAACGTACAATTATCTCCCCAAAGTCATCACTCCCAACCCCAAAATAACATTCTACTATGTTTCCCATTCATATTACAAGTTGAACAACTTTTACCCATAAGTTTCATTCCCAGATGTGGCAAAGGCCGGCCAGGTAAAAAAATGGTAGAAATGAACTATTTTTAGCTAATGGAAGAAAAGTCACATACCTAAATCAATGTTTTGTGACAGGCCCATAAGGTGGCGTTTAACCAGTGATGACAATTGTTCCTTTACTATGTGAAAGTTACTCTCTTCTCTAATAGCAGGGGACATGCTACCATCAGCAACAATGTGTGAACTGCTGCTAAGCTGATGGCCTTGTTCATAATCTGATACAGGATGTGTCACCACAAGACCGGGCCAAAATCCCCCATTCACAGTTCTGTTGGTAAATGGAGCTGAATCTTGAACCGCTGGCCTTCTTGAATTGCTTACTCTCATAGAGAAATGATCCCCATTCTGCATTAGTGGAGAGGTACTGTGGCATAATCTTTCCTCAAAAAATGAGTGATATGATGTTCCCACGTTCTGCGTCCTTGCGTCATGAGTGGTTGTAACCCTACTTTGATCACTTTGAGGGCCATATAGGTTACTAGTTGAATTGGTAGCTGAAATGCCATTAGATCGACCAGTTGAAGAAGTCATTCTATCCATTGAAAGTAATTGTTGAATTTGACGGTGTATCCAACGTCTCTCAGATAAAGTTGGAGCCCCTCCTCCAGACACTGGAGAAGCTCCTTCAACACTTCTACCGGAAAATCTAGAAGAAAGATTCCCGAATCCTTGACTAAAGGCTGCACGGGGTGAAGACATCAAGTTGAGGTCAATAACTTCTCTTGCATGTACAGCAGGTGATGGTCTACCAGGTAGGCTCTGAACTGTTGTTGCCCTTGAATCTGCCGCACCTTCCTGAACTTGAGAACTTGAAGATCCCATAGCAACTGGCCTACAACCATCACAATACCAATTGCCTTCAGGTACTTCCCGACCCAGACCAACACAATATGTGTGTGCAGGAGAGTCACAGAGATCACAGAGTAACATGAGGTCATCGTCTCCACCTTGATGGCACTCTGAACAAATTACATACTCATAAGGATCAATGTAGCTCCTGAGTTCTTCTTCAGAGGGCTGATAAACCTGCATATCAAAATCAATCCTTCATCAACTAGGACAGCCAGTTGGACAAAGTAAAAAAACCTTAAACAAAGGGATTGAGGAAGCAGTTGGATACCTGATCACGTTCAGGGACTTGTATAACTGATCCTCTCAAATCAACCCCTGCTGTTGTTGATCGTGCAGGCTTACTGATTGTTTTAAATCTCTGCTTACACAAAGGGCAGCGAGATTCCACTTTTGCCCATTCCATAATGCAAGCAAAACAAAAGAAGTGGGTGCAACAATCTAGTACTCCTCTTACTCTTCTTTTATCTTCTTCAGATAGACAAATTCCACACACCTGCTTTCCTGGCTCACTTTTTAAATCCTCTACCTTGTCCTTGCCCTTTCTCCCCTGATGTTCCTCTATCTTTTCCTTTCCTTTCCGGGCTGGAGGCTTTCTTTGCTGATGTAGATCTTCATGGAGTCCATCCTCTTCATTTTTTGTCAGAAGGGATGAACTCCTCAAATTAGTTCTCAAACTTCCACACAATTCCTCAGCTTCTCTCACCTGTTCTCTCTCTTCTTCAGAGATGGTATACTCATATTCAGACGATCTAGATGACACGCAATCTGAGTGTGAATCTGAATCTATTATTAGTCTTCTCCTTTTTCGTCCTGTTTTTTTCTTACTCTTGGTTCTGATGGCAGGACCATTATCTACAAAATCACCCTCATCATCATACTTTGTTTTCCTCCTCAAGCCTCCATTCTTTCTTCTCTTCTTTCTCAAAGGCTTTGCAGCTCTAGAATTCTTTCTTCTTTTACGACCTCTAGTATAAGCTACAGAGGCCCGCTTCTGCACAACTTTCTTGCCCATTTTTATGCCATCACTTTTCTTCTTTCTCCCCTTTATTTCTTCCTCATCCGAGTAATCTTCTTCCTCAGCTGTAAATTCCTCATCATCATCACAATCAAAATCTTCATCAGCATCATCTTCCTCATATTCATCTGTCTCTTCATCATCTACCTCCTCTTGTTCACGTTCTTCTTCTTCTTTGTCTTCTTCTTTTTCTTCTTCTAGCTGATGTGAATAAGTTATCCTTCCTCTGTGCTGTGAGGGTTTCCTGCCAATTTTCTGCCGACCACAAATGCCATTTTTTGTCTTGGATCTATTGAATTTCCTCCTCACTTCAATTTCCTCATCCTCATCCCCTACAAAGCTATCTAAACTCTCCTCGGATTCACATCCATCTAAAGAATACAATGAATCCTCTGAACCATCAGACAAATCTCTATCTTCATCTGAAACCACATAGTCCTCATCCGAATCATCAGAAACCCCTTCCTTTGACCGATCCCTTTTTCTGAAATTGCGTTTGCCACCAACCTTTCCCCCCCTTACCATCTGTTCTCACGCACAACAAACATACGAACGCAAATATATTACAACCCCATTCAAAGGCAGAAGCACGAAAATTTTTCAAAACCAACAAAATATCAAATTGCATCCCATCATTAAAATTTCCAGGATTATCCAATCCGATTGCCTCCCCTTTTAGCCCAACAAAAAAGGGCTAACAAAATTATGGCCACCTGATGGGAAATTAGTAAACATTTAACAAGTTGTTCCTATCACGGATCTGGTTTACCATACACAAACTATAGAAATTAATTGCCCAAGATCCCATGATATGTTTCCTCATAACTTACGCGTGATTACGGCCGCAGAAGAGAATGATACTATTCATCAATTGTATAAAAAAAAACGTAGACAAAATTTAATTTCCCAAAAAATTCAACGGAAGAAAGGACCTACCACATAAGGGAAACAATCGTAAAAATTAAAACCAGAGCAATTGGGCAAATAAATAAAGAAAACAAAAGATTTAATTTTTAAATTCAAACCTGAGACAATATAGAGTTGAAGTGGGAATCTTTGGAAGGGAAAAAGCTGCAGAGAAGGAGAGGTAGAAATTACAGATTTAATTAGTACCTGCGAGAGGAGGAACAAAATCACCGGAAAAGATGAATTTATTTTGCAATATCAAGGAAATGTTCCTTTCGGCCACTGGGGCTGTGGCTTTTGGTTTTAATTTTATGCACTTTCACATTGAGCAAAAGTTGCGAGAACGTTCAAATGGCGTCCGCATCTCTGCGACCTCTTGCAGGTCTCGCTCCATAATTACCAAAATAGCCATCCGGCCCTCAGGACGTTCAAACTGTATCCCACCATCCTCAGTTACTCTTAATTTTCTCCTGGCGATTGAATTTTATTTTTAATGAAAAATAATCTCAAAACATAATTTATTATTTAACTCTTGACATAATGATGAAGAGGTAGAGTTCAATCATTAACGAATTTGAAAATATCATCCTTTTAAATAATTTATTCCAATTTTTATTAAGGAAAAGTCAATAGCAGGACAGTAACCAATCCAACAGTTCAGAAGGAGGAAAAATATTTTTAATTGCAAAAAATAAATAAATTTGCTATTATATATTTTCGGAGGAAGCTGATTTATCAATAAATTTGACCTTTGATTAATGTTATAATTTAAATATTTGGGTTGTATTTAATTTCGTGTTTTCATTAATTTTTAATATGATTTAATGAGTTTGTATTAATTTTTATAGTTAAAAAAAGTGCAGCTATATAATCCCCCCCCCCCCTAATTTTTGAAACCAGCGGGAGTGGTAATACGCTGGAAAAAAAAAAAACAGAAAAAACTGAATAGAAAGGAAAGAGAAACTCAGATGTACACCATTTGGCATAGGACTTTTGCCAATTGACTAATATGCCCCCGAAGCCATGAGATGTTTAAAATAATATTATATCTCCTGCTAGAAATTACCCGCTTCTCTTCCACATACCTTATCACAGTGAGCTTTAAGGGATCAGGGCCGTTGAAGTGGAAGATGAAGAGACGAGATGGCGTCATCAGGTACACGTGTAAGGTGGGTGATTCGACAGCACATGGATATGAAACGGCAGTTTTGCAAGCAACGCTGCCCACCGCTTTGCAAATCAAGCGAACGCCTTTGCTTGTTGCTGTATAAAGTGGACGACTTCGCGTTTTGACGCTACTTGCCCGTTCTAAATTTTGATTTTATTTAATTAATTAAAATTAATTATATCTCGTATTTTTTATAAATTACTCGTAAGATATTTGATTGGTGTGATTTTTGAGGGAAAAATTGTTTCGGTCATCAAAGCGGTCAAATGCTTTTATGCGGCCGCTTAGATTCGGTGGAGCAGCATATCAATCGGCTGCAGGATTAGCGATTTTACTTGTCGGCCTCAAAACGGCCCCGTCTAATTTAATTTGTTACTCACTCACTTTTATTATATTGTTGTTTTATAATTCTGGTATATGGGTTGGGAGAGAAAACGAATAATAAATATTAAAAATATAATGCTCCATGCTTTATCAAATCAAATATATATCTCATTTACTTGCGTTGGAGATAGGTGTTAGTGTTTGACTTTATTAAATAAAATAGTTGAATTGCTGAATTAAACGAGAGTAAAATAAAGAAGATGTTATTAAATATTGCATTCTTTGAAAGAAAATCATTATATGGAACAGAATTTTTAGCCTGACAATTAATAAACTGGAATGGAGGGAGTATTATTATTTTGCAGATCGTGAGACATGAACAAGCACATCTCACTTAAGAACTTCGCTTTTTTTTTCATTATTATCAACTTAGGGCAAATTATTCGATCCTATTTCATGCTTCCCACAATTTGAACTGTTTGTGTTTTTATAGGAAGAGAAGGTGGTACAAATAAAACTAAAACAAAAGCAAAAAGAAGTTCAGTTTAACTATTTAGCCGTGTGTTTGGATAGTCATGTTCATCAATTTTTTAAGAAAAAAAAATTGATTTTTGCTTCAATTATCCAAACACCAAATTTTTTGGTTAATTGATTTTTGGGAAAAAATTTGATTTTTTTGGGAAGTTGCAAATCCGAGCTTTCACCGAAAAGTTTATAAAAAAGCATTAGGAAAAATTATAAAAAAATAGTCAAAAAAATTACAAAAAAACACATAATTTAATAAAAATAAAATTAAACTCTCTTCTCTTCTCTTTTTTTTTCAATAAAATTTAAACTTGTATCTTCAAAAAAAATGCTAGCATAAGTTTTTATTAACCATCATTTTTCACTCAACACTTATTATAAATTAATTCAAATAAAATATTAATCAGTAGAGAAAAATTAATTTAAAATTTAAAGTCATGATAAAAATTATTGCAAAGGTTAAGAGAGAGAGATTTTGCATCATTTATGGCATTGCTATATTTTTTATATTGTCAACATTTTAAAATAATGCTTAAAATTTTCGTTAAATATGGACTCATATCCATAATGTCATTAAAGATTAATTTATATATTATCATCTTTATTAATCATTATAAAATTGATATTTAATATTTAAGAATTAAATATTTATTTTTTATTAAATTTATTTAAATTAAGATCTATTGAGTTATTTATTTACATAAATTAAATTGTTAATATTAATATAATTAAAATTTTTATAATTAATCAGATATTTAATTTAAATAATATGTTTTATTTCTTAAATAAAATTTAACAAATTTAATAATATTAGATAAAATATATTAATAATTTAATTTAAAAAAATTTTCTTTATAGTAATTTATATAATTAAAATTGATCCTGATTAAATTATCACAATATTTTTAATTCTATTAAAATTAATTTTAAAAAAATAATATTTAAACAAATTGCATTACAAAATAATTATTTATAATTAAAATTTATCATTTAATTATTTATTTTTATAATTTATTATACTCAACTAAAATTTAAATAGATATTTAAGTTTTTGGTAAGCTCAAAATTTAAAATGAAAATGAAATTCAAAGAATAGTTTGATATGGCAGAAATTAATTCCAAGTGGAACTCAATCCCACCCATCACCGACGCTCAGTTTTTCAATTGCATCTTCCCTTTTTTATTTTTTACCCATTCGTCAGTCGTCCAAGATTCGATCACCCTTCCCATTGCTGATGAACGTCTCAATGCCGGCGACCTCTAGCAACCACCAACAACCTTCCTCAGATCTCAGACCACACCTTTGTCCTCAGATCTCTGACTAGAGAACGACGACAACAAGGTGGCGACAGTGAGGATGCGACGACTGGATCTCAGACTCATCTTCTTCCCCACTTCGTCTTTGAGACAGGAAATCTCCAACCTCAACTTCCATGAAAAAGGGCTCTAGGTTTTCGAATTTTGAACATCCCCTTCCTTCCTCCTCCAAATGTGCGCTAAATAAACAATATTTATTTTAACAAAATGACAAGCTAATGCTCTCTCTTTCAAGTATGAGACAATGGAACTCATACGCGATGACTATTGGAGGTGGGCACTGGTGTTTTCGACAGGGGAGGGGTTGTCTTGTTAGTCTAGGTTTTTTAAAAAAAAAATAATGGTAAGATTTCACGGAGATACCAAGCATATTTTCAAATTTCATATTCATCTTCATTTTCATTTTTACTTCTACTTCAATATCTATTTCCATTTCTATTGAAGTTATTTCCAGAGCATTAACATTTTGCAATTTAAGATTTCTCAATTACTGTAACTTGTTCTGTTCCGCACCCCAAAAAAACCTTGGCCTGATCATCACAGTATAAGCTTTCTGCATTTATTGTGTATTTACAACTATTTAACTTCGAATCTCTTTCGACTTTTCAAATACCCTTTTCATTTTTATTTGTACGAGAACAAAAACAATATCATATATTTAAAAAATAATAATTTATTATATTAATTATATTTGAAAATAAAAGAATTCAACTATAATACTTTTTATTAATTGAATTAATCAAACATTCATTAATTATTTCTTATAACTATAAATGATAAAATTATGATGGATTATTTTAAAAGTTTGCAATAAATGTATATTAAAAAAATGTGATTTTACTTATATAAAAAACAAACTAATAATGATAGTTTTTTCTATAAATAAAAATGAAGGAAGTATATTAGCAATAGCCAACAGGTTTAATCAATTTAATGCCTATTGAAACAATACTTACTTTTTCTTCTCCTATTTATAAGTTGCTTTTAATATTTTTATTAAAATTAAAAAAATTAAATCTTATTAACTTTATCTAAAAATTTCATAAGTTTTTAACTTTGCTCATGTACCTACTTTAAAATAAAACACTTTAGCATTTAATAAGCTTTCTAGCATTTAATAAACGCAAGATGATAAAGATGAATATAATAATTATTAAGGTGCCTTATAAATAAGATCAAAATAAACACTCTCTTTATACCTATAAATAAGACTAGAAGAGCATGTCATTAAAATTGTTAAAAAACACTCTCTCCGATTCTTATTGTATAACACTTTCAACTGTTCCATACATTTCAAGAAAAATTAATTTTTTTGATATCATAAAAAAAATAATATAGCAACTTGTGAAGGACTGTTTTAAGGAGATATATTTGTGTAACAGTGAGAAAAATTGAGAAAGATATCGTATGGCTAAGAAGGAAACTAAGAGAGCTGTGAGTGAAGCTCGTTCTAAAGCTTTTGGAAAATTTTATAAGAGCCTTAAGACAAATGAAGGAAAACAAAATATTTATAAGATTGCTAAGAGTAGGAAAATAAAATTAAGGGATTCGGAACAAGTAAGGTGTATAAAAGATGAAGATGAAAGAATTTTAATTACAAATGATGAAATTAAAAACAAATGAGAAACTTACTTTTTCAAACTATTCAATAATAAAGAGGGTTCGTCTAGTAACTTGAAGGATTTGGTAACTTGTGAAGGAAAACAAAATTTGTGATTCTATCAAATAATACGTGATAAAGAGGTAGAGGAAGTTCTTAAGAAAATAGCAAATGGTAGATTTAACAAACCTGATTATATATCGATTGAAGTAAAGAAATGTTCAGCCGAAGAAAGGTTGAGATAGTTAATTAAGTTATTTAATATAATTTTACGATATAAGAAAATATCTGACGACTGGAGGAGAAGTACATTAATTCCTATTTATAAAAATAAAAGGAATATTTAAAATTATACTAACTATAGAGAAATTGAACTCACGAGCTACACAATAAAATTGTGGAAGAAAGTAATTGAGTATAGGTTGAAATTGGAGACAAGTATTTTTGAGAATCAATTTAATTTTATGCCAGGTAGATTGACTACAAAGGCAATTTATTTACTAAGGGGATTAATGAAAAAGTATCACTGTAAATATAAAAATTTACACGTAATTTTTATTAATTTGGAAAAAACTTATGACTGTATACTAAGAGAAGTGCTTTGAAAAGCCTTGAAAAAGAATGGAGTATGAATTGCACATATTAAAGTTATACAAGATATATATGAGGAGGTAAAAACTAGTATAAGAACGTCCAGTGGTCAAACAAAGGACTTTTCTATAAAGATTGGACTACATCAGGGATCATTTTTAAATCTTTATTTATTTAACTTAGTTTTAAATGTTTTGACAAAACATATTCAAGAAAAAATTCTCAAATGTATGCTCTTCACGAATGATACAGTTCTTATAGCAGAGATAAGAGAAGAGATTAATTGTAAACTTGAGTCATAGAGGAGGATATTGGAGTCGAAATATTTTCGTCTGAGCAGGAGTAAGATAAAATATTTATATTATAAATTTAATAAGAGACTAGTTAATAATAATTTGAAAGTGAAATTAGGAGATCAAATTATACCTCAAGTGATAAAGTTTAGATATTTGGGAATCATTATTTAAAATGATGGCAAAATCAATAGGGATATTTCACATATGATTCAAGTTGGGTGATTTAATTGAAGAAAAGTTACAGGAGTTATTGGCGATCGTAAGGTGCCTAATAAACTCAAAGAAAAATTTTATTGTACTGCTATCAGATCGACTATGTTATATAATAATGAATGATGGGCTTTAATAGGACAGCAAGGACATAAAGTTAGAGTAGCAGAGATGAGAATGTTATAATGAATGTGCGGACATACATGTAAAGATAAAATTCAAAATGAGCACGCATGTGAAAAAGTGAGTATAGCACCTATTGAGAAAAAAATAGCAGAAAATCATTTGAGATGGTCTGAGCATGTATAAAGAAGACCGTGAGAGGTACCGGTGAGAAGAGTAAAACATAAAACTTTGAGCCTTGTTAAGAAAGGTAGAGAAAGGCTTGAGAGAGCACTCTTGAAAATTGTTAAATGCGATCTTTTAATTAATAATATTTTTAAAAGCTTGGTAAATGATAGAGTATAATGGCGTCTTGCAATCCATATAGCTGAACCCACCTAATAGGATAAATGCTTGTTGTTGTTATTGTTGTATCATAAAAAAATGAGATATGCTTTCATTTTTACCCTCAACTTTCAATAATAATACGACCACATTAAATACTTTCATGATAATCAATGAAGGGTAAAATTAAAAAAAATTATTTAATTATGGTAAGATGCCTTACAATTTGAACCAAATATTATTTTTAAAAAGCATTCTAGAAATAAAATTGGAGGGAGTATTTAAGTTTTTTAAGAAATATCAATTTTTATTAAAACATAAATAAAATCATTACAACCACAAGAGCTACAAAAAATAAAAACAGAATTTTAGTTAAGGATCACATAAGAGACTTAATTACTGGTGATTCCAAAAAATTTTAAAATTTTAGCTCTGCCTAAGGGAGAAAAATTAAAATAACTTCAAAGATGAAAAGACCAAAATATTTTTTAACTTGTTATATAGAATCACTAATTATTAATTTTCTTACACTACCTATTAATTTACCAATATCAATTATAAATTACATTCGCTTATCAAAAAATTAATAACATTGATTGTTAATTTGCTAATTTTATTTGTTAATTTACCAACATCAGTTGTAAATTACAAAACTTGTTAATGATTTACAACTAATGTTGGTAAATTATAAGAACTGTAAGTAATTTACAATTGATGTTGATAAATTAACAAGTAAAGTTAGCAATTTAATAATTGACATCACTATTTATGATTGAACAACTAATAGCAATTCTTATATAATTATTGACATATCGATTCATGTAATTTTCAGCTTTTATTAATAAATTAACAGGTGGAGTAAAAAAAATAACAACTATGATTTTATATAAAAAGTGAATGATGTTTTAGTCTTTTCATCATTAAAATTATTTTGACTTTCCTCCCATATACTGAACTAAAGTTTTGAAATTTTTAGAACCCATCAGTAATCAAGTTTCTTATGTGGTTCTCAAGTGAAATTCTCCCGAGTCTAAATTTCATGGATCAAAATGGTTGAACAAAAACAAAAAACACAATAGCACAGGTAATAAAACAAAAGAATGACAAACAAAGGCTTTAAAAAAATATTAATGTCAAAAGATTTTTTTAATATTGCTATTCACAAATTTCAATATTCCTTCTACCATATTTTAATACTAAAGTTTTTAATTTAGTATTAACATTCTTACAAGATTCTTACTTATCATTTTTCCTGAAACAAAAAGGTAAGGGCAAGTTTGGTTTCTACTTTAGAAATAAAGAAATTGAAAAATTGTTTAGATAAGTGCTTTAAATTTAATTATTTTTAAAACTACTATTGTTTTTTGTTTTTATAAATAAAAAAAGAAAATTTAAAATTATTTTTATTTTATGTTTCTTGTTTTCAAAATACATAATATTTAATTATTGAAAAGTATAATTAGCTTGATGAATTTTATCACAAATCATCCTCATTAACAGCATGCAAACATTATCATCAGCTTATTTTTTTAATTTCAAATTTTTAAATTAACATAACCAAGTGAACTTTTATTTTATTTTGTTTTAAAAAAATGATTCTAAAAAATTATATTATAAGACGATTTGTAAAAATAAAAAATGGGAACAGAAAACAAACAGCCATAAATTTTCAATTTTATCAATTTTTAATTAATAATTATATTAAATTGTCATACAAGAGTTCAAATCATAATGAATAAAAAAATAAGGATAAAATTAAAAATTAATTAATTGGCTTCTGGAGGGAATATGGAGTTTAATTTGCAAATATAGCAACTGCGCGGGCTGTTAATTGTTTTGGATCGTGGGAATCCGGAATTAAATATTAAGGATCATATATAAATAATTATTACCTTAACATATTCAGACTTCAGATACACGATCCCACGTGCGCAAACACTCATGTATCCCGTGGACCTTCGGGGGAAAAAACATTCTCAGTGACCATCATGGTTGGTCTCGTTGATTTCTCCCGCGAGGTTATGGACTTGGACCTGATGATTGGACAAATTAAGATGGGCATGACATGAGAGAGTGGCTTAATGGATATAAGGCCCAAACTGATTGGTGCAGAGTGGTTAATATTAAATAAATTACTCCCTACATCATAAATTATAAGACACTTTTATAAAAAATTCAGCATATCAAAATATAAAATATTTTAATAAAAATAAAATTTGATTAATGATATTTTTTTAATATTATCCTTTTCATATATTATCTCTCTTCAATATTCTTTTATTAATGAGATATTAAATGAAAGATATTTTTAAAAATTTATATTTTTATCTTAAAAAAGTAAGGTTGTATAGTGCATTTAATAAATTTTATTGATATATGAGATTTTATTTAAAAATATTTTACAATTTAAAATGGAATGAGTATTTATTTACCTTGATAAAAATCAAGGTATGTAAAACCGGACTGGTCATTAAATCGGTCATGGCACTAGGTCACGGGTTAGTGGTTCAATCGGGGTTGAACTGGGGGTTGAACCGGTGGCAAACCGGTCATGATTAAAATAATATAATTTAAATAAAAAGACATTAATTATAAAAATATTCAACCAAATCCAACCACTTAAAAGTTTAACAATAATAAAATACTATATTTTTAGACTTAGCATGCTCTATCTCTAATTTTTCATTTTTTGACTTTAATTTCACTTTTTTTGTTATCTTTTTTCCGAACTCAGAGCTCTGAAAAATTAAAAATAAAAAAAAATAAAAAACGATGTCATTTTGGAGTAAAAGTCTGAAAAAATATTAACCCGGTTAACCCAGTCAACCCACCGGGTTATCCGGGTTGGGTTGACCAGGTTACACCGGTTTACTCCCTTATCGGGTTAAGAGCAAACCCAGACCGGATAGGGGACCGGTTCACCGGTTTTTGAGTTGACCCGATCAGTCCGGTTCGATTTTTAATACCATGATAAAAATAGGAGCTTTGCCCCTAAAAAGCAAGACAAGAGTACCGGTAGCAATGTCTAGTGAACTCTTTCGAGAGGATTATTGGGCACCACGTTGTATTTTTATACATTTTACTCTGAAAAAGGCATATAGCAGCATCATGGAACCATTCTTTCCGATCCATCCAGGGTCGCATGATCGTGCCCAAAAAACAAATGGCTTGCGTCTACGTTCTTCAATTATAGACGATGATGATCATCATGGCATGACTTTGAGAATAGGCTGAGCTTCATGATTAGGCGTCGTGAATCTTCTGCCGGTGCTTTGTTTTTATTGTGTGGTAGTTTTTTTTTTAAATATTAAAAAAAAGCGTAAGTTTCTTTAAAGCTATATAGTGAATTGATTGCGAAAGCAGTGGAACCAATTAATGATTACTCTTATGATTTTATTTATAAGGTGAGGAGAAAAGAAAAAATTAATTTTATTTATAGAGCATTTATTAATTCTTAATATTTATTTTTATATTTTTATTTTTATTAAATGCCTTAAATGAAAATATCACTATTGAGATTTAAAAACATTTATTAAAAATAAAAGTAAAAAATTATTAAATTTTAATATAAAGTTAATGAAATTTAATTTTTTTAATTTAAATAAAATATGCTGAAAATAATTTATAAATAAAATGAAAAAAATATCAATTACTCCCTCCGGTCCCATTTATAAGTCCAATTTTAGAAGGGGTATTTGGTCCAATTTATAAGTCACGGTGCGTCTTTTTAGGTAATATTTGAGAGGTATTTCTAAAATTACCCTTCATGAGAGAGAAAAAATAACAGGACATTATTTTTTAGATTTGTTATATAGGGGTATGTTTGAAATTTTACTTACTTTTATTCCTTGTACTTTTATTGTATTGGTATTGATGAGATTGATAGAAATGACTTATAAATAGAACCGGAGCGAGTATCAATTATGTTGTGGGAAAATGGTCGTTAGGTTGGGCCTTCCAATGTGCACTTAACTTTGAATGGATGAACACGAGGCCTGAGGGGAACTTTAATGTATGAAGCATGAAGAATGAGCCTAATGATTAATATATAACTTTTGCATTTGATTCAGACTAATTAAATTGCAGGCTTGTGTTGAATGATATGTGCTTTTGTCGGAGGCGGGTGTTAATAAAAAGGAAAACATTTCATTTCGCAGGGTGACAAGCCGCTACTTTGTGAAATGCCCTTATGGTTCCTTCAACACTAATCAAGCATCCCACGCATAGCATATGGCGTGAAGGGGAACTCATTTAGTACTGCTTAACATCAATAAAGATTAATTTAATTAATAAAGATTTTACTTATAACTAATAAGATTATAGGCTTATGGGTTTAAATTTTAATATTGACATGAAACTTTTGTTGATGGATAATTTGTGAGTACTCTTTAAATATGAAAACATGTGTTACATGTAATAAGACTTTAAGGCTCAACGCATTTAAATTTTTTTTATAAAAAGAAACACAACTTTTGTACAACTTTTGTGTAAGATAAATTTTCTCGATCTTCTAAAGCAGAGACGGATGTAGAACTCATTCAATGAGGGGCTAAAATGCAAGAGCACATCATCATGGGGGGGCCAAAGTTAATATTAACATTTTTAACAAGCCAAAGCAATGTAAATTAAACCAAAATTTTGTACCGCCCCATTGCGCCGAGGGGGAGGGCGGCGGGGATCACTGCTTCTCATGAAAGTAACTACTTACCAATAAGCAGGGATGATCAGGAAGCCGGCCTAGTCAGATGTCAAGTATACTAGCTTGTTCTAACAGTCTTTTTTATTAATTAATTACTTTCATATAACAAACTTTCTTGACCTGTCTTAAGACATAATAAATCAAATTTGCAGTTACCTAAAATTTTAAATTGACTTCTTAAGTTAATATACATAAACATAATATGTATAATCATGAGCATTTTTCTTCTTGCCACGATTCCCTTCCATTCCAGATTATAAGAAGACTTTTAAAAGAATTTCATTATTCTAAAATATAAAATAATTTGAAAAAAACTAAAATTTTTTTAATGATATTTTTTTAATATCATCCTTCAAAAGGATATAAAATTGAAATGTAAATATTAAATATATAGACAATCACGCATCTATAAAGGCAAGCAATGGTTGTGCCCCCCATACTTTAATTTTTTTTAAGTGAAATTTTGTTCATGAAAAATGTAGAAATTAATGTTAGCCCTCACATGTAGATAAAATTTCAATTATGACCCTCTCATATTATGATTTATAGATTCATCCATGCATGTAAAGTATTTTTAAAAGCTCATAATTTTATTTTGTGTGTGATAGGCCACGTTATTTACGACAAAGCTGCTTTACTCAAGTTCTGCGTAAAACGGAGAATCAATTGTGACCTGGACTTATAGCGTAATTAATTTTGGCCCCAAAAAAAAATAGCGTAGTGTAATTTAAAATAGCACGGAGTTATTATGTTTTTTTTGCACTTTATGAATTCGCATGGGACAAGGAAAATGAGTAATTGTGACTCGTGAAATATGAACATACTTGTTACTGATTTATTATTTTGGGCCCTTTATTCTCAATGATCAATAGAAAGCTGCAAGATGGTTTTATAATTAAAAATAAATTCAAATAGTTGTAGCGAAGTCATAGTGTATTTATTTATTTACTTTTCTGATACGAGGAATTTATTTTTTCGTTATGTGAGGATGGGGGAGTCAAAGAATTACCCTGAGCAAAAACATGGAGTCACGAAAAATTGGGCCAGCAGCTTTAAGTAGTCTAGGCCAGCATGGTTTATGTGGGCCTACTTGAAACCATGCTTGAGCCGCTAGCTTCGACTCCGAACCATGCTTTCAAACACGGCACTGGTTGAGGAAGATGGTCATAGGCTTGTCCCTTTTTTTTTTAAGCACAGAAGGCAAGCAAGAAGCTTTGAAGAAAAAGAAATTACACTAAAAAAAAAGAAATCAAGAGACCCCGAGAGAAACGACCAAAAGATAAAGCCAAGAACTAATAAGGGGAACTTAAGTTCCTCTACAAGGTCCACTTAAGTTGTCTTCTCTGCAATAATTAGGCATTAACTGAAGTATGACAAAATATCTCAATTAGAGAAAATAAGTTCTCTAGTTTGTTCCAGCTTTTCTCTAATTATATTCTCATAACTTGTCTCTCTCATCAGAATATTGATAGCTTTAAGAGAGTCAGTAAAGAGTTTAATTCTCGAGAAGCCTTGGAGTTTGCAAATTTTCAGACTTATTTTTATGATTGAAAATTTTACGGTTGTTATACTTATTGGGCCCAAATCTCTTTGAAAGCCACATATCCACATACTACTAGAGTCACTAATCATACCACCATATGAAGCTTGCTATCCACTAGATATGTAAGCAACAAAATCAACTCAAATATAGTCATGTGGTGGTGGACTCCATTCTACTTAAGAGCTTATCAAATGATGAAAAATCTTGTGCTTTAATCTCCCATTTGTTGATTCCTCCATGAGATGTGCACTTGCAATTTGGATAGTTTCGTTTAATGAAAGAGATCTTTCTCCAAAAATCTATTTGCATCGAGTTGCTTAAAGAGTCCAACAAACTGTGTTGAATATTTTGACTTAAGGCTACTATTGCCAATAACATGACCAGGGGTTATGGGTTGAATTCCATTTGAACCACACCCGTAAATCATTACAAAAAAAAAAACTTTGAAACATATTAGTATTCAAAAAATGATCCCACACAGTTTTCGCTCTCTCACAATCATGAAGAATGTGTATAATATCTTCCTCTCTCCCATATTCAAAGGGATATAGATAGTCTAATCTAAATCCTCTCTTGGCTCTTAAAGAATTTGAAGGAACTCTCTCACGAGACACTTGCCATAAGAAAGTTTTAATCTTTTTAGGAATAGGCCACCTCCAGAACTTAACCCACTTGGACTCAATTCGACCACTTTCCAATCTCTAGAGAAATACATAAGCGAAGCTGATAGAGAAATTACCATCCGGTGAATCCATCCAGCTATATGTATCTTCACCTGCAGCTTTAGGGGGGTTGATTTTTCTAAGCTGATTGATGGTATCAGCAGGCAAACAAGGAAACCACTTAGAAATGTCCCATCCGTCGGTACTATCAACAAAATCTTTAACAATGAGACAAGCTCTTTGAAATGATCCCTTTAAATGAAACTAACTGCATTTTTATTTTTTTTTTGTTAAGAAAACAATATTCAATAAATTTTTTATTATCAACTATAGTCTAATAAAAAAATACCACAATAATTTATATTAAAAAAATATTTTTTTGTTATTTTTTAAAAATTTTATATAAAATGTTTCTATTGCAATGCTTAAAAAAAGTTCATTTATACGAACTAACAAGTATGTATTCATGTCATTCTTTTCAACCACATATATGCCCTTTTGGTATGAGAAATTGAATTTTAAAAGATTGAAAATGGGTTGAGAATGGGATTAGGAGTGGAATCGAAAATGAGATTAAGTTTTAATATGATGTTTGGCATGTCATGAGATTAAAAAAAAAATTAACACTTAGATGAAGTAAGAATAAGTGAAAAGACACATGTGCTCTTGTCTTTTTTCATTCTTCTTGCATCATCTCTAAACTTCTTTAGGACTCTCGAAGCTTCAATGTCATTTTCTTCATCATCATCAACTCTCTTTCTCAACAAATATGGCCATAGGATATTCTAAGGACGTTAGGTTAAATCTCACTCTTCCAAGGACATTGAGTCGAATCTTGCTCATTGAGAGAAAAGGAGGAGGACACTAAATCAATTTAATCCTGCTCATCCAAGGACGTTGTGATGCCAATCTAAAGTTGGAGAGAGGGAGATGATAGTTGTTTTCAGATCTAGTGGCCAAAAGCATTTGTGAGATCCAATGGCTAATACCAAATCACCGTTGATGGGAACTTAAAGTTGAACCAATGACGATGCTTTCATGGTGAAAACTAAATGAAGGAACACGAAGAAGAGGGAGAAGGGAGGAAGATGGCACGACACGATCGAGAAATGGAATAAAATGGATGTGTGAGAGAGTGTGAGAGAGAGAGAGAGATGAGTGAGGGTAATTTTGTTTAAATAATTTTGGTCTTAAGATTAATTTTCCAATATTATGGGAGTGATATTGGGTAGTCTCATGTAAGATGGAATTGAGGCCAGAATTGGACTTTCCAATAATCCATAGAAAACATTAAAACTTGAGTTTTCTCAATTTTAATCCTTCAATCCCATTCCTGCCTATCAAATAGGGTTATAGGTTTTTTTTTAATTGATACATCAATATGAGGATTTGAACCCTTAATCTGCATAAAATGATCTACTTTAAGTTTATCACTGGAGCTAACCTCCAAAAAATAACGTTGCCACAGTACATATAGGTTTTTTACATGCATCATTATGATTATTTTGATTCATAAATCGAGGGAAATTAAACTAGGAGGTACTCAAGGTTGCTTTGTCGACAGTGACGGATGGATCTTTAACCGGCGAGGCTGGATTTTGATATTGAAGTTCGATTTCATAAAGGCTAATGATGATAGAATGTTGATCAGCACCAATCTCAAAGAGAAAAGAGCTGGAAATGCTTGTTCTTTATATTATTGGGTGGGACATCAACCAACGCAGGAGATGATCACCTCTCCCAAATGTTTGCGTTCATGCATACTGATCTCCTCTCCTCTAAACTACATCTATCCGCTTCTTTTCAAATTCATATCCAGTAAACAATCCACAAATGCACATATCATTGACCTGCTGCAGGGCACATCATAAAGCATATCAATTCGTTGCATCCTTTTATGAAAAAAGCTAATAACGTTAGGCTATAAAACTTCAAAGTTTGCCGGCAAACATATTAACTAGTTAACATATAGTTTTAACAATTCGAATATTCACGTGGATGTAATAAAAGTTCATAAATAAATATTCTTTTGTCACTGGAAATTTAGTCTATTATTCTATACTCGGATTAGAGGCAAATGTTTAAAAATATTAATCTATTAAATAAATATTCTTTAAAAGATTAAATAAATGTTATTCTATGCAACTTTTCCACTAGCGGTGGGGTGCACCGAATTTCTAAATTTTTCTTAATACTATATATTTTCAGCTTTCAAAATCTATAAAAACTGTGTAATATACATGTTTTTTAATCTCGGTTCTCTTATGGTTAAATCTTGGCTTGCTTGAAGTCCAAGAGGGAGAGAGTGGGCACAATTAGAAAATGTTTTCCTGGTCTCAACAAATGAGATTATGAGAGGAATTATAGATTTTTTGGTTGATAAGGGGAAGCATAGATGAATCACGGCAAAAACCAGATTTTTGTTTTCCATTTTTAGTGAGACGTAGATTTTAGCTTCTAAATTTAAAGTAATGGAAAAAAGATCTGGTTTATTACAGAAGCTAAGTTCATTAACAAACAGAGTAATACACGTGCGTGTTTTCTTGTGTTGATATTTTTCTCAATTTTGATAAAGTATCATCGGGGCTGACAAAGATTTATTCTTGGTCACCTTGATCAACAATAATTATTTTTCTTATTAATTTTTATCCTTTCACTTTTCATTTAATATTTATATTTGCATTGATCAACAGGGCTAGGATATCATAAGAGAACCCTCAGCATCACCTGCATTAAAAAAGAGATAATAAATTTCGGAATATAGGATTTTCTCGGCCGTTGAATAAATAAGACGCAAGCCACCGAGCGAGAGGCTCGGAAGTAGGTTCGGTGCAGCTTTTCTGCGTCAATATTAGAAACACAACTTGAGGGAGAAAACTCAGAAAACACGCAGAAAGTGAGGGAAAGGGTCCCAATATTCAAACCTCCATTCTCTTTCTCGTCGCTTTCTTCAATTCCTTCTCGTTTTCTTCTCGTTCTTGTTCTTTTTTTTTTTTTTAGGTAGCTCCACGTCAAGCCTCTTCTCATATTCCCACTTTTCTGTATTCATTTTCTTCTTTCCCTGACAATCTTGCTGAGATTTTTCATTTTCAATCACCACTTCCGCTTCATTTTTTTTTTTATGTATGAAACTTTTCGTTGGAGCCTATCGGCTGGCGTATCAGATTCTGAGTCTCCTGGTAGTTTGAATTCCTGACTACTTGGGGGGGAGTAATGGCGACAGAACAGGTATTGCCATTCTCAGTGTTATCTGTCGTTGAAGATGTTCTTCAACAGAATGGGACCCAATTGGGCGATACCAACTCGGCGTCAAGGAAACTTGAACCATCTTGTACGTAATCTCTTCAATTCGTCATCTATCTTTCATTTTTTTTATATTCTGATTATTTTGGCTTTCTGTCCGTTAATCTTCATTTCTCCCGTTCTTTAACTTGACATTCAACTTCAGCACTTGATCTTAGCAAGGAAATATCGTTTTATTAATTCAAATTTATTAGCTATATAAGATTTTTGAATTCCTCTTGATTACATTTTCCTTTAATATCATAAAAAGGTATTGTTCTGCTTTGCCAAGTATTTGGGTTTCAATTGAAATTAGAATCACTCAAAACTTGTTTGTTAAAACTCCGCTTTCAAACGTCGAGGGTACTGAGGAAACAAGCATGAATGTTCTTCGTATGAGTTCCGAGACATGCAGTTGTAGAATGGGTACATGGTTTCTAGGTTCTAGGGTCATCATTGTTGACAAAAAGAAAAAAAGAAACTACTAATTTGAAAAGGTCTTGTTACTCTGATATAAGATGGTATTTGTTACTTTGCAGGCTTAAGAAGGTATGAAGCTGCTGGGTGGTTGCGGAAGGAATATGGAGTAATTGGAGGGAAAGAGTTTCCAGCAGAGCCTTCTGAAGAAGAATTCAGGAATGGTTTGCGTAGTGGCATAATCCTTTGCAACGTTCTTAACAGAATTCAACCTGGCGTGGTGCCCAAGGTATAATTCAGTCGAATTTTTTTATGAGTAATATGTTATTTTCTTTTCGGTGACACTGATTGCATTATATGGTTAGGTAGTTGAAGGTCCCTGCGATTCCGATGATGGAGCCGCAGCACTATCTGCATTTCAATACTTTGAAAATGTGAGGAACTGCCTGGTAGCTTTGCAAGAAATGGGCCTTCCTACCTTTCAAGCTTCTGATTTGGAGCAGGTGCTTATTAGCATAAGCTAAAAGAGTTGTCTTGCTACTTTGAATGACATCAATAACAGTTCTGATGTGGCTGCAGGGAGGGAAATCAGCTAGGCTAGTGGATTGTGTTTTGGCAATCAAGGCATATAGTGAATGGAAAGAGGGAGGGAAAATAGGGTCATGGAAACATGGTGGGAACATAAAGCCACTCGTTTCTAGAAGACCCTTTTTGCGCAAAAACTCGGAACAATTCCTCCCTACTTTAACAAGGACCACAAGTGAGAAAGATGGATTGACGAGTGATCGATCTACAAGCAGTGATCTAGGGCAGGACCGCAACGAAGGGGTTAGAGAGTTTTGTCCTTTATACCTTTTTACCTTTTTCTTTTCGCATGGGAACATGTAACCAATATCTAACATGACATCGCTGGAATCGTAGGGTTCAGTTCATAACTTGAATGCACTACTTCGGGAATATTTGTCTGACAAGAAGCATGAAGAGATTATCAACGTAAGTATTTTCTCTTCTAAATCTGCACTGACATTATTATCATCGTCTACATTAGATTCTGACACAGCGTAAGGATTTAGTCCATTTGTTGCGCCAAGTACCCCAGTAATTCGTACTATTTATGCAGCCCCAGCCATTGCACTGCACTTTTTCTCTATTCATGCTTGATCGAATCTATGTATTTATCTATTTCTTATCTCCTTTTCAGGTAGTGGAGTCCCTGCTTCGCAAAGTTACAGAGGAGTTTGAACGTCGCCTCTTAATACAACATGAAATGGTTGGCATCTATTTCTTTTTAATTTTGTTCAGCTTCATGCATAGTGATACTTCTGAAAGAAATTTTGCATATTTCTTCTTTATCTATAGAGATTTACAGCAACGCTTGATTGAGTTTTTTTTATCAAATTTTCAAAAATCTGGTAGTCGAAAACAAATCCAGAAGATAGGGCTGCGGAATCTGAAACACTCAACTCAATTTTAAAAATTGCTTCTGAGGACGAGCAGGTAAAGTTATAACTCAATATAGAAACATTCAAATGCATGTTTTGAGTATTTTTCGTTTAAGACGCATTGGCAAGATCTCAACAGCGTGACCTTTTTCTCTAATACATTATCAAGATGGAAGAAAAGGAAGATGTGCAGCCTAAACAAGAGGAGTGTTACGATGAAGAGCACTGCGACAATGAAGAATCAAGACTCCAAGTATTGAACGAGCAGCAAAATTTGGTTTCTCAACAACACCTAGAAATCCACTGTAGCGGTGAAGTATCGAGAATCCACGTTTCGAAGAACCAACAAAAGTTGCTCGTACAACAACACAAAGAGATCCAGGTAACTTGCAACAGTGACATACTAAAATTTAGTGTAAATACTGTTTAAATCACAGTGAGGCAAAAGACTTTAAAATTCTGATGTCGACATTCTCTAGGAATTGAAAATTATCGCCCATCATACGAAATCAGGAATGCACTCTTTACAAAAGGCATGCCAGCAGGACCTAATCTTTTTGAGTATGTATTGTTAAAATCCCTTGTTGATATTCAACAACAATATCTTATCTAATTACTAGTTACCCTTAACAGGTAAGCATGTGCATAGCCTAGCTTCTGCAGCTTCAGGGTATCGGAGAGTACTTGAAGAAAATCGCAAGTTATACAACCAACTGCAGGACCTGAAAGGTTAAATTCAAGTGGTTCAGTCTCCTAGTCATAATTTTATATTTGTTGTTCAGATTCTCAATGAAATCACTTTATTTTATTTTATTGTTTAACCAGGAAATATTAGAGTATACTGCCGAGTCCGACCCTTCTTTGGGCAAGCAAACAATGCTGGCTCTGTTGGTGGCATAGAGGAAGGAAGTATCTCAATGATAATACCTTCAAAGTACGGAAAGGAAGGGAGAAAAACGTTTAATTTCAACAGGGTGTTTGGTCCTACAGCAACCCAAGGTTGGTCTTCTTCTAACTTCTCATCACAATCATTTGCCACTTGGTATGATTTCTCTATCACTCTTCTTTTCCCCTGCAGCTGAGGTTTTTGCGGACATGCAGCCTCTCATTCGTTCTGTTTTGGATGGCTACAATGTCTGCATATTTGCTTATGGCCAAACAGGCTCAGGAAAAACTCACACTATGGTGAGACATTCTGACAACCCCACCACAATTTTAATTCCCATCAATTGTGAGAACTGTGTTAACTAGGTTGGTTCATGTATTGATTAATGCAGTCCGGACCAAATGATCTTACTGAGGAAACCGTGGGGGTCAACTATAGGGCACTAAGAGATCTTTTCTTACTGTCACAGCAGAGGAAAGACACTATTGCCTATGACATCGGAGTTCAGATGCTTGAGATCTACAATGACCAAGTCAGAGATCTTCTAGCGACTGATGGTGGCAACAAAAAATATCCTTCTCTTTACGAACTTATTTTTTTAACTGCGGAAGGAAATATATATTGGAGTAATTTTTAAGATGATATTCTTATTCCTCTACTGTTTGTCCTTAATAACTACGTACGTTAGAAATTCGCAACAGTTCTCAAAATGGCATTAACGTACCAGATGCAACCCTCGTTCCTGTTTCATCGACTTCCGATGTCTTGAGTTTGATGGACTTGGGACATAAGAATCGGGCAGTTAGTGCTACTGCTATGAATGATCGTAGTAGTCGTTCTCATAGGTACACTCTGAGTCTAACTTGGAAGTACAAGTAATATTTTTTTCCGTACTAACTTCAAATGGTAAATGATAATCGCAGTTGCCTGACAGTCCATGTTCAAGGAAGGGACCTGACGTCAGGAAGCCATCTTCGTGGCAGCATGCATCTAGTTGACTTGGCAGGAAGTGAGAGGGTCGATAAATCTGAAGTCACAGGTGATAGGCTTAAGGAGGCTCAACATATCAACAAGTCACTTGCTGCCTTAGGAGATGTCATTTCTTCGCTGGCCAATAAGCAAGCGCATGTTCCTTACAGGAACAGTAGACTTACTCAACTGCTTCAAGATTCTCTTGGTATGATTTCTTCTAACGGCGAGCATTTTTCTGTGGTTAATATGGTAGTATTGTCTATGACTATGATTAATGATCTAAATTCTGTACATCTCAGGAGGGCAAGCCAAGACACTCATGTTCGTACATATTAGCCCAGAACCTGACGCTCTTGGAGAAACACTCAGCACACTCAAGTTTGCAGAACGCGTCTCCACAGTTGAACTTGGTGCTGCCCGAGCTAACAAAGAGAGTTCAGAAGTGAAAGAGCTTAAAGAACAGGTTCTTGCAATTTTCATGTCATATAACGCTAAGAAATGCGTTCTATACTGTATCTGGAAGAATAATATACTCATGTATTTGTAGTGTAAGTGTCATTACTGTCATCTTTGCCAGATTGCTAATTTGAAGGCAGCTTTGGCAAGAAGGGAGGGAGAAGAGGAACCACTTCAACATTCTGGAAATAGTAGTCAAGATGCACCAAAATTGAAATCTTACAAATCTTCTCCTACACAATCTGGAGGTCATAGGAAACCCCAAGATGATTCTGGTAGCGTGGAGGTACTGTGGAATTGTAACTTTGAAATCAAATTAGTCCTCTTCATTTTCTTTAACTCTTAACTTGCACATCTAAAATTTGGAAATCATCATCACTAGACACCTCAAAAGTATGACATGTTGAAGAATGAGCTGATCAGACATGTCCAAATTATATTATAATCATTCTTAAAAGTGAAGCTTACTTGTATATATATGAACAATGAAATGTAGAGCCAGAAGAGGGCCACAACGAAGCTGAAAAGACGAAGCTTAGATCTCCAAGACATGATAATGCATTCACCTCCCTGGCCACCTGCGAGCAGTCAGAGGCTGAACATGAAGGAAGAGGATAAGGAATCGGTTTCCAGGGACTGGGTTGATAAGATCATGGTGAACAGGAATGACAGCCTAACAAGTGATGATAGCCTAGTGGGTCAGTGGGAAGCAGAAAGCAAACAGTCTTCTCCCTTGTTGAGTCCCAGCTCTCTTTCAGACACTGCAAAAGTATACTCGGAACATTCCTTTAAAGTTACATTGAATAAAAAGGATAGCCAAGACTATGACATGGCCACCACAGATGACTCTGATGATCCGCTCGAGGTTGCAACTAGCGATTCCTCAGAATCAGACTTGCATTGGCAACCACATGTGCCAAAACCAACCAGCAAAATCAATGGAATAGTTTCAAAAGCTAAGAAACCCACCCATCACAAACTGGTAAAGAACGTAGAAACCAGGTAATAAATCCCTCTTCCTAATCACAGATCAAATCTGTTATAAACTATATTTTATGTTGCTTCTACTCTTCTATAATAGATAAACTTTAGTTAACCCCTTCCTATAACTGTGATTGCAAACAGGAGCATGATTCCGTCCTTGATCCCTGCGCCGTCAAGGAAACAATTGGTGAGTCAACCCAGAAAGCAGGCAAGTCCTATCGATGGAAAAAGAACTGGGAATGCAAAGTGAGGTAGCTATTTAAGCTTCCTCATGTAA
Source organism: Prosopis cineraria (assembly GCF_029017545.1). NCBI lineage: Eukaryota > Viridiplantae > Streptophyta > Magnoliopsida > Fabales > Fabaceae > Prosopis > Prosopis cineraria. The sequence continues at coordinate 57,640,158 of NW_026555332.1, forward strand.
GATTTCATTATTTCTTGCTTTTTTTGCCTTTGTAATTTTAATTTATTTATATCGTTTAGGTGTAAAATAAGTGTCGTGTGCGTGAGAGAGAAAGAGAGCGGTTTTTCCATTTACGTTGGAGCTTTGGAGGAGGAATAAACCACTTGCTCGGCTTCTGCGATGGTGATCATGAGATGCATGATTTTACACCCTGTTCAAGTCAACGTGTTTATAGTGGCTGAATTTTTGTGGCCTTTCTTTGAACCCAGAAAAAAAAAAAACAAAGAAAGGAAAGAGAGAAAAATTCCTCCCTTTTGCCATTTTTTTTTTTAAAACTAGGCCTAGCAGTACATCTTCTTGCACTTCGAATTAGGGGCATGGGAAAGAGGTTGGAAGAAGATAAAGTTGTATCTAATTTGCTTTTTATGATTTTCACGGTCCTTTTTGTGGGCCACCAAACTCTGTAAATTTATACGATTTTATAAACAAAAGAAAACGGCCATGTTTACAGGATTCCATTTCCATGTTACAGACAAAAGAAGTCGAGTTCTGTAATGTTTTACAGGATTTGAGTGACGTAGCATTCTTTGATGTTCTTTCATATTCCAAAATGGAAGCGATGTTTCCAGTGAAAGAAAATTAAAATCAGCGCACCCTGACACTGAGCTACAAATTTGATCTCCGATGCTCTAAGTCGTCATTTATTCCAAGGATGGGAATGGAATTCAGTTCAAGGTAGAAGAGTGTGTGGTAGAACTCAGAGGACATACGAGATGAAATTGCCAGGCCAAAGGTGAATTGATGATGCAAGGACTAGCACAAGGGACGGAAAACATCGGGGGAGCGCCTTACACCCGAGAATTGGAGAATAATAATTAAAGCAGATAGTTAAAAGTGAAAAAAAAAAAAAAACGGAAAGAAAGAGTAGGAGAATGATGCACACGTCTCTTTCAATATCACGAGAGACCCAAGGAAACATGCATTTAACAATGTGAATATGTTGTGTATTGGAAGGCAATCTGATGATTTTCTCTCCTAAAAAGTACTAGGTTAGAATTAAATGAATTATGTAATGGAAACCTTAGAACGGAGTTGCAATTTTCTAAGAAATTAAAAAAAAATAAGATTATTTTAACTAATTTTCTTAATGCGTGATATAGTTAAAAATAATTTATAAGGAAAATAGATGATAGCATATTCCTCATAACATGTTGACAATGTGATTTATTTTTTGAAATACTTGTGAGATTGCTATTAGTAAAAATAGTTCAACCTTACAACATACTAGGGTTTAGAATAATCTAGATGAATGGTGGTAATAAAACAAATTTTTAAAAAATGGGCAATGTAATCAGAAGGAATAGTGTAAGAATGAAGAAATAGTAGTGGGCCCAGCAGAGAATGAAGAAGATGGGGCAGTGGCTTTCCATCCAGCCCCCAAAGTGGCCGCGTCAGGCACTCTCTTAGGTTTTCTTCATCTTATGATTATGGAGGGGGACCTGCTCCTCCTCATCCAGGATTCCATTCTTTAGCGGAATCATCAGTCAGAGAGAGTATTATTGATTATTTTCCCTCCTCTACAATATTTAATCGTAAATGCCAAGCCATGTGACGATCTGATACAGCAAATATAAAAACAGATAATGGGCGACGAACAACCAAACCCAACCCCGGTAGAGGAGGAGGCGCAATCATCGCACGGCAGATGGGAACGATAGCAGTTAGAAGTTGACAACACTTTTGACATTTTGCATCTGATTCTGATTTAAAACCGTGTTGAGTCCGGCTCTCTCTTCCCATTTTTTTCTCTCCAACCCTTGAGCCTCAGCCTCCTCGCGCCTCCAGCCCTTTCAATCTTCAAATTAATCCCTATTGATAGAATATTTTTTATAAATTATTTTTATCAATTTTATTCATATTAATATAAAAAAATATAAAAAAAAAATATATAAAATTTTAAATATATTTTTATATAATAAATTTAAAAAATAATATCATATTACTTTTTTTCATAAAAAATAATTTTAAAAATATTTTAAATATTATTTAAATTATATTATATTTATAAATAAAATTAAATACACCTCTTAAATCAAAGAGTATATGACATCATTTTTTGATCAGAAATACGTCATCATCAATGAAGTCAAATCTGTTTTTCATTTCTTTTAAATATATTTCTGTTTTGAATTTATTTTCACAAAATAAAACCTGAAAGGGTCAACTTATAATACAATATTCTGTCATCTCAATTCATGAAATATTTTTTTTATAAAATTACACCTACTAAATTTATCAAATACTACAATTTATAATTTTTTTATAAACTTCCATAAATATTATTTATTAATAAAAAAGAAAGGAAAATATTTTATTTAAAGAGTGAAATAATAAGAGATAATATTTAAATAAATAAAATTAAAAAATTTTATATTTATTAAAATATATTTTTTTAACATTAAACTACTATTAAAAATAATTTATAAATTGAAAAGGAAAAGTAAATATTTTACTCAAAAAGAAAAATACCACCAGGTATTCATCGAAACTCAGAGCCAATGTAAGAGTAAGAGGGTATTTATGTAATTTAAAACAAGGGTATTGTGATTCCGTCTATCACAACGAGGACCAGGGCAAAAATGTCATTACAGTAACCCTTGCCCGAGCTATTGTGATTCCGCGTTTCTCTCTCTCTCTCTCTCTCTCTCTCTCTGGATTTCTCTTCCAATCAAGTCACAGGCAAGCTCGCTTGCTCCCTCTCTATTTTGTGCTACTAGGGTTTATGGGCATTTGATCTAAGCTTAGCTCTTGGAAATGCTTTCTCCAGTGGCTCTAGAATTGGAGGATTAACATGTATGGTATGGCCAATAAGCAATGTTGAATCGTCCTCCTCGATCTACTGCATTTTTCACCTGTGAGTTCAGTTTTTTCCTTTTCCCTTACCGTTATTAATGTCATCTGAACTTTCATAGTTAGTGATTTTTGTCTTAAGAAAATTATAAAATGCAGCTCAAATTCGACCAATCATGTAGGACCCCTCGATGTATTTACTATCCATTTCCCTTTTAAAATGCAGTTTCCTTGGTTTGTGGATATCCATGTCGCAAGATGGAATATTATCCGAGCATTCTGATAGTTGTTCAAGTTTGATTCTTGTGAATTACAAGTTGGATGCGAGCTTGTGATATTTGTTAAGGCTTTGGTTTGAAAATAACTGCTCTCGCTGAACCATCCGGCACTGAATTTTTCTGATATTTCACTTTTCCCCAATAAAATTGACTTAAACAAAGAAATTTTGGCTGATTTTGTAGGGGGAGATTGGTTTTGGCTTTTTTTTATTGTAATGTACATCACCAGTGTTCTATGGTTTTAGATTTATGTCCCGAATATAGCATTCCCCAATATGGGCAGCTCAAATTAATGAATCTTATTCTTAAAAGTAAATAATCTCTAATGGTATAGAGAGGTCGTTTTATAAGTTGGATTTCGCCACTTTCTTTCCTGATAGCACTAATAGTGCAAGCCCTTTCCCAAGAAAAAGGCCCGGAAGCATTTATATCTAGTGGCAGAGATATCCCCATTAATTGTTTATTTTGTGATATTCCTTTTGATTATTAGGTTTTCTTCAGTGGGTGTCCGGAAATGTTGAATTTTAGACCAAGATGAGCAAGACTGAATTACCTAGGACAAAGGCGCCACTTGTTCCTTTGGCAACTCTGATTGGCCGCGAGCTTCGAAATGAGAAAGTTGAAAAACCTTTCGTGAAGCATGGACAGGCTGGCTTGGCAAAGAAAGGGGAGGATTACTTTTTAATCAAGACAGACTGCCAGAGGATTCCTGGGGATTCATCAACACTGTTTTCTGTTTTTGCGGTATTATTTGATCTTGGTGTACTTGTATAATTATAAACGTTGACTGGCAACAATGTATCATTTCTTCTCTGTGATCAGGTGGAACATCACTTTCTCTCTGCATTTGTTTGTGATACTTACTGGTAGCTCTCATTTGGCAGATCTTTGACGGGCATAATGGTATATCAGCTGCAATTTTTGCAAAGGAAAATTTACTTGGTAATGTTATGAGTGCAATACCACAAGATATCAGCAGGGATGAATGGCTTCAAGCTCTTCCTCGGGCTCTAGTTGTTGGGTTTGTGAAAACTGACATAGAATTTCAGCAAAAAGGTACAAAGGAATGTCCTTTAATTATATTTCATTGTGTGCATCCTCAGACTATTAATGTATGCTTATCTTGACAACCTAATCTCATTTATAGGTGAAACTTCTGGGACTACAGCTACATTTGTTCTGGTGGACGGTTGGACTGTCACCGTTGCATCTGTTGGGGATTCCCGATGTATATTAGATACCCAGGGAGGTGTAGTATCTCTTCTGACAGTTGATCACAGACTGGAAGAGAATGCAGAAGAGAGGGAACGTGTTACTGCTAGTGGTGGTGAAGTGGGGAGACTCAATGTATTTGGAGGCAATGAGGTCTGGCATATTCTACTTTAGCCGTTCTAACCTGGGTTTACTTGATCTCATTGTTTTAATTCCTAAATATGCATGCAGGTAGGACCCCTTCGCTGCTGGCCTGGTGGATTATGTCTGTCTAGATCTATTGGTGACACAGATGTGGGAGAATTTATTGTGCCAATTCCTCATGTTAAGCAAGTGAAGGTGAAGTGGTTTCATTCTTGCAGTATAATCTGTTGACTTTTTTTGTGTAAAAGTACTGAGTTCTAAATTTCAATTCTTTCAATCATTTTGTCGGTTACTCAGCTTTCAAATGCTGGTGGAAGGCTTATCATAGCTTCTGATGGCATTTGGGATGCTTTATCTTCTGATATGGCTGCCAATTCTTGTCGGGGTCTACCTGCAGAGCTTGCTGCAAAGCTGGTAGTTAAGGTGATGTCCACTAGGAGCAGTCTTTCTATCATTTTGGGAGGTGTCCAATTATGTTCTTGCATTAATGCTTTGCCGTTCTTCCTTTCTCCAGGAGGCTTTAAGGTCAAGGGGACTGAAGGATGATACAACTTGCCTTGTTGTAGACATTATTCCTTCAGACCATCCTGTATTACCACCAATTCCAAAAAAGAAACATAATATGATAACTTCACTTCTCTTTGGAAAGAAATCTCAGAACTCCGCAAACAAAGCTACTAATAAGCTATCTGCTGTGGGAGTTGTGGAGGAGTTATTTGAAGAGGGTTCTGCAATGCTTGCAGAAAGGTATGTTCGACATTTCACTTTAGCTGATGTTTTGTCCTGCCCATAACTGCTGCATTTAAATCTGTAACCTACATTTAGTTGTGAAATGCCTGCTTCTGTGTGTTTTCTGTGACAAGTGGTAGGATGGAAATGGTTCTGTCTTTCTGCATACCATTTGGATGGGATTGAGTTTTAAATCTTGATTCTTCAAGTTTCTTGCTGGAAATGCAGGCTTGGCAAGGATTTTCCTTTGAATGCGAACTCTGGGATTTTCCGTTGTGCAGTCTGCCAGGTGGATCAACCCCCGGTTGATGGTTTATCAGTGAACTCTGGGCCTTTTTTCTCGCCAGCATCAAAACCATGGGAAGGTCCATTCCTCTGTGCTAACTGTCGCAGGAAGAAAGATGCCATGGAAGGAAAAAGGCCTAGCAGACCCACAGTGACAGCATAGTAATTACTTAATATTTTAGTAACATAGTAAATATTAGTATAATTTTTCCCTGGCAGTGTGAGCATGTTTGGTTTTGCTTTTTTGTTGGTGGTTGAAAGTCAGATGTGAGGTGGAAGAAGTGAGGTTGAGATGGTTTAGTAGATGTGTAGGTGGTTGTTTTAAGTTTGATTCTGGCTTGTGCTCGGCTGTTGGACCGACTGACAACAAACGTGGTCTAGTAGATAGTTCTCTAATGGTGTGTTTGCTAACGGCTTGAATCTGTAAGTAAATTTAAATTAAAGACAGTATCGCGATATGTTCCTCGACGGTACATGGGTCGTCGACATTTTATATTGAAGTACACCGTAAGTTCCCATCTCTGCAACTGTTCTATCGTTGCACTTCTATGATTGTATTTTGGCATTCCACGATTCAGGTCATGAGATGCTCTGTAGCCCACGTGCGACAAAAGATGTAGAGCTAAAATTGACTGTCTCATACTCAACGCGAGTTACTAAAGAATACTAAAAACTATAATAAACAGTAAATATTGTGGTGGGCGAAGAAGATCACGACTTTAAAGGTTTTTTTTTTTTTTTTAATAATGAAACTGGAAGTCCATTAAAGAAACTCGATAGGTACAAACAGACCTAGAGCCAGCAGCAAAGCGAAATAACCAAAAAAACTGCAATCCTCTTTCACCATCTTCTGCTTCCTATATGAGTAAAGTTGCAAATCCTTAAAGCCTCACCCACAAATTAAATTCACTAGTATAGTTATTTGAATCACGGAGAATAAAATTAGGGGCAGGATTTAGCCATTTACATACTCAATATTATATATTTAATGTAAATAATATATAAAGAGTTTACCTGTCTTAATTTAATTGAAAATAAGCATCATAAATGCATGAAGTTAAGTGTGTAAGTTTTTTTCTGAGATTAATTGTGATGTATTGACTGCATAATTGAGTAATTAATGTTGGATAAAAGGCGTTTGATTATTTTTAATTGATTAATGCTAGTATATTATCAAGATTAAGACGTTGATTATGTAATTAGCTGAGCCGAGTTATCTTAGTTAGTCAGGTTAGTTGCCACATCAGTTTGTTAGGAGATATTACCGAAGCAAGCAGGCGGACTTTACAATGTTCCTGCGTACGTGTAAATAAGTTGTAGCGGACTCGTTATAACTCGGATGTTGAATAAACACAACATCTAGAATCCGATCCATCATATATTTGTATTTTTAAAAAAAGAATTATTAATGGACCTATCTTCATGTTTCCGAAAGAGTGGGGCTATGTCCCACTGTCAAATTTTTCGTAGGTGAAATAATACACCAATTTCTAAGTGCATGAAGATCCTAATGCCAATTTTGCCAGAGGAGTTAACACAGATAGATGGAGATGAAATAAAAAAGATAAACTTACTTATCTTAAGTGGTGGGGCTCCATTACCTGAGCATTTTTAAAGAATGCACCGAGTAAATCCCTTGAAATAAGGCAATATTCACTCCCACGTTTCCACCATGAGTTCCCACTTCTCAACTCCATAGTTGAAGTTTATAACTCACAGTGACACAATAATCTGCTTCAGTTTTCAACGCAAGTAACAATCACTTGGTTCATTGTGTGCTTTAAGAAAGAAACAATAAAATAGCAAATGTGCCAATTCTTAGCCTAATTACTGAGATATATACATCACCGCAGAAGTGGCCATCTGCAGATCTAATTGTAAATTCCTCTTGATTATATGTTCTCTGATCTTCCTTTAGCATGTTTCTTTTTCCTTTCACTTTGGCCCTCAGGAAACGTGAAGCATTCAATTCTCTCCCACCAAAGTCTCTGATGACATCAATTTCATTAGAGTGGCTTGGGGCTTAAAAATAAAACAAAAAAGCTCCGGGAGAGGAGGAAGTTATAATAATGATTGAGAAAGTTGAGCGATGGTAAGAAAATATTTCGGGAGACGTAGATCCATGTTGACATCCTCGTGCTTTCGTGGGTAGAAAACTTATAATTCGTGAAGGCTTTTTAAAATTTAAAATTTAAAATAAAAGGATAAGAAGCTATGATAATGGCCTATAAAATAATGTGTGAAGGTTTTTAAAATTTTTAAAAATAAAATTTAAAATAAAAAGGTTAGGAAGTTATGATAATGTATGATAATTTTAGAGATAAAATAAAATAAAAGAATTAATTTAATGAGAGAGAAAAATAAGAGATAAGGTAAAGTAGTTTTTGCAAGTTTTAGAGATATTGCAATAATTGAAAAAAGAGAGAGATATTGCAATAAAATATTTTTAAAAAAATTGTGTCAATGTAAAAGTTATATGATAATGGGAAGGAATTTTGTTGGGAAAAGATTAGAGATAAATGAAAAATTTGAAATGATGAATAAATTAAATTAAAAAAAAGGGACATGGCCGTGTTTCTACTCCTAGAGAGAAAGAGAGAGAGAGGTTCTTGGTCATCTGACTTCATTAGCTTCGTCATGCGCAGGCAGTCAAAGTTGGGCATAAAGATCAAGTTGATGGACAAAACCATGCACAGAAGAAGCAGAAGGGCTAAACGCGAAGATCGATTTACGAAGAAAGTTGTGGCAGTCTTCTTGTCCAGCGTGTTTGGAAACAAGAGATCACTGGGTAAAAAGGACCAAGATGGGAAAGAGAAGCACTTGGCTGAAGAAGGAAACGATTTGGTGAGTGGGAACCAGGCAGTTGTGGGTCCCTTATCTCAGCTTATTAAACTTGAGGTCGACGGTGCTCTGGAGCTTCATGATACGCACAATCACGCAGATCGAAAGAAGAGTGATGATGGTGAAGCTGCTAGAGACCGCCGTAAAGATGTTGCCGGCAGTTGGGGACTGTTGAGGAGCAAGGTAAGATCATGCCGCTTGATAAGGGATGTGTCGAGAATAATGAGCGCCACAAGCCGCCTGAAAAAGAAGGTTGAGGATGATGGGAAAAGGCAAGAGGATGATGAAGAAGCATGGCTGTGCAAGAAGAGGATCCTCATGGGAGGGAGGTGCAGGCCGCTGTATTCTTCAGGCTCTCTTCAGTACGATTCAGATGGCATATTAATCCCTGATATACATACTTCTTTGACGCATCGCCATTTGTTTTCGTCCTAGTCCTCCGCAATTCTCTGTTCCGATTATTTACTGTTTCTGCTTCACGTCGATCCCTCTTTACAATACGCTGCCTAGTTCTTCCATATCAAGTGATCAAATTAACTTATTTTCACCATTTTCAGTTCCACCCTTATTTATTGTCCGTACATTCATAGCAAGTCATTTTTATACATTTAATAGGAGCCTCGAGCTTGTCATGAAAAAAAAAAAAAAAATAGGAACACGGAGCATATTAGGGAACCATCCTCCAAAATTTTGTCCCTTATTATCTCAAGTGGACCAAATTATTCATGTCTTTCCCTGATTCATGCTAAATTTCATTTTTCAACTTCAACTTCAACTTCAAATAAATCACAATCTATTTCATCACTCAATGCGTCTTTCCAACAAAAGACATGATAGTACTTCATACAATTATCATTTTGATTTTTAATCTTTAATTTATATTTATATTTTATCATACAACTACTATTTTGATTTTTAATCTTTAACTTATATTTATATTTTATACTTCATTCATTTTAAATTATATAGCACTTTTAAAAAATCTCTCCGCCCTAAAATACAAGACATTTTGAGGTAGATTAAAATTTTATTAAATATATTAATTCTAATATTATTTTTTTTATAATTAATTTCTATTCATTCTCTTAATGATGAATATTTTTAAAAATTTATATTTTTATTTTGAAAAAAATAAAATTATTAAATACATTTAATGAAATTTATTCACATGTAAAATTTTATTTAAAAATATTTTATAATTTAAGAACGAAGGAAGTATAATTTTAAAGTTGTCTTTTAACTTTATCTCATTGTCCTTGTCAAATGAATTTTGAACTTTATCACACTTATTTTCAGCAAGCCAATTTTATAATCTAAAATTTCACAAGGAAATGCCGAACGAACCAGAGGAGGAGCAGGCAGCAGCAATAATGTTATACGCGAGTAGCCTAATACAAAACTCAGCAACGGCCACTCGTACAGGGAGGATCCAACATGTATTGTTTTGTAGTATCAGACAAACAAGAAATAAAAGAACAAATTGCGTCAGGGTCTGAGGGGTTTCAAGCCCAGAGCAGCTCGTAACTTGTTGGCCTCAGCAATCTCCGGATCAGGGTGATCCGTCCCATCGTCCTTCTTCTCCTTCTTCTTCCTGGGCTCTGCTTCCTCATGTCCACCATCTCCATGCCTTCTGCTGCTTGGACTCGTGCTGCTCCGTCCATGTCTCTTCCTATCCTTGCGATCTCTGCTCCTACTTCTGCTCCTTGAGTGGCTTCTTCGTCTCCCTCTCTCCCGGTCCCTATCTCTGTCTCTCCTATCTCGCTCCCTCCCCTCTCTTTCTCTTCCATACTCTTTCTCTTCCCTCAGACGATATCGATCTCGATCTCTGTCTCTGTCTCGGTCCCTGTCCCTCTCTCTATCCCTGTCTCTATCACGCCCTCGCCCTCTCTCCCTATCGTAATCTCGTTCATAATCTCGATCCCTGGTAGCCCAAAAATAAAAGCACTGATCAAGGAATCCAATTTAGAAGGAAAAGACTTGCAAAGCATTGAACATTCACCTTCACTAACAACAAAGTAATTTATGCAAAAGACTGGATGAAATGGGAAAAAATCAATATGACTAGCAACTAATTGCTTTAACCCGCGGCAATCATTAGACCATTTTTAATGACTCATTTAACAATTGTCGCTTACCACCGTGAAGTTCTTTTTAAACAAGAAATTTGCAATTCCCTAACAGATCAATTGATTAATTCACACGTTGATGCGACCACATTGGAACCATATTCAAACAGCAATAACAATGTCTGATCCATCATACTTCTCGCTGCACACTGTCAGTGCAGAGAAACCTGGCAGGATCACAAAGTTTTACTCTAGGAAGCAGTTGTGCACCACAAATGGCTATGAATGCCACAGTGGAAATTGAAATATGACTTTAAACAAGATATATGCTGTGCAAGTTCAGAAACAGCTTCCGATACATTTTAGCCATCTTATATCAAAAAAATGTTTGTCAATATCCCCGCAATCATGTGATAAAAAGCAGATTATGCTTGCATTGGGCCTTTAAACCCAAACCCTAGCAACTTAGTTCATGGATAACCCAAGAGCCAACAAAAAGAAATAAAACTCCATTTAGTCTCCTTGACAAAATCAACGTGTCATGACATGCAGATGCTTGCAATGAGTAAAAGATACCTGTGCCTATGACTATCACGTCTTCTATCTCTATCTCTTTCCCTTGTGGGGCTTCGTCCTCGATAATAATCCTGCTAAGCATTCATTAACCACACCAAAATTTAAAACTGCCTATATTTGACTTAACAGGGGAAAAAAGAGGGAAAAAGAAATAAAAAAGAAAAATAATTGCTTTTTATTGAGAAGGGAAAACACCTTCTCATAGGATCCATCTTCTAGCCCATCAACAGGCTGCTCATTTTCTTCTTTCTCTTCTTCCTCCTCAAAATCTTCTTCAAGTGCGCTACGTCGAAGTTCTAGGGCACCACTAGATTCAAGAGTCCACCTATAAAAAAAAAAAAAACAAAAGACGAGATGGAAAAAGATAAATAACATCAACGACCATAACTGAAAAAGCTTCTCTCATAGGGACCGAGAGGTTTCCATTTAACGCTCCTATCACAACCGAAATTAAATAACAAGAAATTAAAATAAATAATACTTAAAATATCATTGCATCAAACTTTTCACATAAAAGTTGCCTCAGGTTGACAAGAACAGATTTTCAAAGATTTACCAAAACAAGTTTTTCAAATTCAGCAATACATAATCACATGGAAAAGCAAATTTCACAAGGAACAATTACATTACCAGCTACCTCAAAAAGTTACTAAAAAAAAATGGGATGCCTTCACCATGAAAATGCAACACAAAACGTATAAATAGAACAAAAAGAAGTGTCACAGCAAGTTCTAGATGGAAAGTTATGCTTGAGCAGTAAAAAAAAGAAACCTTTTCTTAATTCGGGGCAAGGCAATATCACAGGAGTAATCTTTTGTCAAGAGCTCATCAATAACCTCATCCACATGTGTCAAACTAAACTCTGCAGCATCAAGAACAATGAATTTGCTCACATTGTAAACACATTGATTATAGCTGATATGGAATGTTTTTTTTTTTGGGGGGGGGTCAGAACTAGCATAGAATTGATAAGGCAGAAATTTTCATATGAAGTTTAAAATCTTACGGCCATCAGGTAATTTTCGCCTCAGTTTCCGGTAGTCATTGTATAGGGGCTCCAAATATCGATACACATCAATATCAGATCCAGTAAGGCGCAGGTAAAAAGCACCGAGTATTCTCACATATCTGCAGCCATATTGAAGATACCAACAAAATGAAAAAATACCAAAAAGAATGCATCAACAGACAAAAGGTAGCGAGGTTAACCAGAATGTGATGTGACACTATGATTTATTTTAAAGACAAGGACATCAGTGATTCGGTGCTATTGTAAATTTCTTTCTCTCCCTTTTTTCTTTCAGAAGAAAAGGAACATAGTCCAAGAAGTACTCTGCAGTTTTGAAATAGTAAATTTATTTTTGTGCCTAAGAACACAATATAGAGGTCTCTCAACGGCAACACAAGCATCAAGGTAATTGTTTCAAAACAGTTCTTCAAAATTATCGTTGTTTCCTGGGTCCACTTCCATTAGATTATCTAACCTAAGAGTTCAGAGTTTTATAATTTTCCTCTACCAATTCAAGGTAAAGAAACCCTGGATCTAAATAAGCTCAAACTCATTCTCCAAATCAATTTAGAACGATTTGCCCGGCAGATAATCAGGAATAGATACAACACATTCTTCTCCAACAATAAGCATTCAATGAGAAAAAAGATGGAAAAGTCATGCAAAGAAAAATGAAAATGTAGAAGTACTTGTAATCCTCATTCTTGATAAACTCGATGACAATTTCCTTCTCAGGTTGAATCTGCAACATCTTCATGACAAGGCACATGAAGGGTGTGGGTTTGCGGTTACCCCCATAAGTTCCACCAAGATATTCGAGTTCCATGGCTTTGTCCACCAAGGTCTCCGCTGTCAAACCAAAACATTGTTCCTTCCAATAAGTGTTCTGGTAGATCTTTGATCGGAGAATCTTCTCCACCAAATTCTGAGGATTTGTGCCTCTGATACTTTTCGCTGCTGGATCAGTGCGATTCGCCATTGATGAAGTTCTTCACAAAGGATTAGATAAACCCTGATCCATAAAATTAACCAAATACAGAACAATGATTAATGACGAAGCCATTGCAATGTCTACAATTTTTTACTTAAAAAAAAATTGTTTCAAAACTAGTATCTACCAAGAACGCCTCGACTTCTTCTTCTTCTTCTTGTTTTTTTTTTTTTGGGGGGGGGGGGGGGGAGGGCGCTGCTCATGAGCTGTTGGACAAAAATCCATACAATGGAGAGAACAGTGAAGAAGCATATAGTCATGGGCGGACCTATACTACATCAAGTTTGAACTGCGCAAAACCTTATAATTTTTGTTCAAGAAGATTTTTCCAAAATTGATGATAATATTAAAAGATTAATAGACAGAATGCCAATACACAACAAATCCAACATTGCGAGACAACACAATCCAAATCATACAAGTCGCTGCTAATCACAATGAAGAGGGAGGAAGTATGATAGCCAATTACACACCATTCAAGCAAAAACCAGGACAGATAAACAATATGTAAATACTCACAAATTCAAGAACGTCAATATTCAACGATTACATGACCAGATTCAAAGACAAATAATATGAAAAATTTTAAACAAAGCAAGAACAGCCACGCAGGGAACAGATGATGCGGGGAACAAAAGCAAATTAGATTCAAAGCCAGATTGAACAAATCAATCTCACCAGATTTTGGAAGGGGAAAAAGTCCTAGGGTTCGAACCTTCTTTACTGCGTGCCCGAGAACAAGCACGCAAGGCTGACAACGGTGGGCGGCGCCCGACGGAGCGTGGAAGGCTCGTTCGTGGACGAAGAGAACTAGGTCCGCCACTCACAATAATGGCTTTTTATCGGGGTTGTAATTAATTTTAGAAAGATTTTGGTAGAGGTCGGTTAAAAAAAAAAAAAGGTGTAGATGGAAAATAAAAAATATAATAAAAAGTATCTTAAAATATATAAATCACAATAAAGTGCAACAAAATATAATAATTATTTTTTAATTTACATAAATTTATTTGTCAATTAGTTTTAACAGTGTGAAAAGATATAAAAAAATTAAGGATAAACATAGTTTTTTATCCCTATACTTGACTCGTATTTTGCTTTTGATTCCATACTTTTTTTAATATTTTAGGTCTTTACACTTTTATTTTTTATTGTTTTGGGTTATTTTAAAATATTTATACTTTGCTCATAGAAAAATCAAAAATAATAAAAAATAAAAGTGTAGGAATCTAAAATATTGAAAAAAAGTATAGAGATCAAAAACAAAATGTAAATAAATTACAGAAATCAAAAGTTATGCTTATCCAAAAATTAATTTATTAATTTATGAGGATTAAGAAATCTTCCATGTTAAACATTAAAAATATTGTATTATAAAAATAACATTTAAATTTAATTAAAAAACATATAAAAATCCATCCATTATAAACAAGAGCAAATTACATGATATTTATTCAAGAAAAGACAATATTCCCTGAACAAATTCGAATCATTAGCAATTAGCAAGCATAAAATAATTTCTCACAAAAATCATCAAAAATATATTTTTTAAAAAAATGCTCAACGCTTGCTCTTACAATACAGTCACTTGATAATAATACTTATGTCTCATTTGATAGCAAAAAATAGGGGTGAAGGAAGTAGAAATTGAGATGGAACTAATATTCTTATTCATTTGATGCCATGGAACTTAATCTTTCATGAAACTCAATTATATCAAAATTAATAGAATTCGGTTTCATGCCTTGTTTGGTGGAAGTCAATTCCATCTCCTTGTTGGACTTGATTACCCTTGTCTTCTCCTCCCTTACTATGTTCCTACAAGTAACAATAGCCCTTCACCAATGATGGTGATGATTCCCCATTATTATGAGTCTATGATGATTCTTCGTTATACTTCACCAACAATGCCTAGTCTAAAAATCATCTATCATCATTCATCGTCCTTTACTAGCGATGTTGATTCTCTAATGACTACCACTGTGATTCTTCATCAACAGCAATTCTCCACTTAAAGCACTGCCTTGTGAGAGCACAACTATACAAGCATCCATCCAAGATTTCCTCTCCAATTTTTGTTCGATTTCTAGTTTGATTCCTTCCTTTTCACATTTGCATGGTGGGTGGTTGTTTGTGTTGAGGCAGTGGCGGTGGCGGCCGTAACTGTTTAAGGTGGTGGGTAGGATTTTTTTGACAAGGGCATTCAAGACTTTTCACATTATAAATAAATATATTAATTATGAATTATATCTCATTTTTATCACCCTACCAAATATATTTTTAAATCTACTTTCAATTTTAAGTCTATTTTCAATTCCACGTCTAACTTCATTTTTTTTATTAAAAACTCTTTCATGGTGTCAAATGAGGTATTAAGTAAAGAAAAATCCTAAAAAAGCCACTCAAACCAATTTAACAAAAATTTGACTCAAACCCAAAGGCAAAGCTTCACCTAAAAGAGAGAAAATAAACTCCTTAGGAATTGGGGGGAAAGGGAAGACAGACACCTCAATCAATAGTGATTTACTTATTTTTCAATCGGATGCTTCACAATTAACATTAATAGACATGGAATACAAAGTCTACATGCCAGCAAAAGCCAAGGAAAAAAAAAACCGCAAAAATACACAAAAAGAAGAAGAGTGCAATTTTGAAACATAATTAGACTCAACGATAATGACAAAAGATTGAAATAAAATGTCCAATTTTGAAACACAATATATTTGTATTAAATGTCCAATAAAATCTGAAATAATTCTATAGACTCAAATGCCTCTCTTGTAATTAATTTGTTGGTAAAAAAAATAAAATCAACAAAACATCCACAAACAACATTTAAAGTTCATTTAATAATAATAAAATATCTATTTATTTCACATAGTTTACATAATTTACAAGTTACCTATATGATATTTACAATAAAAACTCTATAAATAATACTCAAAATCCATTCATTAACAACAAAAGACCCATTAATTTCATATAATCCACATAGTCTGCACTTGTTGAAGGAAATAAAACTCACAAGTTACCTAGGTGAAGTTTATAATAGAGATTTCGTAAATAACATTTAAGTCTATTTATTTACGACAAAATATCCATTTATTTTACACAGTCTATGTGATTTATACTTATTGAAGGAAAGGAAATTTACAACAGAAAGTTTATAATCAACAATCAAGGTCCATTTATTTTCAACAGAAGATCCATTTTATCTTTTTACCAAAAAAATTAATTGTTAAAGAGGTCTTTAAACTTGTAGAATTATTTCAGATTTTTATTGTGCCTTTAATATAAATATGTTGATTATGGGGGCTTGCAGTGCAGTTCTCCTAAATACAGCTTGCTGAAATACGCTACTCGAAGCATTTTTGTAATACATGTATCTTGAAGTTTTGAGCCTGAATATCATCATTATTGGGGGGGAAAACTTGGGAAATGCAGTGGGTTGTGCCTAGTTGAATTTTAGACCACTAGTTAATGGGCTTGGGCCAGCAAAAGTTTTTATAAATATGTGAGGTGCTATCTGATTTGGTTTAAGTTTCAAAAGCTTAAAACCAAAACTTGAATCAAACAGCATATTAAAACTCAAACCAATTTTACCCGCACCAAAAAAACCTCAAACCAAGCCTTCATAGTTGATTTTGATATTTTCATATAGGCTTGATCTGATTCAGTTCAGCGTGGTCTATCTTTTTCAGTAATTTGGACACTTACAAATATCTTAAAAGAAGGAGGCATGAAATTCTCTTCAAATTTAGTAATATTTTTTAGAAAGTTTCCTAAAATTTAATTGCACGCAATAGCTTAGCCTGTTTTGAGATATTTATAGTTTTTAAAATCCCTCAACACAAACTTTTTAAGACAAATCCTTAGCCCTCAAACATGCTTTTTCCTCAGATTGATGAATCAAGGCACAAGACATGAAGTAGAATTAGTTGTTGTGATTGTTTCATATTCTTTTCGCGCAAGAAAGTATGGAAAACACACACACTAGTATGTGTTCTATGTAAACATACAGCGATCAGTTTTTGTATATGCAGAAGGATCGATATGATCTTGTGATTAAGGAAAGAGCAGATTTGGACGGCGCATGACATATATGATAATTACTTTTGGATCAAGCTATAGCCTATAACTGATTGGCCTCTTGCACAGTCGAGCTCTCCTATGTATTTGACCATCATGAGCTGCCCTAAACCTCATCCCACAACACCAAACATTGTTCTCCATCGCCTTTTGCTTAATTCACTTCATACATTCTGCTACCGTAGTACGTATTACCTTCACGGATTGTAATCCGTGTTTCATTATTTTTCTGTCCGTTCTCGCTGCTTCCTCCTTGCGTGCGAACGACGTTGTTAAGGTTGTCGCTGCCCAAGATGACAATGTTCCCTTCTGGCAGAATTATGGTCTTCCATGGGGAACAGCCCATGTCCAAGTCCTCGACAACAACACAAAAGTCCAGCTCAGTCTGGACCAGTACACAGGTTTATTGTTCTCCTTCCTTACGCGCACTCTAATTATTGATTAAATAGCTGTTAATTTCCATGTTTGTCATAATATCAATTCTTTCTCACCGTTCTCTTTGGTGATACACGTACAGCTTCTGCAGGGTTTAAGTCGTTGCAAACCTTTGGATCCGGATGGTTCAGCATGAAGATTAAGATGCCCCAGAATGATTCCACCGAGTCATCACCACCTTTTATGTACTTTTTCCCTCCTATGCTTCACACACACACATCACCAGATTTATTCTTTCATTCATCGTTTTTCTGCCAGAGTTTCGTTACTGTTCGTGCGTGCGTGCGTGCGTGCGACTTGTCTCTTTACGTTTTGCGGCTGTAGCTGATCTCAGAGAAAGACAAGCGGGATGAAATAGACTTTGAGTTACTGGGAGGAAATGGGAAAGAACGACCTCACGTGCTTCACACAAACCTTGTCACAAACGGTGAAGGCGGAAGGGAGCAACGTTTCCGTCATTGGTTCGATCCTTCGGTTCGATCTAATGAATAAACGTGTTTATGCATGTATTGCAGGTGGTTCGTGGACGGCATGCCCGTGAGAGCGTTCAGGAATAACGGAGGAAGTTTCCCAATGCGAGCACTGAGCATTATTGGGACAATATGGAACGGGTCGTGGGCGTCAATCGGGGCTCCGGTGAATTGGAACGACGGACCCTTGTTGGCTTCCTACAGAGGATTCGGCATCACTGCATGCCCAACACAAAGCCCCAACGATCCACAGTGCAACGATTCTTCAAAGCATTGATGGAACGCACTCAAGTACTGGGCTCTTGACCCTCTTCAGAAGAAACTCTATCATGACGTGTGAAGCAAGTATTTGGTCTGATTATTGTTCTAAAATCCTATCCCCGAGTGCCATGTTGAGCCGTAGTTTAATTTTTAATTCCAGTTTTTATTTGTTGATATAAATAAGAGGAGACTGACTGACTCCCAATATCCCAACATATATATATATATATATATATATAATGATTGCATATTCTTACTTTAATTCCCTCGTCGATCTGTGAGTCTCTGTACTGTCAGTTTGTCATAATGGTCATTCGCGTTGGCGGCAGCTCGGGAAATTAAGCTTGAGCCGTGCGAACGGCATTATTGAACCATCCACAGATTATTAAGCTTGGTCATTCGTGTTGTCCTTGAGAACTATTTCAATACACACATTATTAAACCATCCATCGATCGATCCATTGCAGATTAATCTCTCTATCTCTTTTTTAAGATACAGTGGCAAGCCAAAGCTTGAAGCAAAAAGTAATTGAGAACAGAAAAAAGCAAACGGACTAGCCATCAAGGCTAATAACTGGGGAATTATAAGACCCTGGTCGTCTAGAACGAAGTCCGCACAGCCACTCGGTACAGAATGCACCAAGGTTATCTCCAAGCTCTGTCATGATCCTCTCAGCTGGCAAGAAATTAAAATCTGCACACTTGATAAACGAGCTCTCTGGAGGTGTGGGATCCATTGCATATATATATATATATATATATATATTCTATGAACTGCGCTTATTTTCGCCATTCATTTGGAACTGTGAACTACTATGGGTCTATTAATTGCACTTCATAGTCAAAATCAAGCTGTAGTGTTTATGATTAGTTAGAAGAATCCAATGCATTGGGCGAGTTCTCTGCAAACCTTCATGCGTATATAATATACGTACAATCGTGATTGGTTATTACAATTAATTACTTCATCGACAAGTTTCTGCTCTATATCTATTCATGCGTCGTAATTGGAACACAAGGCTACTATATATATATATATATATATATATCACAGCTGGAAACTTTATCTCCTTTTTTTTTTAATTATCTTTACTTAACAAAAAATAACTTCGATTTAACTGTAGTGGGATGGGTTGGATTCTGTCATCTCCACTATATATAGCGACGAGCATAGTTTAAATATGACGGAAAACGAACACTTGCAGTTAAACTGTTGAAGGACGCCTTGTCCCTGATATACATTTTGTTTTAGGTGATTCGTTAAAAAAAAAAAATCAAAAACAAATTCTAAGGTTCCAATAACTCATTTTCCTTCCATTTAAAAATATAAGGTATTTTTAACCGAATTTCACCCCTCAATAAAGTAGCTACCTACTTTTCAACTAATCCTATCTCTCCATATTTACTCCTATTAAACACCCTACAATAAATATAAAATTATTATCAATAGGAATACTTTTAAAAAAGATAATGATTACACCTTAAAAGATTGAAAATGTCTTACATTTTTGAACATCTAACTCCTCAAAAAATGTCTTACATTTTTAAACAGAAAGTAATTCATAAGTATAGCCAAAATGCGATTTGTGGATGGACACTAATAATTGATAAATGATTATGTTTGTTCAAAGAAAAATACTCCATCCATTTAAAAATATAAAATATTTTTTAAAGAATTAGATATAATCGTTGCCTTTTATTTTTTCAAAAGTGTCCCTATTAAATGAATCAATTTATTTAGTTTACGATATTTAATAGAAATAAATATGAAAAGATAAAGTTAATTTAAAAATAAATAACTATTTTATTGAGGTAAAATTCAATTAAAAATGTTTTATATTTTTAAATGAAAAGAGTAATTAAAAGATGATTATGAACAAGAAGTCACGGAATTTTAAAAAACTTGATTCGAAGCAATTCAGCTCAGTTTTTGTTGAATAATCAATCTTCAGATTGGGTAAATTTTTGTTGAGACTAATAAAAGTTAATAAAGAATTATAGAAAATTTTCAATTGGATAAGCCTTGTTGGCAGAGTTTATTTTTTCTTTTTAGGGCCAAAGTCAGCAACGTCTTCTTTTAGGTTTTAACATGGTACGTTTGCTGATTTTTTTTTTATTTTTGCTCAAGGTATACCCACAACCAATAACATTAAAATTAATCCTTTGATAAATATGAAGGCTATTTAAAAATTGTCATCTTTTAAGTAATATTTTTTTGTATACATTTTTATAAATCAAATTTTAAAATGATGCCTAAGGGGCAAGAGCTGCATGATTTAAGGGCTTTAGGCAATTAATATTTTTTTAGAGTTAGCTTCCTTCCACTAAGGTAGAGACAAATCTAGGTCATTTAGATTTAGTATTTTTATGTTTTATTTTTAAGATGAAAATATATAAAATTGTAAAAAAATTTTAATAAATATACTTATTAATTTGACAGTCCAAATTTAATATGAATGGTTTAAATTTAATATTAATTTTTTTAATGAATTTACTGTTCTATTCAAAATATATCTATATTATCCAGAATATATCTAAAAAAAGTCAATTTAAATTTTTAATATTAAATTTGAATAATCCATACTAAATCTTAACTGTCAGATTGATAAGCATATTTGTTAAAAAAATTTACAAATTTTATATATTTTTTATTTTAAAAATATAGATTAAAAATATTAAATTCAGACTGTATAACCATATAAATTTAGATTTACCTATAACTCAATAGAGAAGCAGAGAAGGCTTTCATCCGCGGATGAAATAGGCCGAAAGGCAATTAATATTTAATACCCGGTTATATTATACCTTTATTTTTTATTTGATTCTTTTCTAGCTGTTATCGTTCATGGCCGGCTAATGCATTAATGTCATTTAATCAAATAATTTTTTATTTTCTTTTTATCCATTTCACCTCAAACTCCACCAATGATTCTCTCCTTGCTCTTTGAACTTTGACCTTTCTCACTCAAATTTATGCTTGATCGATTTTTTCGCCTGCCTATTGAATTTTTAATCTACTTAACTATTAGTAGTCAGAACATAATTCAACAGTAAAAAAAAACGGGGATTTTTTTTTTTAAATTTTAGATCATTTCCAAATAATCTTCTAAAAGGGGGAAAGAGGGCAAAAGACCATCCTTAATTTTAGATTTTTGTTCGTTGGACAAATTCCATGATTTTTTTTTTTTAACTTTCTTTATAATTATAACTCGTTAAAATTTAAAAATCTCTTTAAAGTAGGGGAATGATTCTTTCCGACATTACAAAGCAGCAGGGTAGAACGGCTGTCTCACCTACTTCAGTAACCAATAGATTTCATTATAACATATCATATGGGAAGAGAATTAACATATTCACATTACAAATAACCAACGCCAATTACAAGTTGACTACAATACACTAGTTTAGTACATAACCTGAACATTTACCCTTTTATGGCCAAGCTGATCTTGACAAGAGACAAATGGGGAAATCAAAATCTAATAACATGCTACACTTATACAATGAATCTTATCTCTGTGCCTGATCAGGAGTGTGGTGGATATTTGAAGTAGACGATTGTCCTTGCCTAACGTTTAGCACTCCATTATCTACAGGCGGAGTAGATCCCCATTTTCCCTCTGATTCAGAGGGCTCTATTACTTTAACGGATCCATCAGTGAACCCCACAGCGAATTGGTTGGGCTCTTGCGGATGAGCTGCAACCACGAGCGGGGACACAGCTTGGCTTCTGCAAAAATTTAACACCGGGTAAAAAGTTGGGGACTTGATACGAATCGCATCACTGCGAAACTATCTCAGGTGATAAGAGTGGGATAAAGTGTGGGTAGAGCCGGATCAAATTATGAGCCAGAAAAGTTAACAAGCAGATTAACTTCTTCTTTGCTCAACAGAAAGCAACAGTAACTGAATTTGACTGAAAAATGCTTGATACATTATAAAGTGGACTTGATCCACAATTTCGGACACTTACCCACTTAAAGCTGCCGGTGATAAGTACGCTGATGGAGCAATACGACATCTCAGCCTCAAGCTATCAGCATCAAAGACCCCAATGTTACCATCCAAAAAAGTAGCATATATTAACGCACTGTTGCTTGAATAAGTTGCATATGATATAGGAGCAGGCAGAATATCTTGTGGGAGCCACTGCAGCCAAAAACCAGTTAAGCATATCACAATTTGGAAGGTCAGTCAAGAGCCAATCTATTGGCGCTAGAAGTAACCTCCTACCTGTCGAATGCGATCCATCTTGGAAGCATCATATATTGCCAAATGATTCTCATGAACTACCAATAAGCGAAGTTGATCAGAATGGAACTGGACTCTGGTATCACCAACAGGAGACTTTCCCGCAGGTAGTTGTATTGTCATTGATTTTCTTTTCTCCCAAGTATCAATGCTCCACACACAAAGCTGAACAAAATCATAAGAAATTTTTAACAAAATGAAAGGTAAAAAGCATTGCCATGCGAAGATGCCTTAAATTATAGTACAATGAATTTATGTAATCAGATAGATAATGCACTGGATAAGAGCAGCAATGAACAAATAAGAGAAATTTCCAAAATTAATTACTAGGCACTGAATTAATTACAATCGGGCCATTCCGAATTCAATGTCCTTAGAATCTTAAATGTCAAGAAAACTGCTAATGGACATACTTGGGCATCAGCACCAGATGAGACCAGTATGTTAAGATTGGTTGAAAAGGCTAAACCAGTAATACGCTTCTGGTGACCCTTCAATTTCGATTTGACCTAGCAATACATCCAAAAGAAAAAGAAAATTTCCATGGTTATAGTAAATAAATAGTACATCTCAGGTTGGAGAGAGTGGGCAACAAAAGATAGTAATCACCTCATCCACTCTAACATTATAAATGTGAATCGTTGAATCCTCCATCCCAATGGCTATGATGTTGTTATCCTGGGGGTGGAAAGACAGAAAAGTAGAGGCCGGAGGTGGTGGCATGAACGTTGTCATTACCTGAGTGAAACAAACGGTGGCTACAAATTAGCACCAGTAAAATTTGAAATGAAGATCAGGAATGTACATCTAGATACAGACCTTGAATGTCATCATGTTAAATAATGAAACCTTTCCACCGCAAGCAGACATAACATATGAGTCATTCTTTGAGAGTGCAATGCAGGGAACTGCATCTTCAAGGTTGACACCAGAAATATCGTTGGTCATAAGAAGACCACTGTTGGGTTGCCAGTGTTGTGGAACAACGCTGGCAGTGGCCTGAAATCATATAAACATCATAAATCTGTTCACCACTGAGATGGAGGAAGAAATAATACACATAAAGAAGAGTGACAAGGAAACTAAGTGAGCCGATTATTTGATAGATGGTACCTTCCCAGAAGGATTCTGTTCATTACGAGTCCACTTCCACAGTTTCTGAATACCATTTGACCCAAGTGCCAAAACTCCAGCACCAGAATTTGTATATAAAAGCCGAACAACCTATACATGGACACATAAGCCAAGGGCAGGACATAAAATTTGTTTAAAAAGGGTGATCTAATAAGTTGAACAAACCTTGCTGGAAGCATCTGCACTCTCAGGCATTGTAATTAGCCGGCATTGGATAGAATCCAAAATTTCAGACAGCTGCCAAGGTTTAGTTCTATCTATCACATCTTCCATGGTTCTAGGTTTCTCCAAACTTAGACCCATAGGGTCAACTCCATTCTAAATTGATAGAGTCAAAGTAAGCAAAGACTTTACTAACAAGTATTAAGATGTAGCACCTCAATCATAAAAATATTACTGAAGTAAGGAATCCATAAGATGTTATTGCTTCCTAGGGCAACGCAGATTTTATTAATCTTTTTGTAACACAAGAGGAAAACAATCATGCCAGTTCCACATCCCTGTACTGTAAATCTAGAAAAAAGAAATATCAAATCCAAGTATTTATATATTTGGTGACTCTTGTTGTTAGACTACGACATCATCATAATCACTGTGCCAACATCATAATCAATTCATGCAAATTTAGGCAGGCAAATTTCATACAAGGATTGGAGATGGCCTGACAGGCGAGCTCCTCTCCACTTTACAGTTGACAGGACTGACATTTACAGCAGGGGAGCCAGAAACCTAGATAACGGAAACAAAATGGGCAATATATATAAATAAATAGCCTAAATATAAATTTTCGGAATGAAAGGGGGGAGCAATAGCACACCTTATTTGCAGCTGATTCTATGGGAGACCTCAATGCTTCAAACGCTGGAGTTTCCATTGCCCTTAAGGATCTCAGACCAACAGCATTTGCAAGTACCTTGAATCCATTGTCCGCAGTAGTAACAGCAAGAAGATTTCCTTCCTTATTAAATCTCAAACGTGGAAGGCTCTGAATACATTGGCACAGTGAAAGAAGGGGTGTCTTCAGAAAGTGCAGTTCTATTTGGGAAAGATTACTACAGTTAAAAGCTAGATATTGACCTGTAGTCCACCCTCTGCATCAGTGCTTGTCAGAAGATTAACATTGTCCATATCCCAGAACTTTATTTGGCCATCTTCACCTGCAGCCAAAAAGCGATTTTGCGTTGTGTCAAACTGCACAACACCATTTGATTTCTTTCTGAACCCATGATATGTCCTCTTAATGGCTCCTTCACTTTCATTCCATTCAACTAGGAAAGATTCTCCATTTTTACTTGTTCCACAAGAAAACAATCTGGGGAAATGTGGGAAAATTGAAAGACATGTTAATTAATGCATTTTCATGGGAAAAAATACCAGTAACCAGGGAATGCAAAACTTATGGAAACGTCTTTCCCTATTCATTTCCAACTTACCTACTTCCATCAGCACTGTAAAGCATTGTGGTACAGCAGTGACCTGGAGCATCATAATCAACTCTGGAACCCATGTTATCATACAACCAGGCCTTTATTTTTCCATCAACAGCAGTTGAAAATATAAACTGCAAAGTTTCAACAGTTAACTTTAATGCCATGGAAACCACAGTTAACTTGAATAGTACAAAGGCTGGCAGTGCTGATTCCACACATAGCACATGTAAAAAACAAGAATCGCTCTTGGGATATTATTCTCCAAGAAAAATACAGAAGGGAATTGAAATGAAGACAATGAAGCTCGGCTAAGGTCATAGACAAGCAGTACTTGAAGTGAAATTCTGCAGTAGCAATACCAAGGTCGTATTCTTCCACCCATTAGAATGCAGAGTAAATATTCCAATGCAGGCTATTAACATGGGGATTAAAAATTTAATTATTAACTGGTTGGCGTTCAAATTAGGGACTAGCAAAGAATACAAGACAGATGTTCAACCACAATTTGCACACATCTTGGGCGATCTAACAACAATGATCTGGTGGCATTGTGTAGATTGCTGCCTATGAAATGATAGTAGTTAAGAAGGAAAGCATCAAATAAGTTTGATCCTTATGACATTGTACAAGAAATTCCCATTCATTGAATAGAAGTATCCTGGAACAGATGTTGCCCTTGAAACTGAGTTATAGTTAAGGCCATAAAGATCAGAGCCTCAAACCCGACATGACACAGACAGACATGCAAGTTGATGCCTGATATAAGTTATTCAACTAAGCAAGTTAAGAGATAAAATGTGCCATTACTTGACTTGAGGAGTAAACTGGCTTCTGGAGAAAGAACTACCCGAAAATAACAGGTTTCACAGCTATACAAATGACTTATTCTTTGTACCTGAATGTTTTCTTTGTGATGAGGACAGATGGAATAGACAGGTGCTTCATGCCCTTCAAAGGTGAATAGTTTTCGTCCATTTAACTCCCACGCCTATCAAAAGTTTCTTCATTAGAGAAAGTAGATAGATATTTGCAGCACTAAAAACGGCAATGAGTATTTTGTTAGCACCTTTATCATCTTATCATCACCACAGGTCAGAATACATAGTTGTTTATTTGGATGAGCAAATGCCAAATCATTCACGCCACCAGTATGGGCATCAATCTGCATAACAAATTAAGTGTAAATTAAGCTGCACTAAGAAATTTTGATAGTTTTGGATTTTGAAAACTTCACCTCCAATCGTTGGCTCAGCTCATTTGATCCAGTATAGGCATACAAGTGAACCAAATGTTTGCTAAATGCAACACCTACAGTAAGAAATCAATCAACTTGACGTTCAATTTGGCTCAAAAATGGCTTTAGAAGGGTCAAGTCACGTACCAACAAAATTTCCATCTGGGCTCCACATAACACGGCTGACAGAAATTGGTGCATCTTTGACAACAGCTGCCTGCAAAAAAACTATGCTTCTAAATCTTTAAGCACTAAAACAACTAGCATAATTTAAAATATTGACCATGTTAGCTTAAGTTCCTAATGTATACATTTATTTAGACTGTCGAGCTAGAAGTCTGTATAAGCAAGGACCAGCACATGGAATGGGGAAAATATTACATCATTTGAGAAATGAAACAAACCTGAAATGCCAATGTGCATGCTGATAGATCCCATATCTTGAATGGCTTTGAAACCAACCTCTCCCGCAACCCAAGTTCCCATAGGGCAATTTCACCATTAGTAGATCCAACTGCATAATGAATAATATTTATAAATAGAAGAAACTATGTCAAAATTTTGTAAATATGAAAGTAATGAAACATTATTCATAAGTAAAACATCATAGAGAATACCAAGAAGTAACGTCTGGTGTGAAGGATGAAAGTCCATGCTGTTAACAGAGGATCCTTGATGCAGTGTCATAGCCACTGTTCTTGGCAGATCATCCAGTGACCAAGAAGCTTGTCGAGCTGTAGGATAGCAAACCTGAACATATATAGAAGTGAATCATCGAAACACGAATTATCAAGAATTACAAAGTCAGGAAGCCACGTGCAGCTTAGTAGCAGGAAAACATTTTGCAATGTGACATTCTCCTATGCACAACAAATTCAAACAGAAAGTCATTAAAATTACCTCCTCCACAGAATGAACTGGCCGAAGCCTTTTCATTAACTGCTCATTATCAGAATTCTGATAATCAACCATGCCAGGGGCTGCCGGAGGTGTTCTTGGACGTTTCAAGATGGGCACTGTTTCAAAAAAGAGTGGGGAAGTGTTTATGTCAAGATAACCTATTGTAATGTGAAATTATTATATAAGAAAATTAATTTTAAAATGCTAGGACGTATTGTCCTTGCCAACTGCAACAGCCACAACACAACATAAGTAAATCTTTTTCTTTCTTAGGGAGGGGAGGCAGGGGGGACTTGAATGCATGCAAAAGTATGATTTAGCATGTAAAAATTAAATTGGATCTTCTCCATATGGTAATATCAAGTTTTCTCTCCAATTTTATCTCAAATGTCAAGCTCATCTTATGGTAGTCTAGGAATTTGGAATTGCATAACTGAAACTAACCATTTCGTAATGAACTGTACCATTTTAAATGAAATGGTGTGTTTTGATTTAGAAGAATGACTTTTATAATCTGGACTGCAAGATGAATTTAGAAGGCCAAAATGAAAGCAGGGGAGGAAACTAGATATTATGGTAAGAGACAATCCTAATCGTGTAAATATGCTTGCATTTATCCTAGATTTCCTCTAAAATAGTCTTTCCAAAATATCTGTGCATGAAAAGCCTTAAATCTCAACCATAGACACTTGCTTTTGCCTCTTCTACAATTTCTTATAGAAAACATGACACATTTGATGATAGAAGTGGATATAGCTGCTTACAATACCTAATAAAGATCAATCAATAGTAATGACCTGTATGCATAATGCCAGATTGTGATATTGGAAGTTATGAACATTCTTTGTTTGCATATCAGTTACAAAATCAAGATAATTTTTAAAAAGAAAAGAGTAACTGTAAAACCCTTAGCTCCTGTTTTATGATGGAAAGGGTAACCTTTGATCCTTCATGAGTGTTACTAGAACTAGATTGGATAGTCTCGTCTAGTCAATGAACCAGTTGAACCAATTATTGGCCGGTATTATGCCATTATTAGACCAGACAATCCTTTTCAAATACAAAAACTTAATTTTTCAACTCTTTCACTAATTACATTGGGACCCTTCTACTCATACGCCCATACCTTTGCCCACCTTCACTAAAAAAAGAAAAAAACGAAGAATGATAAATTTCTTTTCCTACTCATATTGTTTTGGAAACAAAAAATATCAAAAGCATATTCTTTACTAAATTATATTACGTTGATGTTGAAAAGCAAGACCAATTTAATTAAGGACCTGACCACTAAACTAGTGAGGTGATAGCTTCATCAATTCAACATCCTGTCCGATTCCATCAACCATTTTCCAAAACGTCTTGGAATCCTGAAATCTGAATTGGAATTTAGGAAAATTTTCTTAGGTGGCATTGCTGTTTATAGAAACATTTAGAGTTCAATGTGGTTGCCATAAAGCTTATTCTGGCCTAAATGCCCAATCCTGAAGGTGCACCACAGAAGGCCTCGGCCAAGTAGATTTCACCCAAGGCCCACTTGACAAAGCAATCAGTTGCAGGGGAAATGCAAGAGCAAAACAGAATTGACTGAATCTAACATGTCTTCTTCTATGGTTTGCCCACAGAATTTCTATACATGCTGCCAAGTTGGAGAGTAGTTTCTTAACAAGTACCGATGTTAGGGCTGAACCGAAACTGATATTTACCTATTTTCGCCAAACCAAAAAGAGAAACGTGTCACAAAAATAATAAATAAAGGAGCACAGGGTTTTTATCAGCCCAATGTCATTGGCGGTCAAATTGTCACTATCCCCAATTATAATACTTCTACTAACATCAATATAATTCCATTGATATGTTATCTTTAACCTTGATTCTGAGGAACAGGCATGGATGATGCAGTGACAACTGCTGCTTGGACAGATGATGAAGCAGAAGCATTGGCCATCCAACCAGCTATAGAATTAGCAGAAGCTGCAGCAGGTGGGAAGGACTGCAGCAAATAAATAAGGACCAAATATTAACCAGGCATTATGCTGATTACTATTACTCACATGGATATGTAAAATAATGTTCAAGTTTCATAAGATCATACACCATGAGCAGCAAGTGATGTATAAACAGCAGGCTTTGCAACTGCAGCAACTGGAAGATTGACAGGTGTAGGTGTTAGAGGACCATTAGGAGGTGAACATGTGTGATCTGTAAATAAAGTCTTAATATCTGGGTTTGGTCTTGGATTTTTGCAAAGCTGATGCTGCCAGTTCAAACTGCATTCATTGATAAGGGGAAAAGAGAGATTGAGAAAAGAAATTGAATGCCATAACAAACTAAACTACCAAAACAATATACAAGAATACAAGAACTGAAAAAATATAGGCAACAGTTGAATCATTTTAATGGGAGTAAACCTTAAGCAAAATGCTAAAATACCATAGCTGTATATGTCAAAAAAAAAAAAACTTATTCTAGTTGTGATGCAGAAGGAGTAATAATCAAAAGCTCTGATTTTCTTGTTAATCCAACAACCAAAGCATCACTACCTTTGATTGATTAACGTCCTCAATCTCGATGATTTAAGAGTAGGGAAGAGAAGCTTATCACGAAATAGAGGATTTGCTTCTATCAATTTTTTCAGCTCTATCAACATAATGCTTCGAGCTGTTTTAGTGTCACCATACTTGGCCAGCTGATCATTCTCCCTGGTATTTTAAAACAGCAGGAAAAGTAAGAAGAGGTTGTGTGCTTAAATAATTGAGTAGATCTATCTAAAAACAACAGTTCACCCCATGACTCTTAAATCTCCATATTACAATTCTCTATTTCTCATAAAAGAAAGAAGGATGAGTATGATTAGGAACAAAGGTTTTAAATTGAATGATTGCCAATGCTACAGAAGAAAAGCCACATTCCCATTCATTATTAAATCTTAATGTTACATTTTTACCTTTTCTCAAAAGAAAGAAGGATGACAATGACTGAGATTCAAGGTTCTACTTGAAATGATTATAAATGCTCCGGAAGAATGGCCATGCTCAAGAGAGCAATTTCACAACTTTATAAAATGCCACACAATTCAAAACAAAACCCAGAAGCAGGGCGCCCTGTTTAATAGCAATTCGTATTGGATCACATACTAGACAACACAGCCAAATCCTTGCAACTTCTGAATTTCCAGTTGTTATAAGCATGACCGTTGAATTTTGCAACTTCTGAAATAAGATAGCAATTATGGTCCGTGCACTGGGCCTTGCATTTTGCAAATTTGCAACAGTCAATGATGCTTTTGAGTAATTAATCTAGAGAGAATTAAGAAGTTGAATGACTAACTTCTGATATGGTCCCTAGAGCTTTATGAAACTCAAAGAAATTAAACTTGAATTTGCCTATTACATTACTTAAGCTCAGTAAGCAAGTTACTATAATACAGGGTAGAGCTCTTGACAAGACTAAGAATATCACCATAATAATCATATTGTCTTTTTGGTATAATCTCATCGATGAAATGTATAATGAAAGTGGCAATAGACAACATAAACAAGCATATCACGATAACAGAGTACATAATTCAAGATTCTACCTGAAATTATTAAGTGTTAACAGCTGGGTAATTTCTTTATATAGGTCCTCATTGAAAGTGGAGAACACTTTTAAATCATTTACTAGTATCTCAACAGCCTTTGCCTTGTCTTGCCTGAAATTTTAAACACCCAGTCGACAAAAGAACATGTTAAATTTTACAATATGGATAGATAAACTTACCAAAACTCAACAACCACACAATAATTTATACCTATCAAGTGCTTCCAGATATTTTTGTTTTCTGATTTCAAAGAAAATCTTCATGGAGTATCGATTATCATCAACTTTAGTAAAGCCTGTTAAGTACTTCTCAACTTCTTCCCATTCTCCAGCCTGGACTTTTTCCTCGAAGTACTTCATGTTGAAGAAAAACCCAGACTCCTTCTCAAGCCTGCAACAATTAAAAGGGAAAAAATTGAAAAGAGAAAAATGACCAATCCTTTTGATACCAAGGAAAAATTTATAAACAAAATACCACAGCACAAAACGCATAAGGTTCGGCTCAAAAAGAGAGAATCTTTAATATTTTTATAGTTGTCTAAATCGTCTCCAATTTTTCACACAAATTGCTCAGAAAGAGGCGAAGGGAAACAATAGAAAGGGGCTTACTTGTGCACAGACTCTTTAAACTTCTCCTCCTCCAGAAATTGGAGAATGAGAAACACCAATTCTCTGCTCAAAGAAGACATACGGACCACTGAATTCTAAAAACGCAAAATAATTTATATATTCAATCACAAGTACACGAGCAGTGGAGCCAGAAGAGCACAGGCTTTCAATTCCATTAAGCAGAGACAAGACAGAGCTTGTATATCCAGACTCCACACGACTCAACTCTGAATCTAAAAGTCACACGCAGTCCTCAACCTGAAGATCCTCGAGAATTTAGCTTCTTCAGAATTAGACAAGCTCGAAATTTGCGAATTTCTAGGGTTTGAAAGGCTGTGGATAAGAAGAAGAGAGAAACTCGGCCTCGCAATCTTCGATGCGTTGTACAGTGGTCTTCCTTTTTCTACTGACCTATCAGACATAAGCCATAGTACTTATTTCATAGCCCCAAGTACTTATCATAGTAAGCTATCATTGCGTGAGCGATAAGAGAAATGGAAGGTGAGCTGCGGAATCAAAACCACAAATTCAAATCTAGTGAATATTCGCTACACGCGTCCAGGGGACCTTCCTTTTTGTACCATCGCTTTCCCTTTCGAATCAACATTTCATAAACTCGTCGCCTATATTCTCGCGATAATATCGCGGTCTGGTCCTTCGAAGGGTGTGAGCGGTGAGCATACGCGCGGCCAGAATTTCCTCGCTGGGCCTACATCTTTTTATGGGTTTCTTCGCTCCTGTCCTCTGTGACCCCCTGTCTTTGTCAGGACAAGGTGCCCTGAGATTGTTCTGAGCACCGGGCAATCAATTTTTTTAGTCAAAATAACACCTCACTTTAATCGTAACAAATTTAAGCTTTACAAATGAAAAATAAAAGGAGATAAATGTAAATCCTCTTTTTTTTCAAGTAAATAATATAAAAATTACACAAAATTTTTAATGGTTTCAAAATTTAAAAATAAAGATTGATGACATACTGTCTTCAATCTTTATTGTAAAATATTTTTAATTATTTCATTTGTTTTAAAAAAATTACTTAATTAATTTAAAAATATAAAGTATTTTTAATTGAATTGTGTCTTTAATAAAATATTTACTCATATTAAATTAATCATATATTTTTATATTTATTTTTATTTAATAAGGTATTTCATTCTAAAATAAATATAAACTGATTTTCTCAATAAGAGCACTTTTAAAAAAAATTAATAATTATACATTAAAAAATTAAAAATGCTTTACATTTTTTAACATTCAATTCTTCAAAAAATACTTTACATTTTTTAATGGAGGGAGTAATTTTTTATATTATAAAAAATAAGATATTTTTTATTTTTCACTTTAAATAATGACATAATTATATTAAATACATTCATTTTAATTAATAAAAAGTAAAATTAAAAAATATTTTAATAGTATAAAGTATCCCATAAATAAAATAGGAGAGAATATAATTTACAAAATAATAGTCCATCCATTCAAAAATATAAGATATTTTTAATAAATTTTACTCTCTAATAAAGTAGTTATCTACTTTTAAATAATCCTATCTTTTCATATTTACCTTTATTAAATACCCTACAATAAATATAAAATCATTATCAATAGAGATATTTTAAAAAAAATAATGATTGCATATCAAAAGATTAAAAAATTTTATATTTTTAAATATTTAATTCCTTAAAAATGTCATTTTTTAATTCAGGAAGTAGTGTGTGTATTTATATATATTTTAATTTTAATATAAATAAATAAAATAAAAAAGAATTTTGAGGAGGAGGCGAAAGTACTGCTGGATGGATGAGAAGGGAGTCCCATGCGGGGAGGGGCCCACAGACATGGTTACCAAATGGACTAATCCGTTGCTTTCAGAGAGCCCAAAATGAGTTCACGCGCCCATCAAGGAGGGGAATACGATATTCATCAGTCTGACTCTGACAATGAGAGAGAGAAAGGTCGTTACCATTATTTGTTCATCGCGAATTTTCAAATATCAACAAGTCGTCGTTCGAAAGTCAGTTTGTCGCCGCATGCTCATTTTGCGTGCTCACTGGCCACCGATTATTATTATTATTATTATTATTATCATCATCTATGTTATTTATATAAATAAATTCAATAAAATTCAGATAATACTGCCGGGTCCCACGAACATGAATGTAATTTAAAATTAAAATATAAAAAAAATAATATTCTCATTAAAATTATATTATATTAATTAAATATGTTATAATTAATTCATTAATAATTAATAATTATCACTTTAATTTTTAAAATTGTAACTTAACATTTTCAATCATTAAATTGATTATACTTGTAATACTAATTATATGCATCCACTTAATCATTAATTTACAATTACTACTTCAATATTTTACAATTATAATTTTACATATTTCATAATTAAATCTATCATACATTTTAATAAAGTTTAATTCTATCTGCTTACAATTGTTTCACCAATAATTTACATATCACTTTAATATTTTATAATTATAACTTCGTAATATATATATATATATATATAATAGTTAAATCTTATAAGTAAGACAGTATTATTTTTACACTCTACTTTTAAATTATAATTAAATTCTAAAAAATTTTATTGTATTTTTTAAATTTTATGAAATTTATTTATAATTAAATTTTTTCTGTGAGAATTATATGCAATTTTTTCATTAATTAATACCTCTTGCCCCTAGAGGTTTCTCTCTTCATCATTTTTTCCCGTAGATGGGTCTCTCCATTTTGTTTATTATCATTTTCCTTTACTTTTTTATTAGAACTATATATCAAATACATGGCCGAATTAAATTTATTTAAATGCAATAATATCAATAATCATGATAAAAAAGTGGGAGATATGATGATAAAAAAAATAAAAAACTCCTTTCCCCTCCATCATCTTCATTGCTTTTCCCTTTCTAATGACAACAAACTCAACTTTTTTCTATTTATTTTATCTTCGCCTTCTCAGTTTTTCTCCCTTACAATTTATTATCTAAATCCTTAGATCAATTTTTTCAATGGCTAGTCTTTAACACTCTTCCATCCCAAATATATGACAACTTTGGAAGTACTTCATTTTTTAAAATATAAGATAATTTGATAAAAATAAATTTAATTAATAATACTTTTTCAATATTATTACCTCTATCTCAAATTATAAAACACTTTTAAGAGAGATTTATCATTTCAAATATAAGGCACTTTGAGAAGACCAAGGCTTTATTAAATAAGCTTATTTTAATATTATTCTTTCTTTCTATCTATCTAATACTAATTAGGTGTGAATTTAAGGTTATTAAATGAAAGGTATTTTTTAAATTTTATATTTTTATTTTAAAAAAATAAAGTTGTTGAGTGTATTTAATGAGGGTTATTAGCATGTGAGATTTTATCTAAAAGTGTCCTATAAATTGAGACGAATGAAGTAATATTTAAGTGGAGAGAGAATTAAAATAATTATAGTATAATAATTAAGGGTGCAAATTTGAAGTTATATAAAATGAAGGGTATTTTTGGTAGTTTATATTTTTATTTAAAAAAAAGTGATTTTGTAAAGTGTCATTATTGGACTTTATAGGTATGTGCAATCTTGTCTCAAATTGTCTTATAATTATAAATGGAAATGTATTTTATAAAATTATCACCCCTTGATCCTATTTATAGGCTATAAAAAGAATTTTTTTGCCTCATTTATAAGTTACCTCATTAAATTTTCTTTACAAATTTTTCATTTACCCTTTATTGAATGTTGAAGAGCAAAAAATATGTTGTTAAAGTATGAATATTTAATCAGATAAATTTGAAAAATTATTAAACTTTTAAATAGATTTAATGAGTTTTTTTTCGATGAAACACATTAGAAGTAACTTGTAAATAATACTAAATAAATTTTGAAATATGAAGTTATGAAAAATAAATAAATAATTTAAGATATAACAAATTTGATCTAAACTACAATTTAAGACTTAAGATTGTAATCAAAATTAAATTTTAAAAATATAGAAGAAAAAACACAATCATTGGTCCCTAGAATTTTATTAGCTTTTACTTTTAGTCTCTGTAATTTTTTTTTAGTAAGGACTGAAAACACTAAAACTCTAGAGATTTGAGCAACAAACATTAGCTAATCATACTAAAATTATAAGGATTGAAAATATTAAAAAAATTATAAGACTTAAAAGTAAAACTTGATAAAACTATAAGAATTGATACTTGTATTTTGTCAATATTAAATCCTAAATATTAAGAGTTCAGATGATAGGCAGAGAGAAAATAAACAAGGAAAAGCCTAAGTCCACAATATACTAGCAAGGCCTTGATGTTAATAAGGCCAAAATAACTACTATGGACCTACAAAAAAAAATAACAAGGGTAGGTGGGTGGGTTTGGAGGAGATGGGTTCATTTAAATGTGAGGCAATCTTGACCCATATCACATAATTTGAACCCACAATGGTTAACCTATAGGTTGGTAGGTTAGCTTTTTTTTTTTTTACCCCCTTCAGTATTTTAATTTAACTTGAAAACAATTTACATTTCCATATGCCTTGAGCCTGAGAAGGATTCCAAAAAAGGATATACATGTATGGTAGTAAAACATCTGAAACAAGTTTACAGAGAGCTTACTTTGTTATCTTTGGTTTTATGCTCCAAATCTAATATCTTTTGGAGTCATCATTGTCTTTCTCCCTTTTGATCATATAATTCATTACAAAATTTATCTCCCTTCCCTTTTTTGTTGTGATAGTATAGGCATTTTATCATGCAATGTCATGGAACTCACTATATTTTTTATTTTTCTATTACAAATTTTATCTTTAAGATTTCGATTACAATTTCAACATTTTACTATGCTTATTTGTGATTGAGTATGTATTTATTTTGATTTTATTAATATATTTTAAATTTGTATTATGCTTTTTAATGATTTAGAATGACTTATATTTCACTTGAATAATTAATTTTTTAAAAAATAATATGATTTTTTTACTACAAAAAAATGATAAAAAGAGATGATTTTATAATTTTTAAAATTAAAAAATACATTTTATTGGTGAGTTGGCCCATCAACCCATTATAGGTCGTACAGGTCAACATAAATACAATTCACCAAAATATGGGTTATGCCAAGCTCGTGAATTGGCTCATACTACCAGCTAAAGGTGTTCACCTGGCCCGATTACTCAAGGTGCTTACATGAGCTTCATAATTTCACCTAACTCAACCCTAAAAAAAGCATCCTAACATAATTTAGGCATATTCGGGTAAGGCTAGGCTACGAGTAGGGTATATTGCCTTGCCTATTTGGCCTTACCTGAGATATATTTTTTTTTTAATTTTTTAAGGGTTTAAATGAAGGATCAAGGAGGGAGATTTTATTCATTTTATTTGTGCTTGGTGTTTATAATGATGAAATAAAGCTTATTAATTATTTATACCTAAGGCAATGTTAATTTTTTATCTTGTTTTAGTGTGGACAAAATTACATAAATAATTTATGGTTATATAATTTGTTACGTTAATTGCTAATTATATAGAGGATCAAGCTTCAGTTGTTATGCCTTTCTAGATGTTATTTTAAGTTGATAAAAAGGACTGTTATTGTTAATTTATAGTAGTTTTATACATGCTTCTCAGAATGATAGGTAATGTGCTATTTGTTGGGCAGGGCAGCCTGAAGGTGCCAAGCTCGCCGTACCCATCCCAAGTTGATAAGGTTTTTTGTTGGTAGGGTTGGGCGAAGGCTGCAAAATATCTTTTGAGTTGGACATCGGGTAGTAGTTTGCCTTATCCATATGCACCTTTATTACCAATTTTGCACATGGTATTAAAAACTAAATCAAACCAACCAGTCCAACCAATAACCCAGCAACCCAAAGACTAATTTGATTTGATTCAGCTGATCGAGTTAGACTTATGTGACCCAAGTTAATTCGAGTGACCCAGGATTAACCTGGGTAATCGTTGTTATTTTTTTTAAAAACTGACCCCCAAAATGACGTCATTTTGGGGGTCATACTATAAAAAAAATAAAATTAAAAAACCCAGAAGCCTTAAGCTCTAGCTGATACTCATGCAGTCTCATTATTTGAAGTCAATAGTCTGTGGTCTCTCATCTCATCTCTACCTAGAAGATTTGCCCTCGTCTCATCTCGTCTCCATGGCTGACTAGTTGTGCCCTGTCTGAAACTGAAGTTTGAACCCGTGAATCTAGAAGGCTAGAGCCTCTTCTTATTCAAGCTGTACTTTGTCTGAATCTCATTTTAGATTGTGTCTCACCCTTATCTCGCCTGAGCTTCAATGGTCCGTCTCAGATAGCTGCTCTCTCCATCCCCTACTTGATTAAGGTATGGCTTCTCTCTCTCTCCCCTCTGCGAGCTTCATGTTGCTTTGTATGTTCGAGCTTCATTTGTGATTTATGTATGTATTTTGATTTGCTCTGGTTGTTGAAATTTAATTCAAGCTGCATATTGCTCTAATTTGTGTATTGTATTTTGGATTTCTGGTTGCTTTATATCTTTTGAAAATTAATTAATTTTGATGACCTTTGCCGTGTTATAATGGGGTGAAATGCCTTTCATTATATCTCATTCTATGATTGCAAAGAATATCCTCACGAGTGTAAGAAATTTTGATAGCTTATCAACCCAACTTCATCCTAAAATCAAATCAAGGTAATAACTATTAGTTTTGTGGGCTAATATTTTAAATGTCTCATCAGTTTAAATGTACTAAGCTATTTTTTTGTGATTTTGGGTTAGTATCTTAAAGAATTTTTGAACTTAAATAGTGCAATTTGATTGCCTTTGATTTTCTAATTAAAACATTCTTGCTTTGGCATGTTTGAGCTTTACTTTTTTTTTTTGCATTAGATGTTTATTTATGTTGAAATTATCATAGCTTGCAAATTAAAGTTATAACATGGATATTGAAAGTAATTCTATTAGTGATATAACTGAGAATCCCACCCTTAATTTCAACAATCCTACTCCCAATTCCAACAATCTCACCCCTAATTCCATTAATCTCCCTATTAGTCATAATGACTCCACATCTGGAACCCCATCAGTTTGTGGAAAAAAGATCAAGCATGGGCACATGTTGCTTTAGAAAAGAGGGCAATAAAAATGTGTATACATGTCTTTATTGTGCATTAAGCTATAAATGAGGTGGAATAAATAGATTGAAGCATCATTTTACTGGTATAAGTGGAAATGTAGTTTCCT
The DNA here is from genome assembly GCF_029017545.1 of Prosopis cineraria. NCBI lineage: Eukaryota > Viridiplantae > Streptophyta > Magnoliopsida > Fabales > Fabaceae > Prosopis > Prosopis cineraria. Next base: position 57,678,741 of record NW_026555332.1, read on the forward strand.
ACAGGAAAGTTCCTTTTGATGTTTGTCATCTGATGCAAGAATTATTGAAAAGTGGGAAAAAGAGAAAGTTTGCTGATGTACAAGAGAACATGGGAGAACATGTGTTTAATACTAATAAACCCAATACACTTACTCCATCTTAGTCAATCCTTGAGAGTAGTACCGATAAAAAGAAACCTCCTACTATTCCAATTAAAAATTATTTTACCCCTAAAACAACTCTAGATTCCCAATTAGGCATTAAGAGTGTGTTTGCAACTAAGAAATCAAAACACAATGCAAAAATGGCCATTATTGAATGGGCTATTATCAATTACATTCTATTTAATGCATTAGTTACCCTTTCTTTCAAAAAGTTGTGGATGCTATTGTTTCAATTGGGCCGGAATTTAAGGGTCCTACTACTTATGATTTAGAGTCAATTTATTGAATAATTGAAAAAAGAATATCAACTACTTATTGAGAGTCATCAATCTAAATGGAGAATTTACGGATGTACACTCGTGGTTGATGGTTGGATAGATGTAAGGCAATGAACTTTGATAAATTTTCTTATATATTCTACACATGTTATAGTATTTGTGAAATCTGTTGATGCTTCTAATTCAGTGAAAGATGCCAAGACTTTATTCTTATTATTTTCTGAAGTGATTGAGTAGGTTGGATCTAAAAATATTCTGCATGTGGCGACTAATAATACTGCTAATTATTTAGTATGTGGCAAGTTGATTAAAAATAAATATAAAAGTATTTATTAATCACCTTGTGCTGCTCATTGCTTGAATCTCACTTTGAAAGACATTGCAAGCATGTCTCATATGTCACAACTTGCAACAAAGACACCAAAGATCACTATGTTTATTTATAATCATATGGTCTACTTATCATGGCTCAGGAAAAGAAAGGGTCAGAAATAAATTGTGTGTCTCAGTGCGACAATGTTTGCTACAACATTTATCATATTGCGTAGCATATACATGCACAAGCATGACTTGCAAGCTTTAATCACTGATAAGCATTTTATGAATCACAAATTACAAAGGACCAAAGCCAAAATAATTATTAGTGCCATCATATTAGATAATCGATTTTGGAATGAATGTCTTGAAGTAGTGAAAATTGTGTCTCCTCTCATAAAATTATTGAAAATTGTTGATTCATATGAGAAGCCTTCTTTACCTTATGTTTATGAAGGCATGTAAAGGGTAAAAAAGTAATTAAGGCAGTCTTCAACAATAAGAAAGATCAATACAAGCCTTACATAGATATTATTCAAGCCCAATGGGATAAGTACTTGAAGACCAATTTTTACGTAGTAGCTTATTTATTGAACCCTGCCTTCTTGTATAATGATGATTTTGTTCACAAAATAAGGTTAACAGATGCCATGCTTTCAGTGTTTGAGTCAACTGAAAATGAAGATGTTGATTATATTGTAATGATAAAGCAGTTAAGCTTGTATCGTGACCATAAATAATCTTTTAATAAAGCTTTATGTCATAGAGCAACATAGAAACTAAATCCTTATAGGTGTTAATATTTAACATGGTCATGATAATTTTATTTATCATATAACATATAACTAATGTCCTTTATTTGCAAACAAATGGTGGTCGTTTTATGAAAGTTCTGTTCCAGAGTTGCAAAATCTTACAATGCGTATTCTTAGCCAAACTTCTTCTTCTTCTTCTGGTTGTTAGAGAAATTAGAGCTTGTTTGAGCGCGTCTATACAAAAGAAGAAATAGATTGGAAAATCAAAGACTAAATGATTTAGTCTTTACAAACTACAATCTACAATTGAAGCATAGGTAAAAGTGAAAGTTATGAATGTTTTTAATAAATAAGAATTTTCTTACTATTTCATGGTAGATATATACTTATATTTGATTGTTTTAATCTTATTAAAGGAGCCAATTGAAAAAAAAAAGAGACAAGACTTGATCCAATTGATTATAAATCTATTGACAAATTAGACATTTGGATTGCTGAAGAGGAACAAGAGCTAGCTCTAGAGTTTGATGCTGATGATGTCATTAATTTAGAAAGTGCTATGCATAATGAAAACATTGTAGTTTTATCAGCTTCCAAGAGAAATAATGAAGGTTTATACTTACTAGCACGTCTATATTGCATAATACATAATTATTTTTTGTGCAATTATTAATATTAATTCTTGTCATAAATAGGTGAAGAAGATATGAATATTTCAGAGCATTCATATTTGAATGATGATGTTGAAAGTGGTTTTGGTTTTTGTCAATCATCTCCCAATATTTCAATCCTTACTCCTAGAGATTTGAATGAAATTAATGAGGATTTTAGTGTTGATTATTATTAGCTTTAGACTTTTTGATAATTAAAGGATTGTAAGGATAAATATTTTAAATGTCATGTTTTTAATGATGTTTTGATAATTATGTTAGACTTATATGTGGTATTATATAAGATGTCAAGTCTTAGAGAATTTATTTTTATTTAAATCATATTATTTTATTATGTTTGATCTGAATTTAGGTTGACCCCCGATTTAACCTCTGACACCTGACCTTGGCTAGTTCAATGATCGATTCAATTTTCAGTACCTTATTTTTATGTGATTAGATTATCCATATAGGAAAGTTCATGCCTTCACCTAGATATTACTATTTGTATCATATAGATCTCTCTATCTCTCCCTCCAACGGATATAAACTAGACTTGTAATTAAAATTGCATAGAGAAGATGGTATGTAAAAATTAAAATCTTACACCCCTAGTTCTAGAATTTCAAACCCTCTAGACTTAATAAAAATATTTAGATTCAAAGACTTTTTAAATAAATGATACTATTTTGATTCAAATTCCAAAAATTTAAATAAAAAAGATCATAGTCATTAGACATATTATTAAAAAATAAGAAGAAGGATCAAGAGTTGTTTACCTATAAATCTCGTAAAGTTTAATAGGGTTGTACTGTTGATCAACAGTTTTCAGTAAAAGCCCCATTAATTAAAAAAAAAAATATTTCTTCTAGCTTCTCCATTTTTGTAAAGATGGAAAATTTTGAAAAAATTGTAAGAATGTGGGCCCCAAAATTGAAAGATAGTGGTGGAATTCATGGTTAAAAAAAGATAAAAATGAGATTAAAAGTGAAAAAATAAAACAAAAAATATGGGAGTTGTAATAAAAGATGTGAGTATTGATATACTCACGATGTGACCATGATAATAAATGGTAGAATGAATTACAAAAGTTAAATAAAAAATTATAAAAATAAATTGTTTACATTATTCAAATTTTAATTTTGCAGTGAATAACACATCTCAAAATACTAAATTATTATTTATATTTTTAACATATGATCTATTTTATAAGTATTTTTTCATAAAAAGTGGATCATTAATTTTTTTTTAATTTCACCCTTTAATATTTTTTATGAATATAGGAAAAATTTTTATAAGTATGTAAGAGATAAAATATATTTTAAATATGATTCATTTAATAAGGATAAAGTGAAATTTTTTTTTCTTTTCTAGATGAAAATAATAATTTAACTATATCTCCTTAATTTCAATGAGATGGTCAAATTAAAAATAACTTATATATCGGATAAGAGGAAGTTCTAGAATGTTGGCTAGGCTATTTGCTTAATTTAAAATCATTATTTAATATATATATATATATATATAATTTATATTTATTCTTTCTTTTAGAGATAATTGTAATTTAAAAATACTATTATGATGTTAATTATGGTATATAGTTTATTATAGTATATATCTTTTTTCTTAAGATGATGCATGGGCTCACAAATTCTGAAAGAAAATAAGTTAATTATTTTTTATCAAATGTTAATTATATTTTAATCTGAAAGAAGTGAGAAATTAAAAAAACCATTTATATTTTTTAATATGCACATGGCCCTTATGTATATTAAAAAGTTACCCTCGCAGTAAGGGTAATACATTGCAAAACAGAAAATGCTAATCAGATCTCAATTTACACGGGACGATCAATGATGAATTTAAGAATATTTCTTGTGGGCAAATATTTTTTTTCTTAGATTAATAATGGGGGGAGGACTCGATAAGAAGTATATCGTTTAACTTGATTCCAAAATTTTTCCACATAATAATGAAAGAAAGAGTACGAATGTATCACAGGAATAATAATTTTTAATACACAATAAAGTATTACTTAAAATTTAATTTATTTAAATAAACTAAAGATAATACTTTGAGCGTGCAAAAATAAATTATTTTAAAATTTTAAAAATAAATATAATATTTTGAGATTTCAAAACCGATAAAAGCAGTTCATCAGTTTTCAAATTTCAGTTTTCAATAACAGCTTTTGAAGAGTGGGATTGAATTAATTATGGGATTTGATTTCATCTACCTCACAATTATAAATAAAAGTATTTATATAAGGGTAAGACTCATGTACTTACTTTTATATACGTAATATATTTATATTCAATTAAATTATAATAAGTAAATCTTAATATGATAATAAAATTAATATGAAGAATTCATTATGAAATAAATAATTTATAAATATTAATATGTCTTAATTTAATTGAAAATAAGCATGTTGAATATATAAGTTTTTTCCTTTATATAATGACTCGATTATAATTTTGAAAATAAAAATCACAGCAAGGAATTAAAATTGAAAAAATGACAAAAAAGATTTCCTAAAATAGGAAAATGACAGGTCCATATAACATGATAATTCTTTTCAAATTTCTTAAAATGTTTCTTATATTAATATCTTTTATGAAATGACTATAATGACGTAATTTAAAATATTAAAAAATATTTTAATTTAAGTAGTGACTATTTTTTTTGGTAATGACAAAAATAAGATAACAAATGATATGTTCAACTCTGTAATTTTTTTAAACCCTAGAGTTTGAGTGTTATAAATATTAGTGATTATTATAATTTAAATAATAAATATTTTTAGCAATAACTAAAATGATATGAGTAATTACAACTTTTCCTTTGTAAATTTTTTAATAATTGAAGTTTAAGTATTGTAAATATTAGTAACTATTTTGATTTAAGTAATTACTACTTTTCTTTTGATAATAACTAAAATAGGATAAAAATGACAAGTTCTGCTCTACAAATTTTTAATCACTAATCCATTACTTTTTTTATTTTATATCTTGGGCATTATAGTCATTTAAAAAAAAAGTCATTAATGTTAGAAAGGTCCTACAAACTTGAGAAAAATCATCACATTTTACAGGATTTTCTTCTCATTTGTATATTCAAGGGAGATTGTTCTATTAAAATATTAATTTTTAAATAAATATTAAATATTTTTAATTATATCTATATGATATTTTTGTTAGTACGCGTGCATACGCTCACACACCCATTTATTTTGCACTTCAGTTCATCTTTTTTATTTTATTTAACAGTATTTTGATTCAAATTTCATTTTATATATAATTATGTGTGCGTAATATTTTTTATTTAATTTTTATATCATCAATTCAATTGTTGATTCGACTGGTTGGATCATAAAAATTTTAACTTATTGGTATTTTCAATTCAATATCATGTTGGGTTTTTAAAATATTAGGAAGAAAATGAAAGAAAGGTGAGGTAGGGTTTGAGAGGGCGATACAGGTGAGAGAGAGGGGTCAAGAAAGTGAGAGATCAAAGTCTGACTTTTGAGGAACAAAGACCACAATGAGAGAAATGGGAGCTGTGAGAAAGGCGAGAGGGCAATTAAAGTTGTGTTTGTTGATATTTTAATATTTATCGTTTGGTTGAAATGATCAATGGCCCAAAATCATGATCCGTGTGTTTATTTTCAAATGAAATATGTGTGCTTATTTAATTTAAAATTATCATCAAGTCCTTATTATGTAACATATTTCATTAACAATGCCTTATAATCCATTTTGACCAAATCCATGGAAGAACGCGCTTGTCATTGAAAAAAAATTGATTCATGTTTTTTAACCCAAGCTTTCTTGTTTTTAAAAATGTTCTAATATTATGTTAAAGGTATAACTTATGTAATTAGTCTTATATATTTAATATATTTTTATCTAATCAAATCAAAATAAATAGATATTAATGTGCTGATAACAATAACAACAAGATTTTGTAATGGAATAAATATCCATACAAGATCAACATGTATGTCTTGATTTAATTGAAAATAAGCTCCTTAAGTATTATAAATTAATTATACAATTTTTACTATTAATTATTATTTTTAATAAATTATAATTGCAAATGATATCTATAATAATAAATTTAAAATAAAATATACTATATTTTAAATTTTCTACATGTACAGGGTAACAAATTATCATATAATTTTGGGCACATTGTTTTCTAAACTATACATCAAATTTCATAGGTAAAAACTATAAAATAAATCATTTATTTTTTTAATATGTAATATAATAATTTAAAATAGATAAATTTTTTTGAATACTTTTAATAAATTACTTTGAGTACTTTTTTTCATCAATCTATGTAGCTACAATCAATATTCTAGTGTTCACATAAGTATATATTAATTACGTTATTGCCTTCTTTCTAAATAATAAAGATAAAATTGATAATTGAAATAAATTTAAATTACTAAATTGTTAAAAATTAAATTTAAGAGACCAAATTGATAACTAAGACAAACTTAAAATACTAAAAGTTTCACTATCTACAAAATATATCATTTTTAATTCTGAAATCTAGTTTTATAATAAATTCCAAGCATAAGAAATTAGGTTATTTTTTGGGTAATAGTTTTTTCTTTTCAAACTAAACTCCGGCACATTTTTCCCAAACCAATCCTCAGTATGTTTTTTCTCAAATAAAAATATACATAATTTTATTTATGTTATTATATTTTTTGACTGATGTAGTCATTTTTAAAAATTATTATATTATTTTTTAAATTGAGTTGTCTCGTGCCCCTTAATTCTAAGTTTTGGCCTTGCCAGTGGTGCCACTACAATTTAGTATCTAAATAGCATGAAGACTAGTGAGTACTACTTTTTGGAGCTTAACCATAGATTACAAGTAATATAATCTTAATTTTGGTCCGCGGCATATTTTTTAGTTTCTTATGATTTGAACAATTTTCTTATTTAATTTGGTTTTCCCATTGGTATTTGTTAGTATGATAGTTGATATCTGCTTGAAAATTGAAAAAATGGCTGTGTAAGCATAAGTCCTTCTGTTTTTAAAACCATTCTTAACGTCAACTTTTTAATGTGCAGTAATTCGTTTCTTTTTTTTTTTTCCTGCTTTTAACAGTATTTTCATCAATTTGACTGATTCTTTATATGCTAATCAATATAAGACAAGTTACATTAAAGAACCTAATCTCTTCATTACAAACTCGCTCATGACTCTTTCCTCATGAGCCTCAACTTTCAAAGCTACCGCATTGGTTTTTTTTTTTTTTTTTTTGGGTACAAAAAGCGACTGCATTGATTTTTTTCCCCGGTAAAAAACTACGGCGTTGTTATTACTATTCTTTTACTAACTTATCTTTCTTTTTCACCAAAAAAAAAATATCTTTCTTTAAAATGAAACTTGTGCTACTTCTTGTTGGTATATATTCATGGATGTATGTAATTATGGGCTTTCAATAATGCTGTGCAATTATGAGCTTTTAATTTTGTACAATTATGAGGTTTTTAACATTGTATAATTATGATATTCTTCTTTTTTATATAGATCTCAAGGGAGACCTGACTATGATACCACCTATTGAAAATTGAAATTTAAATGTGTATAAAATTAAGAGCTTTTAATAATGTGGAATTACGAGCTTCCAACATCGTTTTGGTTTCTTCCTTTTCAAATATGTTCCAAGCAAGAATTGACTATAATATTACGTGTATAGGACTTGGATTCAAATGTGCATGTAATTAAAAGCTTCCAAAATTGGACAATTATGAGCTTTCAATATTATGCAATTATGAGTTTTTTAAACATTGTGCAATAAGAGGCTTCCAACATCTTTTTTTTTTTCATATAGGTTTCAAGCAAAATCTAATTATGATACTGTTTATGAGGAACTGAAACTTGAACATATGTGTGATTATAAGCTTTTTCCTTTTTATACAAGTCTCGAGCAAAATTTGATTGAAATACTACTTATTTTAAAATTGAGACTCGAATACCTGTGCAATTATGAGTTTTTAACATTGTGCTATTATAAGCTTCTGACATTATTTTTGCTTTCTTCATTTTTAGATAGGTCTCAAGTGAAATCTAATTGTGATACCACTTATTTAGAATTTTGGACACAAATGTATGTGCAATTAAAAGCTTTCAATATTGTACGATTTCTAGTTTTAAACACTTTACAATTATGAGCTTCCAATATTGTCTCTTTTGTACAAGTCCTAAGCAAAACCTAATCACGACACCACTCATTAGAAATTTGGGCTCAAATGTGTGTGCACTTTAGGCTTGCAATATTGTGCAATTATGAGTTTTTCCAACATTATGCAATTGTGGGTTTCCAACATTGTCTTTTTTCATACAAGTCCAAACCGAAACTTGACTTTAATATTATTTATAAGAAATTAGGATACAAACATGTACACAATTACAGCTTCCAACATTATGCAGCTGGGAGTTTTCAATATTGTGTAGTTATGGGCTTTTAATTTTTTTATATAAGTCCCAATTAAAGCCTAACTGTATAAGGAATTAACGTGCAAACATTTATAGTTTTTTAACATTGGGCAATTACGAGCTTCCAACATCATGCAATTATGGTTTTCCACCATTCTGAGTTTCCTCTTTTTTATATAGGTCTCAAGTGAAACCTAAATACAATACCACTTATTTAAGAATTAGGATTCAAATATATGTGCAATCAAGGACTTCAAATATTTTGCAATTAAAAGTTTTTAACATTACAATTACAATCTTCCAGAATCATCTTTTTCATAGAAGTACCAAGCGAACCCTAAATGTGATACCACTTGTTATGAATTAGGGTTCAAACATGTGTGTACTTATGGGGTTCAAACATTATCATTTTTATATAGGTACAAAAAAAAAAAAAACTGACCGTGGTATCACTTTTGAAGAACTTGGACTCAAACTTTGTGCAGTTATGAGCTTCTAGCATTATGAAAATATGAGCTTCCTCTTTTTTCATTTAAGTTCCAGTTGAAACTTGATTATGATACCCATTTGTAAGGGATCAAGACTCTAACGGGTGTTTCATCATGGGCTCCCCACATTGTGCAGTTACGTTTGCAACACTGGAATTACAAGCTTTTAACATTGTGTGATTATAGGTTTTCAACGTTGTGGAATCATGGACTTCCTTGTTTTTTTTTTTTTAAATGTAGATTACAAGGAAAATCTGATTGCGATACTACTCATTTAGAAATCGAGATTCAAACAATGAATTATACGGAATAAGGTTTTCGAGACCTGAAAAGATGATGCGAGCCCACTTGAAAGAGGCGTCCACAGAGTTAAGCAGCGGAAGGCGTGTCTTCATTTAAAATAAAACCAATAATGACCTAAAGATCATATAAAAGTACGTTCCATCGAATAGATTTATATTACTGAAGCCAGGAAGGAATCCTGGAATGCTGCTTCCAGTCGCTATTTATGAGAGATAATAACTATAGATAGAGTAATAAATTTTAAAATATTAAAATATTGAATAAGAATTCTGATGATTCAATGTACCATTTTCTGCAACAACCTCTGTACATCATCTCACAAACAATGCTTTAAAATTTTAAAAATAAAATTAAAAAAAATGCTTGATTTTAATGATGTTTGCAAGAGTATTTGGATTTGGAGAGATCCTACGAAAAGCGACTAGGTCCACCAAACATTGCTTTTAATTTTTTTTTTCCTGATTTATTCTTGATGTAATTCACTGTTCATTAGTACAATGTTTTTAGAGGCATTAAACTAGGGAAAATTTTAATAAAATACTCGTACATATTCATTTGATCATATTTATAAAATAAATCATTTATTTTAACCCTATTTATACAATACCTTAATACATAGCGCGTTCATTTTTTTCATTTTGCCTTCATTAAATACTGAAAAAGTTATTAAATGATACATTTTATTTTTAAAATACATATTTAATAAAAATAACATTAAAAACTTATTAAATTTTTAAACAGAGTTAATAAAATTTTAATTTTTTTTAAAAATTTTAGTGAAATGCTACTTATAAATAGAACCAGTGACGCTTCAAATATTTATTGCGTTTCTTAATACAAACGGTACATGTATTGAACTTATTAAAGCCTTGAAGAACATACCGACAGGGAGAGTAAATCATATTAAAAAGCACTAAAATGAAGGCGATAACGAAGGCGAATGGAAGTGAATTAGTTTGCGTGACTATTTGATAAGAGTGGTCAAAATTGTTGCTTTGAGCTTGGAAGTTGGAACCAATTGCTGGGAGTGCGATTGATCAGGTTAACGACGAAGACCGGGGGGATGATAAAGACAGATTGCAACGGATCTTAACCATAATTGGAATGCAGGTTACATCAAAAAGCAACAATTAACATTTGACCCAATCCTACTTTAGGAGAGACGGAGGAGGAGGATGCAAGAATACACAAATTGCAGAAATGTCATCCATGGCGATGCCCCGTCGCTTACGTTTCCATGCCCTTACCGCACACTCCACCAATATTCTTGCTGACTTCCCTCTGTCTTCTGATGAACCCACTATTTCCACTGCTTCTTCATTCGATATCACATCCCACACCTATCATTTACCAAATTCATCCACCCATCACCACTACTTCAAGACAAGGATACACACATTTATACACATACGCATACAGGAATAGGATAGAGTGATAAAATCTAGAAAAAACAGAACAGTTAAAGCATGCTCGTTTGAGGCGATCAAAATTGCATACCCCGTCTGTTGCCAGCACAACGAATTGGTCTCTGCTAGTGATAGTCCTGTGTGTTACCTCAGGAACCGAAATAAGGCCATAATCCTTCACGCAGTAGTCTCCGAAGGCTCTGGACATGGCCAGTCCCGGCGACTCTCCGTCGGGCAGCCACACTCTGTGAACTCCGGGTTCATCGTCTAAGCAGAACACTCGTCCCTGACACTGAATTATACGCTCTGCCTCCTCTGCAAAACATTACTTCCTTACATACATACATTGAACATTCAGGGCAACAATCATAGAAAGACGAGGAGCAGGGGACACTAACGAGGCAGGTTGGGCTTGAAATCAACAGTCAGCTGTACTGGCACTAATCTTTGATCGTCTGATGTTGTGGCTAGTACAGCCCGAGAGTCACCGACATTTGCGACAACGATTAGTTCACCCTGAACATGGCAGCAGCATTAAAGGCCTGAGATTAAGCAGTGATAGTACTTGAATGAGATAATGCACATTGAGAGCGGCAAGTTTATTACCTGCCGGACAATGGAGAGAGCAGTGGTTCCGCTGTAGAAAGAATCGATCTTGCGAGAGCGCTCTAGCTCGTGATCAATGGCGGCACATGTCTTCAAGTAGGAGTGCTTCCATATATTGAAGGGCTGTTGTTTTTTTTCATCCTCTAAGTCGAAATCAGGATCAAGAGAGGTCTGAGCAAGTGCCTCCTGCCAGTTACACAACAAAGATGGAGCCATGGACTCTCTTACTCTCTTAGCCACGAAGTGACCCCATGGTCCATGGCCGTCAAATACCCCACAGAACATCATGTCCTCTTGACATCCAAATTCCTGCAACCGGCATCAACAATAATGTTTATTCATAGGATTACATTACAGGTCTCGTTGTTTTACGATTCCACAGTGTTCTTTCATTCTCGCCTACCTCCCAAACCATGCAACAATCCTGGTTGACTCCTTTCTGGCCTCTCTTGGAAAAAACTGAGGCGAAATTGTTGGAGCCCTGGACATGGACGGTGCCAGAAGTATGAAGCATCTGGTCATTTTTCTTCGCTTCCTTGGCCATCGCTTCGGCGGCTTCTCTCCCATCGCATTTCCCAGAACTCTTCCCTTTCTTCATTGAGAACGATCTCGCCAACCCGTTGAACATGGACGATAAATGGCCCATCGATCACCTTCTGCAAACTGATACTCTATACGAGGTTCTTCTGAAACAAGCAAATTTATAACCGTTACATGCAGAGCAGCAGAGTACAGGTCATGTGGTCACGAAAAGAATGAGTAGCAGGGAAAGAAATTCGGGAACCGCCCATTGAAATGAGTTTCTTTTCTTCTTTACCCCTTTCTCAATTATTATATTTGTATATACCACACCTCCGTCTGAACCCAAACAAGGGAAAAGCAAGTTGGGTATGGGGGAGTCGTGACCAAACTAAAGACAATTTCTCAGACAGAAAGCTCGGAATCCCAGAATTTAATATCAGAAAAAGCTAAATCCTGAAACAGGTAGAGGAGGATATTCATTCCCTCACACAATTCCAGCGTTGCACCTGGAATTCTTTATTTCATTGCTTTCGGCCTCGGATCACAATTACAGGAACCTCGGCTTGGCCATTCCTGTACTCTACCCTGTTTGTGAAAGCTAAAGAAAAAGACAATAAACCATATCCACCTTATAATGTTCCATTATTTCCACCTATCTGTTCACGAAGCAAACGAGGGGGACCCGTATACTTTCTTCTTCAAGAAAACAAGCAAAAGGATAGAACAAAAGTAGGCTAAAATGGGATCCACGAGGCCAAAAGATAGAATCGTCCTTGTGCTATGCCCGGGTTTGCAAAATCTAGTTAGCTAGAAACATAGAATCCTTCACTGCCTCGCTCTTTTCCGTTGGTTTTTATGGAAACTGAATTGTTCTGCTTAATCAAAGGAAAATAGCAAGATTTTCTGCACTCTGGGATCAGAGAAAACAGAAAATTTTCGGCACAAACCAGCAGATGTTGAAAAATCAGTGTATTAGCAGAAATTTAATGAAAGAATTAGGAGAACGGCTGTGTCACGAAACAAGCAAGGTAAAGAACAAAAGTTGAGGACTCAACTTGTTTACCAACAAAATTGGTTGAAGGCAGCACAAGCCCGCAACAAAACATGAGAAGGATAAAAAGAAAACAGTAGGTTGATAGCCGTAGAGGGTACTATTAGGCTTCCCTAAAAACCGAAGCCTCGGGAGCTGGAATCAAGCAGCAGAATAGAAACGAAGCGAGGCTAAGACCTTGGATTTGGGGGAATCGGAGGGAGGCGGTGGCTAGAGAGGCAGAACCGGAGAGAGTGGCCGGAAAAAGAAAGGAAGAGGAAGAGGGAAGCTAAGAGTTCGAGAATGGGAAGGAGAAGAGGAATGACGGTCCATGAGGGGTCTATTTGTTTGGTAGCGATGGGTGGTTCAGTCTCTATATTAACAGGAGGGGGAGATGACCACAATGACGCTGCCTCATTTCATCTCTCTTTACGTACTGTATGGGACTCGCTCTATTTGTGACGCTAGCTTTTTGTAACTAAAATCGCATCTGCATCTGATTAAAATAATTCACAAAGCACCTTTCAATCTCAGCTCTCACACCAATCCGGTTAATTCCAGAACATATTAAAAATCAAACGTCTTTGTTTTCCTGGTCACATCGATGTTAGGTCGGTAATATATATATCAGCCAAAAATAATTTTGTTTAACTAAGTTGAGCAAGTATGGATTTAAGTTATAATTTATAATTTACAAGGTCTTAGATCAAATATCATGATCTTGTTAGTGTTGATATGTAACAGTAAGTCTCTCTATAAGTATGTCTCTGGCAATATATTGAGAAACTTAATCTGGGTCCACCGAACTTACTTAAATTTTCTTTTATTTAAAATAATAATTTTGTTGACGCAAATTTGGGTTCTTAGAATAATTTGGCCAACATGTCAGAGAAAATAACCTGTCTGCCCAATCTATTTCTAAATACTTGGAGGGTTGAAATATGCTTTTGCTATTCTAACTTCACACAAAATTTTATTTTAATTTTTTTAATTTTATAAAGTGTATTTTGAATCTTTTAATCTTAATACCATTGGTTTTATCATAAAAAAATTTTACATTAAACTTTTAAATGTCAAATAAATATTTTTAAATGTTAACTTATTAAATTTAATTATTTTAAAAGATCAATGATTGATAAAAGAATAATTATTTAAAACCAACTGAATTAGTGATGAATGATTAAAAATGTACTTTTTAAACTTAAAAAAATGAAATTAAAACTCATATAAAATTGGAGAATTATAAGTGTCTTTAACCACGCTTGGAACGCGGTTTTTTCCCCGCTGAGTGTAAATTATTGGATTGACGAGTAAATTCAATTTCTCCCCGGTGCTTGGATTTTGTTTCCTTTTCGTTTCGTTTTTTTTTTTTTTCGGTTTTTGGTTGGTCGGTTTTTGGTTGGTCGGTTTTTTTCTCCCTTGCAAATCGTTCCGTTCCGTTCAGGAGAAGCAATGTGATCTGCCAAAGCCAAACATCAGGAATCTGTATTATTGTGGTTGCTGCGAACAAAACTTGACCAATTTTATTTATTTATCTTTCCCTCTGTTCATATCACACCACATTCGCCGGATTATTGTGTCTCCTAAATAATAGTACATGTTCCGAATATGCTGTAGTTGACAATTAAAAAATATATATATATATATATATTTATAGGCGGAGTTCTGCAAACAAGTTATAGCAGACTTTTCTTAAGCTGATTAATGTTACTCAGTTAATTAATTACAGTAATTTAATTACTCTTTGATCGACTTTAAAATAACTTGCATGGGTTGAATGGTGAGAAATATTTCTTATCCATTTTTAAAAAATACTCTTATAAAATTAGTGTGTGATATTTAAGAAAATGTGATGTTTGAACTTTAAACAACTGAAACAGTTGGGCAGGTTGCATTTTACAAAAAAAGAAAACACACAGCTTATAGAGCCGTTAAAAAGGGTAATAAATATAAAATCATCAACTTTTACGTATAACACCAGCATAATTGAAAGAGGATTAACCCTTTATTCACAATATATATCTTGAGGTAGACTAATCTCAATTATTAATTAGTGATTGCCTCATTTGATGCTTCCTAAAATTTTCAGTTGGTACTGCTTATGGTGGGGTGGCTCCTTCCGTATTTTTAATAGGTCTAATAATATTATTTTAGCATTATCGTTTCGTTAAAAATTCCACCTATATAAAAAGTACACAGAAACGTGGTGTTAGACATTTTAGTTGAGTTTGTGTCAGTTGATTTTAGACGCATATATAAAATATTTTGTCAATCCTTTTATTAAGGGAGGAGTTAGACATTATTCTTTTTAATGGCCCCATCCATATCCGATGATAGCCACACTTTGGACGAATTTTTGGTTTTTACATTTTAAATATTAAAGGTCAGGATTATCGTGCCGACGAATGAATTATTTTTGTGTTGAACCTGGGTTGAGCGAATCAAGACATGGTTTCAGGCAAAAAAAGAAAAAAAAGACATGGTTATATAGTTTTTATATTTTCACTGTATATATATTTTAAATCAAAACGTGACAAATGAGCTTTTTAGATAAATGTATAATTTTTGTGGCTAAATTATATATTTTGTCACGTTATTACTGGAAATTACATATAAATATAAAATTTGTAAAACATAGTTTATAATTAGGGAAAATTTCAGATGGGAACCTTAACCAAACATATTAAAAAGGAGAATTATAAAATTTTTAAAATTTTACTAAAGAATCGGTATGGAATTGACATTAAGTTTGTGATAAAAATAACAAAATTGTTTTCATATAAATGAATAAAAAATCATTAATAAGATGACTTGTTCCTTTCCATACTGTATGTTATTTACTTACTTATGAAATATTGTTAATTACCTTATGTCATTTGTTTATAACTTTAGCTTCATTTAATTTCATTACAAGCGTTAATTTCATGATAAAACAATTTATTCGTTTATATACTGTAAACTGTTTATTTATTTAGAAAATGATATTCGTTTCTTTGTTTCACCTTGTTTATAACCCTTAAAATAAAATCAAGTAAAAATAAAATTGTAAACAAGTGAATTAAAAAGACAAATAATATTTTATAAGTAAACGAATAATATACAATATGGGAATGAATAAATCATCTTGTATGTTATTCATTTAAACGAGGATAATTTTATTATTTTCGTTGCAAATTTAAAAGAAAATCTATATGAGGTCTTGTAGTGAGATTTTTAAAAAATTTGAGATATTTCTTAATTATGTCAGGTCAGAGGTCTCCACATGAAATTTTTCCTTAAAATTATCGTACTTGTATCCCTTAAAATTATCATACTCTTATCAATTAATTGTCGATCCTTCCACAATTTTTTTTTAAACGAACAATCCGAAAACATTTTCTACGAGAGGAAATACACACCACAAATCTTAAAGGGCTGTGCCCTTCGCCAAATAACCATACGACGCGTGTGACGCGGAGTCAAATCGACATCAAGTCTGCTAATTAACTATGGTGAAAATCGACATGTATATGGTGAAAATCAAGTCTGCTAATTAACTATCACAAATCGAACCTTTCTCTCTTTGATTTCTCTTCCAATATCACGATTATGAGCCCTGAAGTAGTGATATTCTAGATCTGGCAGAGTTTTAGACCAAAATTACAAGTAACTTAAACAAAAATACTTGAAATTTTTGAAATGATTATACGTGTAAAACAAAATGACGGAATAAACTAAGAAGCAGTGTTTATGCGAGAGACTAAAATTTGACAGGGGCGAGAACCCCTTCTCCAAAATTTTAACAGTTGCATCGTATATATTTTCTATTTACTGCCTATTTTTTAAAATTTCTATTGTAACATTTTTTTCCTTTTCTTTTTTTAAAAAATTTTCTTTATACAAACCAAACTTGAGGTAGTATTGTGATTGCTTCATTAACTAAAGTTAATATGAGTATTAGAAGCTTTTGTTATTTAAATAAGTGGCTAAATGTATGAACCCTAAACTTTATTCATGTCACAATTTACTTAATAAAGATTTATAGTCAGTATTCATGAAAAGATTTTTTACTCAGTCAAAAGCCTACTCTTTATATATATATATATATATATATGTTTTTTAAAAAAGTATTGTGGTTGTCTCTAAACCGTGTATTAGGTTTTAGGTGAGGAGGAAACAATCAGTAGAAATGGGGAAATGGTGACAATTATATGCCCAAAGGTACCCTTAATCCAGGGGCAGGGGCAACCAAGCATATTTATTTTACATGTGAACGCCCTTGAAATGTAAAACGGTGCGGAGCAATAAGGGGGGAGAGAGAGAGGGAGTGGCCGTGTCATGATATTAGGGGGACCCACACCCACAAGGCCACTCCGGACAACTTTCGGCAAAATGATGACTCCACAGACGCTCGCCTCTCCAATCCAACGTCCCTCACAGATTGTTCTCTTGTCCGCGTCTCAATCCGTGAACCCCTGCTTTACCACAAGCCTGTCCGCTCGATTCATGCACTGTACCCTTTCCTCGCGCTTCCATTTTATCACATGTCTCGTGAATCGTCTTGT
The DNA here is from genome assembly GCF_029017545.1 of Prosopis cineraria. Classification (NCBI taxonomy): domain Eukaryota; kingdom Viridiplantae; phylum Streptophyta; class Magnoliopsida; order Fabales; family Fabaceae; genus Prosopis; species Prosopis cineraria. The sequence continues at coordinate 57,696,244 of NW_026555332.1, forward strand.
CAACAGCGTTAATCATCGTCATATTTCAAATAATAAAGACCATGTCTGACAGTTCTGACCCGATGGTTCGTGGCAAAATAGAGAGCCCGTTCAATTCAACCTCGATGGATCTCCCTATATAAATTTGAAAAATTTTAAGTTCTGATTTAAAAATTTAAAAATTTTTATTTGCTTTGAGTTTATTCAGACTCTGATAAATTTAAGTCTGAAGTTTAAAGAAACTTGATCCAAATATTTAAATTCCATTTTTATATTTTTTAATAAAAAAGTATGTTGTAGTGTTATGTTAATTGAAAAAAATCTTAATTTTTTAAGGCAAAAATTGAAATTAGTTCAAAAAAATTAAATAAAAATTTTAATAATTAAAATATTTAGGCCGGTCCAAATAATCATAGAAGGCCAAGATGTAAACCCCGAGTTGAATAAACACGATGCCTTCCGCTAGTAAAATACACACACTAGTAGAATTTAAATGCCGAAAAAGATAAATTAAGCTGTAAAATTTGTAAACCGCGTGGGGAAAAGAGATTGAAAACCAGAGCAAAGTAGTGCAATCACAAGAGGCGGTGGGAATCTTGTGTGGACCTTCCAAGGCCTGACGGGGAAATAGGCACGGGACCCACTCTTTTAATTTGGGTACGCAGTAGGTGTGGACTCCTGGAGGCCACACACTCATTGGATGTATCCGATTCCAATTCCGAAGCGAATCTTTTGCTAAATCCATTCCGTGCCCTGGTTTCCTTTTACAATCATTAAATCACATATCACTTCATCACTTCGTTATTAACATGCCCCACCCCTCTCTCTACTTACTATTTCCACGAGGACCGGAGGAGTAATGGAAAATTTAATCTGCTCCTCTCTTCCATGCTTTCAAATCATTGTTACACTTTTAATCACCATCTGCTTTGTGGCTCCACCTAATTTATTTTGTCCCAAATTGTTTGACGTCAACTTTACGCTTCGTCGTGGTATTATCAGTCACCTTGCCACTGTTGCATTCAACGTCTTTCTCCCTCCAGGATTCTCTCTTTTTCACCGACAAATACTTGCATTTTTTTTTTTGTGTGCAGAATTTTGTAGATGCTCTTAGTTCTATGTTTGACATTTCCTTCTCTCCAAGCGTGCTGAAAGGCAAATAATAAGAGAGATCTAGATGTAACTTCATCACCATTCTCCTCAAATATATGTATATATGTGCGCGCGCGCGCGCGCCTGATGGGAGACCGAAGTGAAGAAGCGTGAGTTTGTAAGTGTTGAGCGTGCTTTGTGAGAGAGAAGAGAGCGTGTGAAGTGAAGTGTGCATGTGAGAAATTATTAACCCAATCACCTCAATTTGCAATTTCAGATGAGGAAGACTTCTCCATTGATAGCAAACGCCTATCCATTAAATAGGAGAGATTATTCTGTTTCAAAATTAAAAGGCAGAAACACCATGCCTTTATTCTTGCAAGAACGGATCGGACCAAGTCAGCTACCCAACTAATCTTTATACTTAAAATACTGTTACTGTATGATTAACTTTTACTGTGAAAGACTTTTTGCTAGTTATGCATGAGGAAAGTGAGACAGTGTGAGGGATGAAAAGTCAAAGTGGATGTATGTAAATAAAGTTTCTTTCATTTTACGTGATGTGGGTCTTCGAAATGATTTCCTTGCTCATCTCTTGGATGAGATTCAGAACATTTAAATTTTAGTCTAGACGGTTAAAATTTAATATATTATTTTATATTAATTTATTAAAATAAAAAATTATAAAATAATTTTGATAAATTTTATATTTGATCTAGATTTAATTTAGACGGTCTAATTTAATATTAAAATTTTTATAATTAGTATATATTAATTATTCACATTAACTTTACATTGTTTAACAATTCAAATATAATATCTAGAGTTTGAACTGTATAAAGTACATCTAAAAAATTTAAAATATGTAATTACAAAATTTTAATATTAAATTAAACCCTCTAAATTAAATATAAATTAGAAAAAAAATAAAAAATTTATCAAAATTATTTTATAACTTTTATAATTTTATATTTTAATAAATTAATATAAAATAATTGTTAAATTTATACCAGATCTCATCTTTTAAATGAACATGCGGTGCTCATTCAAGAAATGAGTAGGACAACGGTTCCTTTGGATCTTCAGGCACATGCTTAAATATAATGTGCTCATCCAAAAACTGAGTGGGAAAACTGTTCCCGTAGGCCTTCAGGCACATGCTTAAATATAATCTGTCTATCTCATCCCTATCTTCCACGGATTCCTTTGCTTTCTCTCAAAAAACAAGACTAGCTAGCTATAGCTCCTATGTATAGTTTTCATAGACTCAAAATCGTCTTTGATTGCTAGATGAGGAAACAAAGCAGTACTGTCTGGATTCCATTTTAGGACATGGCTGGATCCAACCCATTTGCACAATTTGAAATGGGATATACATATCCCGATACATGGATCAACAGTCTTCATACGACGTAGCATGAAACAACAGAAGGATGTTGAAAGCGAGTGGGCTAGCTGAAAGATCTTTCCATGCATTATTGTTTACGCTGCTGATATGATTCCCCCTTGCCTCGTGAGATTGCGAAATCAGTGTGGCTATCGCTAGGCTCGTCGCATAGCTTCACATGCAGTGCCGAGTGTGTGTGTATAGGCACGCAGGATAGATACCCAACTCATACCTGACACTCACACCATTTGCTGTCCTCATGTCCTATTGGCCGACCTTTAAAAGACAACAGAAAAAGAAGAGACTTAATAAAATAACACGTCACCGTGAGCCACGTGATGGTGACAACAATCTGTCTGAGTACGAGCTTCCAGTACCCCTACGGAGCGTAGAGTATGAATATCACGTCCTTATCTACAAAGTGACTGATGCTGATCCTGAGGAATTTAGTATATACATCTCGGAGTGGCACCACAATGCTGTGGGAACTGCAACCGTCCTACTTTTGTATATATATTCTGAGATTCAAGCGACGGGATAAGATTGAAGAAAGCTAGTTAAACTGTTTGTGACTCAAAGGAGGTGTCATGAGTAGTTCTCCTGACGAGACTATTATCAGTTTTGTGGGGTTGAATGAGTTCGCCAAAGAAAAAGTAGCGAGAGCCAACTTGAAAGGTAAGGTCCGTCTGCTGCTGGGGATAGAATTATTATTGATGGGGTCATACTTCGCCGTCATCATTCATTTTACATTAATAATTAACACCCCAGATATTTTCTCCGGCTCTATATGCTTGATCTTCAATTCTTGATCCCCTGCATATGACGCACGTACGTCACAGGTGGATGCCTAACGTAGTTATACACCTGAAATCATCAAAAGAGTTCCCTTATTCATTATGCAAACTTGCCCCCAATTTTCTCAAGAGTTATTCCCCATGCATCCGAAACATCACCCAAATAATATCTGCAAGAGCTGCCCGTATATTTTGGAGTTGGACTTGGATCCTTTCCAACTCTTTCTCCATACATTTCTCTATACTCAATCTCAACTATTCATTTAATTATTATTTTAGTTTGATGATTTGAGATTATTAATTATAGCATTAAAATAAAGAAGATATTCGTTGCCATCACTTAAATATTTTTAAAAACAAGATCGTAATGTTTATTGCTGATAAGTATTAAATGAATTTTATATTCATTTTAATGCTATAAGTAGGAATATCAAACTATTAAATTAAAATAATAATTAAATGAACAGTTAAAATTGGGTATGGAGAGATTTATCGAGGGGGCGCCATAGTGAGAATCTAAATCCATATGAAATTATTTTTTTTAAATTGGCTGTTAAAAAAATAAAAAATATTTATATTTATATGACATATGAAATTTATAAGGGTCGCATACAATTTATATGTTATAAATAATTGTTTTTATTTATAAATAAAAAATATCACTTTCTTTTAAATTTTGTGTAAGCGTGGACCTCTACTATAAAAATTAAGTTTCAATGTCTGCCGACATTTTTTCTTGTTAAATGGATTTTTACCAAGAAAAACAAAATTTAACACGTCTAAATTTCAAATTTTTGTTGGCCAAAACAAAAAATAATTTTCAAATTTTTTACCATTATATTTAACTACAGGTTAAATTTTTCCACCAGAAAAACTAAGTTATAATTTATTGTTTTGCCCTAAGAATAACTTCAGGTAGGTATACAACTAGTTATTAAAAGTGTTTTGTTTGCTAAAGAAGCACAGCACAAAGCAAAAATAGTTATTTTTGAGTGATTTATTATTAATTGCATTCCTTTTAATATATTAAATTGTCCAATCTTCTAAAAAACTATAAATGCAAATACTGCTACAAGACATGGATTCAAAGGCCCTACTGCTTATGACATGAGAGTAAATTTATTGAGAGAGTTGAAAAGAGAATGTCAGTGTTGATATTCATCAAAGTATATGGGAAAGTAATGGTTGCACTTTCATGGTTGATGGTTAGACTGATGTTAGATAGTGTACACTGATAAACTTTTAAATTCATTCTATAAAAGGATTTGTAGAGCCTGTTGATACTTCAGATTTGGTCAAAGATGCTAAGACATTGTTTTAGTTGTTTGGTGAAATGATGGAGTGGATTGGATTAAAAAATATTGTCCATGTAGTCACTGATAATGCAACCAATTATGTAACATACGATAGGCTAATTCATGAGAAATATAGACATATTTATTGGTCACCCTGTCTTGCACATTACATGAATCTCATCATGATGAACATTGCAAGTTTGCCTAATGTATCAAACCTTGCATCTAAGTCATCAAAGGTTATCATTTTTGTGTACAATCATACTATCTTCTTATCATAGCTTAGAAAAAGACTGGGTTAGAGGGGGATTGTGTGTCCAGGAGCAACTATATTTGCTACCACTTTCATTAATTTACAAAGTATACATAAAGACAAGAATGACTTACAAGCTTTGGTAGTTGATAAGCATCTTGTTGATCACAAGTTATCAAAGATTGTAGCAGGACAGAATTTTGTTAACGTTGTCTTGGATAATAGATTCTGAAATTAGTGTTACAACATTATAGTGCTTGCTGGTCCTCTCATTTGGTTGCTAAGAATTGTTGATGGAGATGAAAAACCTTCTCTTGGTTATGTCTATGAAGCAATGACGAGAGCAAAGCATGGAATTGAGAGTTTTTGTAATAACAATCCTCATAAATATAAGCCTTACGCATACATTTTTAAAGCTTAATAGGATAAGCACTTGAAGACTAGTCCTCATACAGCAGCTTATTTTTTCAATCCTACATTCATGTATGATCCATCTTTTGATCTCAAAAGAAAGCTTACAAATGCTGTGCTTAATTTGCTTAAGGTATGTGGGATTGATGACTATGTTCAATTATGGGAGCAATTGAGTTTGTACAAAAATCATAATGATTCTTTTGCTTAGGATCACTCGAGTCAAGCAGCAAAAAGATTAGCACTTGTAATTTTTTAGTTTTATATTTTTATTACTTTTAATAACTAATTATAATTTAAAATGATAAGAAAAAATGTTGTATTTTTTTTATTGTTTTGTCGCAGATGAATGGTGGTCATATGTTGGAGGTGATATTTCACAATAGCAACAAGTTGCAATTTGTGTTCTTAGCCAAACTTCATCATTTTCAAGATGTGAGCATAATTGAAGCTTGTTTGAATGTATTCACATAAAAAGAAGAAACATATTAGATTATGAATGCTTAAATGATCTAGTTTTTACTAAGTGCAATTTGCTGTTGCATCATAGGTAGTTATATTTAAATGATCTAGTTTTAATTTATTTTTAGTTAAAAAGTAAATAATATTTAAATGTTTTCATGTTTGCTTAATAGGTCACAATTGAAGGAAAACAAACTATGATCTCCTTGATTATGTATCTATTGACAAACATGGTTTTTGGATAGCTGGAGAACAACAAGCTCCTAAGTTTAATGAAGCAGATTGTGATGTTTTGCTGCGTGAAGAGAATCTACAACTTCTTACCACTGTTAGGGATAATGAAGGTTTATACTTTTTATTTTTATTTGAGATGTTATTATTTTATAATTATTTTGAGAGAAATGATAGTTAAGAACTCAAATTGATTTCTCTTATTTATCATGGGTGATGAACATAAGAATGTTATAACTCCTCTACCTTTGTTTGATGTCATTACATTTGGAGCTCAATCTACATGTGTTGGACTTGGAGGTCAATCTACACCTGTTGGACTTGGAGCTCAATCCACTCTTCAAGCTGTTATGTTCTCAGATTTTTCATTTAGTGTAGCTTCTAATGACTTAGCAACTAAAGAACACTTGGATGAGTTTTATGGTGATTGTTGATGTTTGGATCATGATTTTGAATGTGTTCCTATGGATTAATGGTTTCTAGTTTTTACTTTGGACTTGAAAAGAATGTAATAATTATTGATTAAACTTATATGTAAGGATAATGGATTATTTTTCCTTTAATGTTGGATTGTTATATTATGGGTTAGATATTAATATTTGTGATTTTTTTTCATTTTAAATGACATTTTTATGCCTATTTAGGACTTCAATTAATAGTTCCTAAATGTACATTATTTAAATAATAATAATTTATTATTTACTGGTTCGACCACATTTTGACTTGATTTGACTATTGAACCGTGAATTCTAATAGTCGGTTTAGTTTTTAAAACCTTGTATTATAGTATGAAATATTATTCATAGAGATAACGCGCGCGCGCGCGTGCGTGCGTGACCCACTTCCTTGAGAGCATGGCTCCACGAGCAAGTGACACTTGAATTTTGATTGAATCAAATGTAAGATTAAAAGTTGAACTTTCTCAGCTAAAGAGTAAAAGCTCAAAAATAGTAATTACAACACAGCCAGATTTAACATCAAGTAAAGATTAATGATAGCCAAATTCCCAAGTTCAAATGGTACTTTATTAATTTCCAGAAGGCCTATCACGAGCCAATGAAAAAAATTATACACAATTGTTTGCAATCAAATCAATGAATTAGTGCTGTACAGTGTGGCCTTTTAAGTCCTAAATTACCACCAGTTTTCCTAAGACTCCAGTTAGTGTAGTGTCGTCAAATATTTCCTTTCACTTTTGCCTTTTTATTTTTATATTCCACCTTATCTCCATCACTAGCTTATAAATACCGCACAACCCACGCATGAATAATACCTTGTCCTCTCGTTTATATACAAAAAACCTGCAGAGAGATTTCTCCTTGGCTTCCGAACTGGCACACTTAATGATATACATGAGGAGATACATAAAACTCACTCTCATTGAAAACTGGTCTTAAATCTTCTTCACGCATGAATTCCAAAGGAAAACAAACAAGATGCCCCTTTATACACTTCAGTCTGCCAGCGTGCTCTGTCTGATCAGGGCCTATTCCCAAGTCTATGGTGGTATGACCGAGTTTCTCCTTCAAGTGAGCCATCTTTTGCCTAAGTGCAGCTCTGCAATTTATGCCAATAGGAGATCAGAGAAATCCAAGGCTGACAAGGAAAAACCAATAACATAGATGGGATAAAACTTAACACCATACCTGGAGTGTATGTGATCATTGGGTATGCAGGAAAAGACCTCATGGTATATCCTAGTATTTTCCTGTCAAACATAGGAACTAGCAGTTTATATCATAGTAGGAGCATAACAACAAAAAGGCTATTCAACATGCAATATAAAATCACAATGACCGAACCCGTGGAATATGGATCTAATTTAAAACTTGAACGAGTCTCACCTTTGCAGTTGCTGACCACAAGTCCTTATAAGTTGTATCGGCTATTGGATCACTGATTTTACCGACCTCTCCAGTATTCAGACCAAGGTGCTCAGACCATAAGGAGCAACGGAGGCTATAGGAAAATTTCCCAGCCTTCCACGATTTTCCATTCATAGATGAATCGACATATTCTTTGTCTTCAATTACAACTCCAATCTGGTTAAAATATATATAAATGAATAAGACTCAAAGAAATTTGCTTCTCAGCAGACCAACCCTTTATGGAAAGCTATTTCAAAGAATCAAAGAACTTCACTAAAATTACGTCACGTTGTAACTTTCTTACATAACCTCTGAAAATAGCAAGTTTAGTGATGCCTTAAATACGAACTATACCTCAGAGTCTCTTGAACCTAGCAAACTCCTATCATTTATATTAGAAGATCCAATTATAGCAGCACGATCATCTACAATCATCAATTTGCTGTGTACATAGACCTGCATAGATAAGGTAATTTACATCATATCATATAAATTGAAGTAAATCAATTTCAACTAGCAGTCATTTTACAATGAAATAGTCTTAATGTGCAGAGTTAAGAGAAGAGGTTAACTCAAATGGAGTTATGAAGGCAAACTTTGGAATTGAAGGGATTTCACTTGGGTAGGAGCAATATAGAAGACATGCATTTCAAATTTAATTAGATGCAAGCTATAAATGACTTGGAGGTAAAGATCGAAGAGTTAAAAATACCATAAATCACAAAATTTAAGTATTTGGGATCAATTTTACAAAATAATAATGAAATTGATAGTGATGTTATGCATACGATACTAGCAGGGTAGATGAAATGGAGGAAGGCATTAGGAGTTCTTTGTGATTGCCAAGTCCCTATGAAGCTTGAACCAAAATTTTATAGAACTGCTATAAGGCCACTAATGTTACATGGCAGTAAATGTTGGGTGTTGAAGGGGCATCGTGAGCATAAAATGGAGGTTGAAGGTGAGTATAAAATGGTGTTGTGACCTCACTTAGCAAGACAAGACCTTTGTTTTTGTTATTGTTGTTGTTGTAGTCATTGTTTATTAGTTATGGGGAAGCGAAACTCTCCAGAGCAAGGCAGCACAGATAAAGGGGAGTAGGAAGCTGCGCAGAATGTAATATGCTATAAAGTACCTGACTAGTAACCACAGGGCCACCAGCAAAAAGTCTACCATGAGAACGCAGACCGTAGAAAGAAATGTAATCTTCAGTCTTAGGACCAAGCATAGCTCTAAGGTTGGCTAATATGGAGTGTTTTTCTCTAGAGATTGTTCGATACTGCCAATGTGTTATGGCTCTCACAGTTGCCGCACCACCATCATCCAGACCGCCCTGGTAGTGGCAATTTACAACAGGAGTTATTTCAAGCCTGTCGCCTAAAGGAGTGAATACCGCGCAAAGAAGACCAGTAAAATTTACCTGGAAGCCCGCCAATAGAGGCATCACAATTATAACCCTAAAAAGTTTTTGCTCTTTGTGAGCCAGTAAAATACGCCAATATAATGCTTCCAATATACGGTTCTGTATGGTGTCATCTGATGCCAGGCCTGATATGAAAAACTGGTTCTGAAAGGAAAACAATAAAAAAGGCAAGCCGAATAAGTTTATACTTATTAAAATATAAAAGAAACAGATATTATAAGTAGGGTAAAAAAAAAAAAAATCAACTGTAACTTCATTTATTTATCACTACAGCGATAGGATGGAGAACTACAGTTCCTAACAAATCACCAACAACAAAAGAAAAGAAAACCACAAAACTCGATTACCTCAAAGTAGATAAAATATTTTGCTTTTTCAATGAGAGAACAATAAGCAGTGTGAATGCTTTCTTCAGTCTGACCTGTTCCAGCAGACCAATGGCTGACACTCCTGATTACCTGTGGATGGCGTATCCATCCAAGATGGCAGCAGATAAGTAATAATGTAAAATAATATTAAATAAATAAACAGTCCACGCACCAATGCAGTGCTCTATTGGCTACGAATTTGAATAGAATGTTCGAAGGCTCGTGGTAAGAATCAAAGACTTTAAATCTTAATGCGATATAAGCACGAAATGTAAAATTTCCATGAATCTGGTGATTCTATGATCCTATATATTGATATCAGATCCAGGAGGCATATCTAACCTGGGAACGACATTTTGTACGAGGACCAACTTCTCCATATTCCTTAGCAGTGGCGTCGCGGCAACCTTCTTCAGCTGTTTCCCACCATTCATCTGAAGCGTCCATGGGAGATTGTCTCTCCGAGTTAAAAGGATCAAATTCATTTAGAAAACCTCCCACCTGAGCATCTGAAGTTTTGTCGCGTGGATTTCGGCTTTCGCAAAAATTTGTCTGATCCATGAGATTATAATTCATATTGTTCCCAATTAACTCAAGATCTTCTCCACCAGCTTCTTGAGGCAGAAGCAATGGTATATCTTGCGGGGGGTGATTGTGACGAAGAGGAATTCTGACTTTCAACTTCTTTCTTGTCGTCATCATCTTTGCAGCCATCGATATCTGCCTCTTTGCTTCTTCCCATGTAGTGTGGGATGACCATGTGGTGGTGAGGCATAAGAAGTGGAATGGTATGTTCATTTGGAGCTTTAGTTCTCTGCGAAATGACTCGACATGTAAGAAAAGAGGAGGGAAAAGAAAATGAACAAAAGAGGAGGAAAACTAAAACATTGGGCAAAAGATATCCGGTACCTTAGCATGGTTCCAACGTTGAACAAAGTGCCGAGCAATGTCACGACAGGGAGGTCCCCAGATAGCACAATGGACATCGTGCCACGGCATGCGGGGATACTTTTCACGATCCAGTTCATCTCTCATGGTGTCTTCCCATGAATTAGGTTCAGATTCTCTGTCCAGATTATATTCCACAGAAGATATATTATAAAAAAGCTTCGACACCACCATTTCCATAAATCATGAGTTTATTGATTACATTCTCTATTCTTCAAGTAAAATTCTTTTCTTTTCTTAAAACAAGTGGAGGAACATACCTTGGGTTGTAATAGTCCTTTCCAGGCCATATGTCGGAGGGGAAATCACCCACTTTATGTTCAGTTGTGTCATAACGGCCAAAGCATAAATCTAGTCCTCCAAAATAGCAAACCTTGTAATCAACGATTACAAGTTTTTCATGATGCGACCTGAATGAAACCAAGCAGTATTAGTCTTACATTGACATTATGTCTAGTCCACCTTTTTAGTTTTTTATGAATGAAGGCCATGTTCGCACTTCATAGTATAGTTCTTACCATAAATAGACACCAGCCGATAAATGGTTGGGATACCGCAGTACTCTCACATTTTCATGAATGTTGAGAAGTCTTCTCTTACTGTACAAGCTGTTAATTTTTAGAGCTAAAGAGACCTCCTTGTACAGAAGCACGTAGATCTGCCATGGCCAAGAAAATAAGCATAAGGCAAGAAGCACATGGTTCTTTAAACTAATTTAAAGTAATAAGCCAATGTTTTAAGTATCAGACACCTCAAATCAAGAAGTCATATAAAGAACCGATTGTTTGTGGGAGAGAGAGAATGTCAAAAATGTGTACCTTAACTCCTTGTTTAGCCTTTTCTTCTAGTAATGCGTCCAGCCTAAAGGAAGAATGAGAGTGAAATGGACGTTTCAGATAAAGCTCTGGGCAAAGCCACCATCCGGTGATAAGGATCTGCATCCAGTTTCCATCTTGGGTCAGCAATAAATGTCCAGGTGTCCATTAAAACAAGCCAGGTATATATACTCTAGTTACCAATGACTAAACGGCATGTACCTCTGACTTTGCTTCCTGAATTGAGGAAGCAATTGCTTCAAATGCTGCCTTCCCATCTATAAACCACTGGGCTTGGCTTCCATCTTCAGTCAAACCTCTTATGGGAGCAAATGAACCAAAGCGATGAGGACGGCACCAACTCTCTTGAGGTCTAAGACCAGCTTCGTTAATTTTAGTAACCCAATCTTTAACTTTGGCACTGCTGCTAGTTCTCAACCTTATGCTCCGATTTCCGCTAGTTACCTTACAAATTCAATTGTTATTATTTTTGATAAACTTCAATTGTCATTATTGATTTAAGAGAAAAACAGGATTATTACAGGGACTCTTCTGTATGAAATGATAATCAATGAGAAGACGTCTGAGTTTCAAAACAAACTGGCACTAGAGAGCAACTTACCTCAAATGTGAATCTTAAGGGATTGCGATCCTTGATATGATCAGCCAAATGTACAAGGGAATCCTTATCTTCACTTGACGAAGGGAGGATATCAAAAACAATTATCTCTACCGGTTTGTCGCTGAAAGGATCATCCAGCAAGGCCAAAAAGCCAGGTTTCAGGACAGCCCACACCTAGGAACAGTCACAGACAATGTAGTCTTAGGAATAAGAGTAAGAATAAAATGTAGGCAAATTTACTTTGTATGAGAACACTACAAAGAAAATATGGCGTGTGCTCAAACCTTGGACCAGTTGTTATTACATAAACCCAGCAATTCACATGGAAAGCATGCTACATCTGAATCCCTTGAGATATTTGATAAGCGCTTCACCATTACATAGCCCTCTTTCATTTTTGATCCATAATCCTGTAAAAAGGATAACCTAGAGACCTCCAAGAACTTGCAGACCTGTAATCGAAAAACGTGTGTCAGAAAGGATTATTTTAGAACCAGAGAAGTTGCAGCGATTGTGGAAAATTAGTATTTTGCGATCAATAACAACATCAATATCATTGTTGCCTGGAGGCCATAAGGGTGAGCATAAAGGGGGTTTCTATTCTCATATTAACCACCCACTTGTATTCCAACTAACTATGAACAAATTTGTTTGTACCCGGGAAAACACCACAGACACTAGTACTAAAGTGTCATTTAAAGCTCATTTTGATTTCAGTTTCTTTAGATGCATAGCTCATGGCACCCATGACAAATAATTGGAGAACGATCAAACTGCATGCAATCTGCAAATATATCGTGAAAATCATTTAAGCAAATAAATTCATCATGAGTATTACTGCTTGGTACTTGCCTCTCGAGAATTGATAATATCCAAGTTTCCAAGGAAATGATTCAAGTAACCCTGCATTGCGACTTTTGCTTTATCTGCTACTGACTGCTGCCCTCCTAGTGATGGACGAATGATTGGTAGGGCTGCAGCGGATGGAACATATCTGATCAAGTTACAATAGTGATAAATAAATTTAGCATCTTTCGTAAAGCCCATTCAGGGGAATAATCTAAAGAATTTAAGGTATGTTGAGAGGTTTAAAAATGCATCATATTATGGCAATATAAATTGAGATACCTGTTCCTATATCTGTCTTCATTATGCAAAGGCACAGCCCCGTCGTCAGGTTCTTCAGTATCTTGCACCATTGCTGTTTGATCAACTATTCCTAAGCTTTGCAGCCATTCTTTTACCTTAAGGAGAAAGTTGAAAATAAGAAATCAGGCAGAATATCAAAGAACTAAAGCAAATGGAAGCATAAACATATATTTATACTTGATGAAGGATCTAGTTATAAAACTTGTGTGGATGCATGAGATAGGGAAACCAATAAAAGATAAAAAGAAAAAAATGGCCACAAAAATGCAAAATATACACAAACCTGCTCTTGCTTGTCATGAAATTCTTTAATTAATGCACGCTTCTTCAAAGCGAAATGTAAGTAGAGAACTTGTGAGGCTTTCTTCATTAAGCGCCATTTGAACTGTGTCGAACAATTTCAATTATTATCAATAAATTAGCCGGATATGACTTGCAAAGAAGTAGCCAGAAGTAAAGAAGATCAACGTTCCTTTAAAATGACAGAAGCCTCTGTTAGCATGAGACGTGAACATTTACAAACATATGTTCGTAGAATTTTTAAAAACAGCGAAATGTGTCTGGCCAAGTGGAATTGGCTACACGCAAGAGGCCGTTTGACCCTGCCAACAAATATATCATCTTGCGTGTAATGTAGTCGCAAAAGTAATTTCAACTGATCAGCTCATCCTCACCGATAAATTTTAGAATCCAATAATCAAATTCTGCTAAAAATGATTTGCGTAGCATAATTGAGCACAAGAAAGAAGTATCACAATCACAAACAATATTTTTGCCAATGACTTAGGCCACAAGCTTAAGCAAACAACACTTGAAATAGTCTATGCATAGTTCTCCCACCCCTTCTTCGCTTTAACTTGACGTGATGAAGAATTAGAAAGCAAAAATGAGATCCCAAAAAAATCCCCATCCATGAATTCTCTGATCAGCCCAACAAGACAAGACCCAGGAAGTACGATTTGATTAGTAGAAAAACAAAGAGGCAGATCTGAAACATGGATACGCAGGTATAGAGAGGGCGAGAGTACCTGTTTGTACTCCAACTCAATGGTATAAGACAGAAGGATTGGACTAATATCTCCGGTGTCTGGTCTGGAAACAGAAACAATGGTGGCCTTTGGCAATTCTTCAAATATCCAATAAGGATCGCCGCGTTGCCTCAACGACCGGGAAGTCGGCAGTGCTTCTGACATTGCATCGGAAGGTTCAATAAGACACTCCGTCGACGTAGCGAGCCCTCGAACAATTACGCACGCGAATCAATCAATATCACAGTGTATATGGAATGAGTTTGACGGAGTGATTGTGAACGAAGAAGCAGAGACCGCAGAGAGAGCGAGAGGACTGCGCATGTGCACAGCACTTGAGGAGATCGAAAACGTAACAAACAGAGGATGGCGCCTTTTATAGTTTTTCAGGGACTCCTTGGTTCCAGGGACTCCATCACCAGAACGGAGACTCGCTGAAACGTGTCCCAACTATATGTTACGGCATATGGGATTAAATTTTTGTCTCTTAAAAAAAAAAAAAAAACTCCATCTTGGATCCCGCGGATTATTCTCCCTCTTTGGATATGATAATTGATCGATTGAGGATATCATAATTGGACGTGGTTTTGATACGAACTGTGGATATTAAAAGAAATTAAAATGGTAGCATCTTTTATTTATTTTTATATCAGTAACATCTTCTAATTGACAATTTAATTTAATTTAAAAAGTGACGATAATGCAAATGAATCTGAACAACCAAAACGCAAGGAGCGCAATGGTGAAAAGACGAAAATGCAGGGAGTTTAGGAGTCGAAATTACACGTGGCAATTGTGTGGCCTGGTTGGATGGAGATAGGATGATGTGGAAGGAGAAGGACGAGGTGAGGAGAAATAGGACGTTGGGGAGAGTGGAATGCCAGAATTACCCTCGTGGAGAGAAAATGCAGGGGGAGGCGGGGCATATCCGAAGGAGGAGGAATCTGGGGAGAGAGAATATCCAACTCTAATATGCTGGCTGCACAGAATATGCCGTTATTGCAAATGATTGGCTCTTCCCCTGAATTTAATTCACAAGCCAAGCTCAGCTCATGCACTTTGGCTACGCATCTTCCCCTAATTGGCTGCTTTCCCATTCTTTCATTAATTAATCCAACTCCCACTTTTATTGCTTACGCTCTGCCTTCCAACCTTCCAACTTGTCTTCCGATTTGTTGCTTCACGCCAAACCATCTCTCCGGATTCATCAACTCCACGTGCTGTTCCTCAATCAACTAAACATTAAACTTGAGTGGGAATGTCGGAATGATTCCCTGACTAGCGTGAAAACTTTAAGACTGCTATTTATTGGACTTAACAAGTAATACCAACCACCATATAGTCGTATCCAAGAGAAATAAAATTACAGCTAAATTAAGGTTATTCCATAACGAAATTGAAAAGAATCGATAGAAAAGCAGGCTTGCTGCCAAACAGTAAAACCAAAGGGCTATTACAAAAGTCATTCCTACATCCGACCGGCCCATCAAGGTTACACGTGCTGCTCAGAAGAAAAAAAAAAATCAAGGTTGCAATTGCAAGTCAATCCTGTGTTTTATGAGAGCTTGCATCGAACACACAAGCAGGCCACGAGAATTGGAAGGTATTAAAACCCAAATTGAATCGACCAGTCAAACCGGATTTAACTCGAATTTAGTTGACCCGATTTAACTCGGCTAGTTTGGATTAACTCGAGGTAACTCCTGCACCTGGACAGCTTAGACGGGTCACACGAATTAATGTTTACATATAACCTTATTTCTATATTTTACATACCAAACAATAATAGTGTAAGAATGTCATCTATTTTTTCTAACATATCAAACATATTTTTAAAATTTAATTTTATTTTAGTTATAATTTTTTATTTTAATTTTATCAAAAAATTTTATATTATACCATACAGCCTTAAGGATCTACCTAATGAAAAGAATGAACAAAATGGCGTGAGTTTTTAAATAAAGAGAATCACACATGGTCCTCTTCTAAAAAAAAATTAATGACAAATAAAAATTAATAATAAATTTTATTTGAAAAAAAATAAATCATATCTCCATTATAATAATAATTTATTTTTTACATTTATTTTTATTTATAATTAAATTTTTTAAAGGGGTTGGATGGGATTTTTTTTTAAAATATATTCCACGTGAATAAGAAAACATAGGCAGCTCCGGTCAACGACGCAGAGAAAAAACCAGAAAAGGAAAAAGAGTAGCAGACAGATGTGAAAGAGGAATCGAAGTGATCAAGGTTGTAATTTGTAAAAATAAATAGAGCGGCGACCCGATGTGATGAGACCGATGCAAAACCCCCTCTGCTTCGATCTGCAACACGCAACACTTATATTAATTTTCACTTTGAGAAGCGTGAAGGAATTGCTTTGACCCAGCATTCCAATTTTAAAAAAACGTGTCATCCCCCTTATTTTACTATTTTTTAATATAGACTCTTTATAAAAACATAAATATTTTAAAACCATTACTATTGTATAGTTACAATATTTAACAATTTATTAGAAATAAAAATATATTTTGTTTTTATATCTAGTCTAATATATTATACAAATACATAATTATTTTTAATGTTATATTTTATTATTATTAAAATTAAAATTATGAAGACCTTATTTTTATTTTTAAAATTTATATGAACTTCCCTTAAATCAAAATGTATGCCACACAAACCTCCCTTCTAATGTTAAAATTCTACTTCAATCATCCAACCGAGTAGTTGACGGCTAAATTTTAATGATGATATTTTATTTTAACCAAAATGGCCCTACGTGGCATTTGTATTTCTCAACAATCATTTAAACTCCTATCTTTGTGAAAAAATAATTTTAACATATATTTTCACGTTTCTGTTACATTATTAAGATGAATTATCATATTATGAGTTGAATAGTTTTCCTGTGCATAATTTTTTATTATTACAATAATTTTAAATATTTAAACTTATTTATTTATTACTCAAAGAATATATATTTTCAATTATTTTATAAGATTATTAAATGACATAATTTTGAACATGTGATATTGATATGTTAATTTTTTAAGTTAAAATCATATTATATATTTCTTTAGACTTATATTTGTTAAAAAATTACTCATAGTTTCAATCACTTTGTTTTTCCTTTGTTTAAAAACTGATTAAAGTTTGTCTATGTTTACTACAACATTAAACAGATAACTAATAAATATTAAACAAATTATTAAAAGGTAAATTAGAGGTTTAGTACGAAGATTGGTTAATTAGTAAATAAAATTTATTAAAATATAGTTTTCCATTTAAAAATAATATATTTCTAGAAATTAAAAAATATGTTTAATTTTGAGAAATGTTTATGAATAACAAATATGTTTAATTTTCATTTCAAGCTCTTTAAAAAAACCAGCATAATGTTATGTGATTATTTCATATAAATTTTGTTGGTACGTGCTTATATAAAAAAGGAGAAAAATTATTTTAAAAATTTTACACAACAATAAAAAATATCTTAAAACCCCACCAATTACACAAATCATTTTGTAGTTTTAAGGTACTCAGGTGTAATTAAATTTGTATATACATTTACTAAAATACCATTCCTTTTTTAAAAAAAGCTACCTCTCTCCACCAGCCCTCTCCTCCCCTCCCATTAGGCTTCGCCGGAAAACCACTTCTGCTCTTTTCTGCAAATCCACTCGTAATGCCCATGGGATTGCCTTTTTTGTCCTCTTCCTTATCTCCTCTCGTGTTATTGGATAAACAAAGCTGAGGCACCCCACCTTTTTCACGCTTTGCATTTGATGATGATCTTCTTCGTCTTGCTTCTAATGTAAAGTGTGCGAGTCAGTACAGAGCCAACTCGGGATGAGCAAGCTCTCCTTACCGTCATCTCTCAGACCCCACATGCGAATCAGGTCAAATGGAACGTTTCCGACTCTGACTGCAGTCTAATCGTCTCGCCGGCGGGATCCAGCTGATTTCTCCAATTTGATGTTTCTTCGTAACATTTACCTCCAGGATAACCAGCTCCGGTGAGTTTCCTATGTCTCTGGCTCAGTTGGGTGTTTGATGCACTTGGATCTCTTGTCCAACAACTTTTCAGGTCCAATTGCTTTCTCAATCAACACCCATTTGACCGGTCTATCCTTGCAAAACAATGGATTCACCGGCGACCACGGGAGTTTTGTCTAACGAGCATTGTTCATAAACTCGGACGGGTACCCTAAACCGGTGAACTGGTCACCTACAACCCGGCTTCATATGAATATTTATTTATTTAAGAATTAATGACTTGTTTAAATGTCACATTCTTTTATATGAATATTTTTGTATATTTAATAAAATTATATTATTTTAATTGTAATTGATTTGATTTGAAGTTGACCGCTAAGTCAACTAGTTCAATGATTACTCTAGTTTTCAGTATTCAAGTATCATTGTTTGAAATTCACTTTTTCTATGATGGCTCTGTTGCTCTCATCCGGAAAACTTCGCTTCTACCTGAGCAGCCCTCCTCAAGGGAGGAAGATGACCAACTGAATAGGGGTGCGAAAAAGATCAAAGGAGAATGGGAGGTGGAAATGTGAATGGCAACTCTGTTTTGGATGGGAATTGGCCTAAACTCGGAAGTAACGATGTGAAAGCTGGAGCTTCTTCGTGTAAGATGTCTTTTGCTCTTAAGTTGAAAGGTGCTCCCAACGAAGAAGAAAAGGGTATAGGTGAAAATGCATCTGATGAGTTTGAAGATTCAGATTTTGAGAGATCGAAGGAGGAGAATGGATGAAGAGGAGCCAGACTGTACGATTAAGATGTGTGGCAGTAGGAACGGGACTCATGGTGATGGGGGTAGGGTTGACAGGACAAATTGTAAATGGATGCCCCCTCTTGAGAATTGGTTTGAAGTCAATGTTGATGGAGCTGTTTGTGAAGGCTCTGGACGTGCAACAGGTGGTGGGGTTATACGCGAGGTTCTTCTGGGAAGTCGAGTTGCTGGTTTTAATCAAATTTTGGGAATCTGTCTGCCTCAGGAAGCTGAAGAATAGGCAATCCTAGGGGTCTTGAGACAGCTTGGGAGTTTAATGGTGGGGTCTGACTCAAAACTGACTATAGATTTTTTTAACTAGGCAGTACGCAGAGCGCAGTGACGCAGAGAATCGAAGACTTCAAAACTAGGAATTGGCAACGTAAGTTTCAGTTTATTCCTAGAGAAATCAGTAGAGTGGCTGATCACGTTGCCAAGAATAGTTCCAGTAAGGAGAATGAATTTAGTTTCATAGATGCTACCCCAAGCCATTTAATGGCCCTGATGGAGAGTGATTGTATGGGATGTCAGTCCCCACGTGATGTTATGTTTTTGTGATCTGTAGGGACTTGTTCCCTCGACCTTTAAATAAAAAAGAAAGAAAGTATCGTTACTTCACTTTCCCAGTAGATTTTGGTACACTAGTCCCTTCTAATTCAGACAAATGTCAGCAAATTACATGTTAACAAATATTATTGATCCTCTGCACTCTGCTTCTTCCCCCCCCCCCCCCCCAAAAAAAAAATCTAGGCCCCGCCTTCAAGCCTATTATCCAATATGCCAGTGTACTTCACTGTGCCTCGCAGGCACATTCTTGAGAAATACTTTTTATTGGGAGACCCAATTTCGACAAAGATAGTGAACCTTGGCGAGAGAAGCCATATAGTCATCAGATCTGCAGGGAAGCATGGAAACGTCATGTTTATGTGTTGCAGTCTTTACGCACCTAACAAATGTGCAGAATGCATAGTGTTCAAAACCAAACCTTTGTCCATAGGGTGACTGGCAAGCAGCAACTATGTGATGCTTAGCGCCCTCCTCATTTTTCTACAAATTAAAAAAAATTAATCAATTAATTTATATAATTTTAATTCAATTATAACTCAATTTTTAAATTTTAACTCGTTATAATTTCATCCTTATAACTCAATTTTAAAATTTTAACTTAATATAACTCAATCACTATGATTTTAACCATTCAAAAATTAATCCCTATATTTTAAAATATAAGATTAGAAAAAAATTAAATCTTTATGATATTCATCAAATTAAAAGTTTTAGTTAAAATTAATCCCTAAATGTCAACATAATGTCAATTTTTAAAATTTTATTTTTAAGATATAATAACCAATATTTTAAATGATTAAAACTATATAAACTGAATTGCAACAAATCAAAATTCAGATATTAAATTATCATTGAATCAAAATTCAATAACTGAGTTACAACCAAATTAAAATTATGAGAATCAAATGATCAATTTTTTCAATTAGAAATAATCAATTCATTCCAAAATTCACATGTCGTCTGAATCAGAAATTAAAATAAAAGTGATAAGCAAGAGCATTCCCACACCAAAAAAAGGGGCCATACTAACAAACAATTATGTAAAACTAGAATGTAGGCTTATGATTTATGTAAAACTAGAATGTAAAACTAATAAGTTGAAGATAAGCCACATTGTTTATGGTTTATGAATTATGAATAGCATAGACTACATATAAAGATCTCAATTTGATCAATTTGTGTTTTTTTTTTTTTCCTTCGGGCCAGGAGTCTGATAAATTAGTTTATTGGGGTAGAAATGAGTACTCTATGAACGGGCTCCATAAAAGGAAACAACCGCAGCGGCAGGAATTCAAGCCCAAAACTTTTAAGCGATCCGCTGCCATTCAAGAAAACAAGCACCTTCTACAAATGGTTACGCAGTGATTCGAACAATGTACATCTAAAAGCCCTCGTCTCATTCAGAGAAGATGCTGTTTTTCAAAATTGTCATTCAGGCGAGGGAATAATGTTCTAATTGACACGGTCGAGTCGGTGTTAAAAACACCTTGTCAACAAAGGAAAAGACAACACGAAGATTGAGAGATGACGTAAAGTCGCAACATCAATAATGATATCTATCAGTATATCATAATATAAATCTCACATGTGACAGTAAATCAAGGATTGCAAATTGAGACACTTGCAAAAAAGAGGAAAATTTATCAAATCCTTGTGCAATGGCTTCTTTATTCAAACATCTGTATAATAAAAGACACATGAAAATAGAACAGAAAGAAAGATTCGAATAAAGCCTCTGAAAATGTCAAAGTAAGAATAGGATGAGTACTACTGAAACAGCATAGCTTTCTTGAGTTATGATAAAAAGAAAGAAAGAAAGAACCCAATAATAAAACCAATTATCTATCTTGGCATAAACCATAAAATCAGCACCAAGTCATAGAGAAATATCTCTATATTGACTTAAGAGTCATAGATGTACATGACGGCAACTTGGCACCATGATCTCCATCAGGCATGCCCTCTAAAAGCAGCAACAGTCCGTGAAGAGGGCCATGCTTCTTTTCTTTCTTTGTTAGTTTTTATTAGGTCATAGTTCAGAGGCATATCAGTATGGTGGGGAAAAAAAATACAGGGAAATTTAAGGAGTTGCCGGAATACCTGAGATTCGTAATAAAGCCCAGCATATAGTGAAGCATAAAAAGACTCATTTTCTCGGCCTTGGGAAAATGCAGCCACAACCTAGTCAAAAATATCAATTGCTTGTGTCAGACATTGTTCTAGAATTTCAAATAGGCATCTATACAACATAATCGCGTTAACTTATATCTATACACATACACATACACATACATACATACATACATACATATATATATATTTCTCAGCCTTCCGCACAGGGAACTGAACATTTATATGAATTGCACACTGACCTACTACAAGTCAAGATGAGCTGTGAATAATAGTACAGAGGAACAAATTGTAAATAAAGTATCCTTACTCTAAGTCTAAGACGAAACAATTTCCGAATGAATTCAAAATAACCATGCAAAACCGCGAACCAGAGAGTGCCCCCCCCCCCCCCGCGGGGCCAACCCTTGTTGTATACGAAGTAATCTTTCAAGACAGAAGCTCAACGGCAACCCTTGTTCAAGTATAGACAATAATTCAAATTCGGCTTTTTATCAGGTCAGACTAATTGCAGTGCTGTTTGAAAAAAACCTAGCTCTACCATTTAAAGGACTGAAATCTTGTAAAAAATTAACAAAGATCGCGGGGTTATATGAAGTTCAACTTTCTTGTAGATTACATGTATGTATTCCATCGTGAGTCAAAAAGCATCAAAGCAAAGCACACCTTCTCGGGATCCCCACCATCTTTAAACATATTATATGCTGCCCTCATAACAGGCCGCCGGTCGCTGCCAACCTGGATTCAATTAATTAGTAGGTAATATCTTGAACATCTATATAGTCACTTTCATGTCAAATTCCTAGTAATGGACTTATGACTTGCCTCAAGAAATCGCTTCCTTGCTTCATCCACTCCATACAGTTGAGCTTCGCACAGAAAGCACCATATGGACTCCTCTGTATCATTTGGATTTTGTGCAACATCTAACCGAAATTGCTCCGCTCCTTCTTCAAATCTATCGTATGAGGAACACAAAGTCTTAATTCGACCGGGCAGGGAGTAGTTTTATATTTCATAGAACGACATTGAGAATCAAATATTTCTCCTAAAAAGGAAATGAGATATGCATATACATACTGAAGGCTAGTATTAGGATTTAGGAAAGTCAAAAAGCCAAAGATATCGCATTAGCACCTGTCGAGATAGTATAGTGATAGTCCCCTTTGCCAAAGATCTGGTACCAACCAAGATATCCATAACCAATTCCATGTAAATTGGCACAAATATCAATATTCCAAATTCACACAAGCGTTTCCAAAATTTATAAACCTACATGCCTTTTGACGAGGGTCCAACGCAATTGCCTTGTCGAATTCCGCTAAAGACCCCGAGACATCACCCTTCACAGGTAAAAGCACCAGAAGAGTGACAGACACTGGATTGGCCAAAATCCTAGCAGGGGAAGAATGGGAAGGAAGCTGCTCTTTGATAAAAGAAAATGAAGAGTACCTGCCTAAAGAGAAGCATTCCACGTCGAATTGAAAGCACAGCTTCACGGGCATTGTTGGAGCCTCCGGTTAAAGCGTCCCAGATGCCGGAGACTGAAGGAAGGAGAAGCCTCCGGGTGAGGGTGGGAGGAGGTTTCAGGTGATGGAAAATTGCTGAAGGGATGGGACTAAGGAAGGCCGACTTGGAGGGGTTTTTCAAGGAGACTGAAGAAGCAGAAGACACTGAAGGAGGATTTGAGGAGGGAAAGATTATGGCTGTAGGTCTAAGGTTGAGAGTAATCGCCATGGATGGCTGAAAGAAGAGAAGCGAGGATGAACAATCAGAAAAATGCCACGGGGAGATAGGTAAGGCCTGTGACGTGGGAGCGGAAACGGTTCAATTCTCATAGAGGGAAAGAGAAATAGGGCACTGAAGCCCCACGTCCAGCAATGACCATCGTCTTGACATATGGAGTTTGCACTATTTGGGCTGGCCTGGTAAATATGGCCCATTTTGCATAATGAAGAAGAAGCCTGTAGTACCGTGCCACCTGGGATTGAGCATAATGAAAGGGACTGTTCCTTGTAACATAATGGAGCAATATTCAAATTTATTGAATGAGGTTTTAATACTTGATGTGTCTTGAATGAATTTGTCTTTAATAAAACAGTACTTTCAGGGGCAACCAAAAAAAAAAAGAAGAAGAGACTCATGGTGTGACAAAAAATATTACAATGATTATTGTGAAGTGATAGTAGATTGTTGTTTCATGATACATCGATTAAAAATAAAATTGAATTTAGTGTTATTAGATTTATCAGTCTTTTTATAGACTTAAATTTACCATTCTTTAATATAATTTAATTTGATTTAAATTTCAGTGATGGAAGTATCAGAAAATTCATTAGATTTGTCATTTATGGCATGCTCAAAGTTTGCCTACTATTCAAAAGATAAATTTGCTTTAAAATATTCAATGTTTTAATACGCTTTTAACTAATTTATATCCTTTAATAAATTTGTTAGTGACATTTAAAATTACATATTCTTTACATGCTTGTCATCATTTCATGGGCTGTCTTGATTGGAAAATTTTAGTAATGATGCCCCTAATTACTTATGTTATTAAAAAAAAATTCTCAATGCGAGGTTCAACGAGGATCATAATCGATACTTGAGCAGAAGAACGTAAGTCACGAAATCGAAGGGGAAAGGGCCGACTTCTAGCTCCTCCACAATTCCAAGATAGTTTATCCATAAACAATTAATAGGGGATTTAGGCACAATTGCCAACTGCCACGTCAGCCGTATCCATGTTATCATCTGAGAGGCTATTATCTTCTTTCATATCTTTAACATTTGTATGTGGATCTTCAACCACCGCCGGAGGTAAGAGTGGATTACGATCAAGGGGTTTAGTCTTAGTTGGAACATCATTTTCGATCTGGGTAAATAAGATATCAGGGTGAAGGGTTAAAGATGAATCAGAGGAGGGGGTGTAGGTGTAGAACGAGTGGAGGGTTTTTTTTAGTAAAAGCAGATTTGTTTACCTTTGGGTTTGGAATCTACAACATTTATTGAGCCATGGGACACGTGATGAGTATGTGGAATAGGCCTTCTTTTAGAATCAAAGGCCTTGGGTTGTGTTTTGTAGTGGTCTCTTGGGCCAGAAATAGGGTGGCCTATAGTAGTGTCATTTTAGGGAAGGCTGAATGGGTTCTTTTAAGCACTTGGCTTATTATTCTCTTTGCCCTGTTTGCAATCTGCCTCTTTACTTTTTCTTATGAGTGGGTTCTGCTCCACTTTTAACTAGCTTGGTAGAGTTAGTCTCAAAACCTGTTGACTGAGTAAAAATTTTGGGGGTTGCTTCTGCAAATGCATGGCCGTCATTTCCCCCCTCGTCTGCCAAATCTTTTCACATAGGCACAATAGCATCAAATCGTGTGTCTTGAGTTGATGCTAAAGGAATTTTTTGCAGTTGATCCTCTTTATGGACTAGGGGACCACCCCCCATATCGTGGAGTAGGATGAGGCTTGCCGCTTTGAGGCACAAGCATCCAGGCATTGTACGGATCATCGTCTATTTGATGTGACGTTAAGGTTGACCTTACCGGAGTAACAGCGACAGTTGCCTTCTGGATTTGAATCCCCTTGCAGAGTAGGAGAAGTGCTTTCTGAAGTTCTAAGCAGGGACAGCTTAATCGATTAGGCTGTAACAACCACGGTTAAAGCAGATTAAATCAAGGCTTTCATATTCCACTTGGAATAAATGCTTCCTCGTAACAAACTTAGGAACTAGTTTCTTGCGGAGATCTATTTCTATGCTAATACGTACAAAACGTCC
The DNA here is from genome assembly GCF_029017545.1 of Prosopis cineraria. Taxonomy (NCBI): domain Eukaryota; kingdom Viridiplantae; phylum Streptophyta; class Magnoliopsida; order Fabales; family Fabaceae; genus Prosopis; species Prosopis cineraria. Next base: position 57,721,633 of record NW_026555332.1, read on the forward strand.
TCACTCCACATCGTGAACATCTTCCTTGATTTCAGAAAGAGTCTTCACATCGACCTTAAGTGATCTGAGAATACGGTTACCCAAACGCCAGAGATAACGCTTGTTATAGTACGGACATGGGGTTTGTGACTCTGGCCCAGATAGCTAGCTTGGTTAGTTGATTGCTTAAGGGATTAAAACTCGGCGTCCATCGTTAGACAGCCAAGCAGTGCCCGGCAATAACCAAGGGTCCACCATGAAGGATATGCTTGAAGTCGTCAGTACTAAGTTTTTTGACGATACAATAGTTATTTCAGAGATCAACTATATGAATATTAGACATTCCCCAAAGCTTTGATAGTCTGGATTTCATGGACCCATAACCCAGCTTATACCCCAGTAAGGTGACAACTAATGAACCCTTCCAAGGCAGGCAGAACTCTGCCCATTCATCGTCAGTTACAGGAACTTCTGGGTTTTTTTTAAGCCATTCTTCCACAACTTCATCCGGAGCTTCGTCAAAGCTTTCTAAGACGTCTTCTTCGGAGTCCATCGGCTCTTCATCTTCAATGAAATAAGGGTCATTGGCGATGCCATTATAGCCTAGCAAAGAGTCTCGGTACGAGATAGCTTGACGCGCTGGGGTCGGCGATAGTTGGTCGGCAAGCTTTTTATCCTGGTCCATAGGACTAGTTGAAACCTGACTATTCATCGGAGCGTCTTCTTCTACTGGGGACATTGGTTTGTCCTGTTCCATAGGACTGACAGGAGCAGAAAGAGTCTCAGGGTGAATCCTCTGTACTGAACGAGAACGACATCTTCTTGTTCTCGGAGAAGACCGGTTTGAGGTAGGCTTCTGGACGGAATCCTTTTTCTTTTTCTTATTACGACCATCATGGTTGGGTTCGGAGGTAACCTCCGAGAACCACTGGATTCAGGGTTCATGGAAGGTCAAGCACGCGGAGTCTTTTCAAATTTGACATACATTGAACCTCTTGAAACACTCCCACTGGTTCGTACAAGGTCTAAAAAAAACGAGGAAAAAATGGGGTCAACAAAGAACTCGTCGGCCTGAATATTTGCGATGACCATGTAACTCGAGCATAACATTGCTGACAATTTAATTAAATAATGACTGAATCCGCGTCCTAAGAGTAAATAAAAAGGAACAGCGTCGTTTACCCAAAAAACGGAACAGTGTCAAATGAAAAATCAAATAGACAAAATGACTGACAATCTGGGATCTGCAGCAGACGCAGACGGCCCACGTGCCATTTGTTAAAACGTATGCGAGGCCAGGGGCGATGTGGCCATGACCCTAGGAATTGACATCTACCTGAACAAGTACACTCACGCGCTTGAATTTGGGGAAACATTTTGGCTAACTAAAAAAAAAAAAAAAAAAACTTGGATAAACCGACCAATATTTTTAACCCTGATTTACAGCTCGACCAGCATTAATTAATAAACAGTAATAATAGTAATAAAAATAATAAGCCGACCTGGCCTCCATTAATAATCATAATAACAATAATAGTATTCTTCCTCTTTTTTTTGTCACCTTTTAAGGAAAAATGTGTTTCAATGCTTATCTAGTATTAGCTTTTTTAATGTATGGATAATGAAAACTATAATAGCAGAGGATATTTGAAATTATTAAAATTTTAAATGATTAAAGTATAAAAATAATTTAAAATTATAAAAAAATAATTTCTTTAATCATATATATATGGTAAAAAGATAATATTTGTTTTGATTTTATTTGTAAAAAACTTTAATAGTTATTATGTTTATCATCTTATCTTTATTAAATATTAAGAAATTTGTTAAATATCAAAGTATTTTATTATAAAATAAATATTTTATTTTATTCTTTTAAAAAAATTTAATAATTATTATGTTCGGCTTTATTATCTTGTTCTCATGCTTTTAGACAACTGTCGGTATCTGATAGTAAGTAAGACACCTATGATCGGGATATCTTTGGAAGCTCGGACAGAGAGAATAAACGGACACCTCGGGGGTTACACAAGGCACCTTGTGATTTCTTACAATTTCACTCGCCTCCTTTCAATGGACCAGAATAGATCTTAGTTACGAGTCACTGGAAGTAATTTGTAAAATTCAAATGCTTAATTATACCCGCCTAAATTTAAAATCGCAATGGTTTCGCAACAATTTTTTTTAAAAAAACAAACCATTATTAAATTAATTTCTGGAAACAAAAGTGCGAGACTCTCTTAAACTCGATGCACAGATTGATTTAAATTTATTGAAGGAATGTGATTCCTGTGTTAAATTTTAATTTTTGTTTACATGTCGTATTGTACACCGTGCAAACTTTTTTACTTATTAAGAAAAATGTATTTCACATTATAAACGTATATTAGTATATAGAGGATGCAGCCTGAAAAACATGCATTTTACTGCTATATGTGAACCCACCGCAAAGCGTTGGGGAAGGATGATGGCGACGCAATTGGACCCAAGCTAGTGTGAAGGCCGAAAATATAATGACGAAATAAAGAGGGCGGGACAGGGGAGACTGCCGCCTGGGGAGCTGCTATAAATATGGTCATCGAGGATCCTTTCCCCATTTCCCTGTCCAAGATAGCAATCTAAGTTCCCTCCTTACCTTTCTTTCACGTATATCACCACCGCTGCCTCTCATGTCTAACATCGATACCTTGCCGGAGGACTGCGTCTCTTCCATTCTCTCCTTCACTTCGCCGGCCGACGCCTCCAGATTTTGCTTGGTCTCCTCCTCCCTCCGGTCCCCTGCTCTCTCCGATCTCCTCTGGCTCTCCTTCTTGCCCGACGACTACAACCACATCGTCTCCAGGGCACTCGCCCCTCTCCTCTTCTCTTCCAAAAGAGACCTCTTTCACGCTCTCTCACATCCGATTCTCATTGATGGTGGCTCCAAGGTTACTCCCTCTGCTTCTTTCCCTCAACTCCCTCCTTCTCTCTTTCTTTTCTATTAATTTTTTAATTTTGTGTTGAAGTGCTTCCAGTTAGACAAGTCTTCTGCTAAGAAATCTTACATCCTTTCTGCCACGGAGTTATCTCTCACACGGGGCAACGACCCCATGGCATGGAGCTGGATACTGATGCCTGAATCAAGGTCTCGCTCGTAAAATTCTTTTTCTCACACACACATACACACACCGTCAGCTGCAGCGTTGAACTAGTAAGTCTGAAAGAGTAAAAGATGATGTTGCAGGTTCTCGGTGGTGGCTCGTCTCAGAACATTGAGCTCGTTGGAAATTAAATGCAAAATCAGAACAGGGATTCTGACACCCAACACTTGGTACGGAGCTTATCTGATAGTGAAGGTGTTTCAAGGAGCGTACGGGTTGGACAGTGCAGCTTCGGAAGTGTTCGTTGAAGTGGGAGGCGTGGTGAAGAAGGGGGAGGCATATCTGTGCGAGAAGGACGAGAGGAAGCAGAAGACGGAGGCTCTGTTTTATGGGAACCGGAGAGAGATGTTGGAGCGGTCGTCGGCGGTGACGAAGGAAGATCGAAAATACCCGTCGAGAAGACCAGATGGGTGGACGGAGATTGAGTTAGGGGAGTTCTACAGCGGGGAAGAAGACCAAGAGGTGAAGATGAGCCTCAGGGAAGTGGGATATCAACTGAAAGCAGGGCTTGTCGTGGAAGGCATTCAGCTCAGACCAAAGCATGCTTGACCAAGACAATGTCCACGAGACCAAACGACAGATAGAATAAGCCAAACGGTGTATCCTGTATAGTATTTGTATGGGTTTTACTTTCATCCTATTTTGAATTTTCTTGTCCTGGGTCGAGCGATAACATATGGAAGAATGACCCATACATTTCAAAAAGATTAATTAATTTAAAATTTTTATTCTATTATAGTTGAAGAATAAATAAATTTTTTTTGTTAAAATTTAAAACATAAATTGTAAATTTATCCTAATAAAATTATAAAATTAAAAGTCAAACTTTTAAATTCTTAAAATTTAATTTAAATTAATTAATTTCCTTGAGATTTCTGTCATTCTCCCGTAACATATTGGTGCCTTGGTGATCGTCAATCGTAACTTCATTACATTAATGTGATGTGCACTGAAACCTGCTAGTGTAACTGTATTGTTAGGCTATTAAATCTATTCTTCGGTCTCAGAAAATGTTTTAGGCCTTTTGTTATTTTTCCTCTTAAACATTGATGTTCATTTCATTTTTTTTAAGAATGCAGTGTTTGCTTATGCCTGTATAAAATATTATTGACAATTTCAATAATAATTATTATTATTAATAAAAGAAGTTTTCTAAAAATTAAAATTATTTAAATCTTATTTAGTATCAACCATGTTACTTTAAAAAGAAAAACCAATTTACAGAATATGTTAAATGAATTTGTTATATTATATATTAAAAATAAAATGTTACAATTATTTGATTGTAATGATTTTAGGTGCAGGAATATTAGAAAAATGATTTGTAGATAAATAAATGACAACACAGACTATTTAAAAATTTTGACATGGAATCAAAAATTTCAACGCGTCGCGTGACTGGAACTTATCTTCATATGACTTCTCACACTATTCAGACAGATGGGACTCGTTGCTCTGTTTCAAGTCCCATCCTGTCCCACAGATATACATGGAAAAATAGAAATTCACCAATTCAGAAACAGGAGGATTCATTTATTCGTGGTCCTCACGCACGCAGCATCTGGTTATTCTTATTTTTTTATTTTTTGGTGAAAGCATCTGGTTATTTATAAGATTAGCATGATTGCAAATTTGCAACTTCGAAGGTAGTGTTTGCGTATGCCTGTATAAAATAGTATTGACAATTAAATGAATGCTTGGATGACCCTGCGTTGAGGAATACTCTCTCCACTAAAAAATATAATAAATTTTTTTAAAAATTAAATATTTAAAAATATAAGTTATTTTTAATTAAGTTTTTAAAATATAATTATTATCTTTTTTTTAAGTATCCCTGTTGATAATGACTTTATATTTATATTAGAATATTTAATGAAGATAAATATAAAAATATAGAGTTAATTTAAAAATAAATAATTACTTTCTTAAGAAATGAGTTCAGTTAAAAATACCTTATATTTTTTAATGGAGTAAATAATGAGAATCAACAGTAATATAACTTTGCTCTAATCCTAGTTATTTTAGTGGCAATATTACTTTTTTTTTATGGTGAGGTTAGCATTGACATAATGACGCGAGTTATATGTGTGGACGTGTGCATCTCTTTTGGCCGTGTAAAAAGGTTAAGACTTAAGAATACAATTTTAAAAAATATATAATATAAATCTTATTTTAAAAGAATAAAAAATTCAATAAATTTATAAAAAAATTAGAATACTTAACACCCCACTATTTTATATTTTAAAATATAAAATCTTATTTAAAAGTATCTTTTGAAATAAAGGTAATAACTTACTCCATATACCATCTCAGCTTCACTTAGGAAAATTTTTTGGTTGATGTTGTCCTATCCCATATTAGAATTACTGTTAATTCAAAAAAAAATAATTACTGTTAATCATTCCTTAATTAGATCCCTTTCCAATCTCACAACTTTGGTGTAATGTGTTAATTTCTCTCATGCTTTTATGGCGGCTTTGTACAGATTCTCTTTGAGTTAATGAAATTCCCGCTTACTCAAAAAAAAAAAAAAAAACTTACTCCATAGTACAAATTAAGCTAACATTTTTTCTTAAAATTACACATATTGTGCACCGGGGAAGCATCGCTTAAAGTTCGATTGTCACTGCACATGATCCAGCAATACGCTCTAATTGGTGGGTCATTCAGGGTCCTTAATGATGAGTTTTATATTAATGTACCCAAGCTTTTGTATATGCAACTCGTCGTAGTTATCGTGGAAGTCACGATTCAACAATGATCTACAGTTGTTAAAATGTAAATCTTATGAGAAATAGATAAAAAAATTCTAAATGACTGCAATTTAATTTAAAATAAATGTACAAATTTGGCCCTCAATTATTTTTCACAGCATTGGGTAACTTATGTTATAAAATGATGTTAAATAAATTATTAACTTTAAAAAACGGAACATCTGGTGGCCTCCATTATTTTTGTCTATTTTATTGACATTATTATCATGAATGTTATTAAATAAAAATTTTTTGAAACTTCTTCTTCTCAAGTTGAAACTAAAAACAAAAGCAAAAAAATTAAAGAAATTGACACATTGTAAGACTTATAAATATAAAAATAAATTACGTTTGATTAAAATTGATAGAAAAATACTGAATAGTCCTTTTTTTATTATAGAGGTTATTTAGTGTCCCTTGAAAAGAATAACAGTACATTCCTACAATCATAGTCATTCTCTAATTTAACTAGCTAATTATTTTAAGATAATCTCTATTAAATGCTATCAGTTTATCAAAAGCTCTCTGTTCCAGTGCCATAATACTAGTCATTTCCGTTTTTGGTGAACGCGAAAATGATGCTGCAATTTAGCTAGAAAATATATACGGAGGTTGAAGTTTCCTTAAAACACTGCTTAGGCATTTGTTATTTTTGAATCTAAAGCATTTTAAGAAATTCGGGGTCATAATCTAAATGAAGCTAGATAGGAAGTGCAAGCGCATCCTAACCACATTAATATTGGGAATTGGGAAAATGGAAGAACCGAAGATATGGCATCAGTACCCATCGAGATAGCGTACTACAGCGGCAACCCTTTGCCGGAGTTTGGTGTGCAAAACCAATTCCATGAAAAATAGGCTCAAAAATCAAGATTCCAAATTCATAAACCCACACGCTTTTTGACACGGGAATTGGGGAGGGGGATCTCTCATGGTCTCTCCTTCTTGCGGATTAATATTGCTGAAACAGATGTGGGATTCGCCAAGATTTCATTTGTAAGAGGAAGAAGTGGAATGAAGCTGCTCTCTGGTAAAGAAAATGAACAGAAGCACTCCGCGGGGAATTCAAAGCTCGGTTTCACGGCCATCGTTGCAGCCTCCAGTTAACTCGATATGTTTTGTTTGTTTTTAAAGAAAATGTCAATCAAGGATAACTGGACCATATTTATATCAATCAATAATTAATAAATTTTAAAATTTCATTGCAGTTCATCTGTCCCTGACCGACATTGATTTTTTCATGCATGATGATCAAATTATTTCTAAAACATACTTAAAAAAGTCATCTCAGTGTCGTCAGCGCCGGTCATTGGGGTGGGTTTCGATGCTGGTAACACTTTTTTATTGAATTGGTAAAGGTGAATGAGGAAGTTTGATCTCACAACTTTGGCCATTAAAAAAAAATTGATGGCTATCAAGACACCAAACTTATTTAATTATATATGATAATATATATATATCAATTCAAGGTTTTAAAGTACTTCTATATTATAACATAACAGTACATTATTAATTTTAAAACGGTACTTATTATTTTATTAATATTATTTATTAATTTAATATGATTAATTATAAATTCAGAGTTTTAAAATTTTACACATTTTACTTGTTAAAATCTAAATGTATTATTGTTAATAATGAAATAGTTATTGTTAAAATGTGAATGAATACTTATTGATAAATGACTAATACTTATATAACTAAGTCTATTATATTAGCTTTTTGTCAAAACTTAAATGGATTGTTGTTAATTTTAAAAGAGTTGTTGTTAAAATTTAAATAGATACTTATTGATGGAGGGTTAATACTTCTATAATTAAGCCAATCTTATCCCTTTTTTAAAATTGCAAAAGCTCCAATTACTTGCTATTGATATTTTCCCTTGTTTTTAACTTTTACTTTCTCTCTTTCTGTATATAAGATAAAAAAAATTATATCACACAATTTAAAAAAATTAATTAACTATAATAATTATGTAAAAAAAATAAAAGAATTGAACTAAAATGCTTTATGTTAATCAACATAAACATTCATTAATTATTTTTTATTAATATAAATTATGAGAGATAATTTAAAAAATATAAAATAAATGTTTATTGAAATATATAATTTTATTTATATAAAAAAATAAATAAAAAGTAATAGTTTTTTTTTTTTTACAAAACGGAATTGTATATGATAATTTGTCAAATCATACTCGATGCATTTTAAAAAAAAGGAAATCTTGATTCGGATTTTGAGTTCCAGTAAAAGCATCAGTATCAGTATAATTTTTTTAATTCTGCGGCGAACATGAGACGAGAAATTTGAAATATCCAAATTTTAAATTGGAAAAATGTATGAAACTCTGGGAGAGGCCGCCTGCCATTTGGTAAACATAGGCGGTGCCAAGTGGGGTTCCTCCATTTTCAAATAGCGATAATTTATTTTATTTTAATCATAAATTTAATGAATGATTATGATGGATAAAAAAAAAAAAAGGAGATAAAGTGAGTGGAGAGGCCCTCTCCCAACCGTGACTCGAGCACATTACCAGGTGTGATCACGCCAATTGGATTGAAATCTTGGTAAAGATCAACATGTCCATGGCCACGTGCTATTTGGCAAACACAGCCTTGCACACGCTTTTCTTTTTCTTTTTCTGTTTTCTTTTTGGTTTTGAATTTGGAGGCAATTTGACTTTCCATTTATATTAAAAAAACTATTTATCACAAAACTACACTTTTAACAATATTTATCTAGGTACTATAAATTAAAATTTAGTTTGATGAACACCAAGTTTCAAAATTTTTCTTGTTAGAAATATGCACAGAACTTTTATTTGATTTTTTTAAAAAAAATCAAATATTTATCCCATCTTCTCTATCTTCAATCAAAATTTTTTTGTCAGACATTTATCAAGCCCATTTTATTTAATTTAAAAAAATTAAATATTCATATCATCCTCTCTCTCCTCAATTAAGTTCTAATCAATTATTTGAGCAAAATTTAAACCATGCAATCCTTATTTTAACATCATTAGCTCCGTTAAAAATTAAAGAATCAATTAAAATTAAAATGTTAATATCTAATACAACATTAGATGCTTGGATTAACCAATTAAATCACTGTGAATCTCTAAAATTGTCAAACAAAATGCTGCGAGTGATACTAAGTCATCATAGGTCAAAATAATAAAATTGTTATCACATTTTAGGCTATGTCATAACTGATACTAAATTACTGTAAATCCTTAAAATGTGAATTGAAATATTATGAATGAGACTGAGTCATTGTATCATCTCTATTTTTACTCCTTGAATGTAAATGAAAAAGTTTATAATCATATAAAATATTAAAGAAATTATGTTTAGTAAAATACACTAGTAGAGTTTAATTTTTAAGATGTTAATGGAGCACTACAAAGATTATATAATGTGTGTGGGGGGGGGTTATATATTACTCTTCTAGTCTTCTATATTAGTCACTTTCTATGAGTGTAATCTAATTCACTTTATAAGCTACTAACTAATGAGATTGTTTTGCTTCAAATTAAAATTCTCAAATTACCTTTGAAAGGTAAGAGAGAGAAATATAGAAAAAATAATATTATATTATTTGTTTTTTTTATTTTTACTCGAGAGTTATATATAAAACTTTACTTACTTTTATTCTTTATACTTTTATTACATTAGTATTAATAAGATTGATAAAAAATAATTTATAAATAGAATCAGAGAGAGTATTAATTATTGAAAAGAAAAGAAGGAAGAAGATTGAACAAAAACAAAGAGAAAACAAAGAATAGATACATAACGTAAAGCCCACTAACTTATCTTATTATTTTCAATCCTATTTTTTCTTCTCACACATCACTTCCTTTTCTTTCCTTTTGTCTTCCTCTAGCACGGCGCACGGTGAGAAATTGAGACAAAAGGCGAGCAAAATTTTAAAGATAGGGCTCTATAATAAGATATTCCAAGTATGATCTCAAGCTTTTTTAGACTATATAAATATTTTAAATATTTTTTTAATCACATACTCTCTTTAGTTTTTAATTCACTGATGATAGAAAACTTAGGGTTTGATATAATTTGAGTTTTTAGAGATTTAATTTATTATTTAATTTTTAACTGAGTTAATGATGTTGAAATAAGAATTGCATTGTTTATATTTTACCTAAACAAGAGAAGAAGTGACGGATATTTGATTTTTTTAAGTTAAAGTACATCTCTAACAAAAAAATTTTTGAAACTCAGTATTAATCAAATTGAATGTTAATTTATAGTATTTAGATAAATATTATTAAAAGTGCAATATTGTGATAAATATTTTTTTTATAACATAAAGGTCAATTATCATTTGAAATATATTGTCAGGTATTGGCCATAATAAAAAAAAAAGGTTATGACCACTGAACAGAAAAACTTTTGAAAGAGTTACTGTCCACTAAACTCAAATTTTACTCAATCCAACAATTTAATAGTCATATATTTTTTTATTAAAAATATAAAGTATTTTTGGAGGACTGAATATTAAAAAAATATAAAATATTTTTAATCTTTTAAAATGTAATTATTACTTTTTTTATAAAGTGTTCATATTGAATATATTACTTTATATTTTTTAAGATAAAAGATTCTATTAAATAAGAATAAATATAAAAGATAGAATTAGTTTAAAGTTAAATAATTATTTTATTGAAATAAGATTTAATTAAATATACTTTATATTAAAAAATAAAAAATAACTTATTTAAGGTACAGCAGGGCCATTACATTTTGAGCATATTCTTCAAGTGAAACTTGAAGATTGATTCGCCACTTGATTAATAATCAAGCCCACTACTAGACTCAATCTCATATTTTCAAAAAGAAAAAAAAAAGACATTAGCAATCAATGATGACAATAATAAGCCCAACGGAGAGAAGTACACAACATGATATGCCGCCTTTAACTCGTATTTCAATTTTCAAATAATCTGCTCGACTCTCTCGCCCTCATTCTAACCACATCCCGTCGTCATCTCAATTCTCACGCCATTATTCCAAGTTAAACAAAATCATTTACCTCAGGCCCGAGAATTGGTTTCCTTGCGATCTCATGTGATGATATCAATTGGACTGAAATTGTGAACGATGACTGATGATGTGACGCCCATGGCCACATGATCTGACGGCCAAAATAGAATGACAAAAGGAGGATGGGCGAGTGGAGATTAGAGTTGGCTATATATGTAAGCCCCGCGACGTTTTTTCAGCTCTCGTCCATATCATGTCTGCTACTACTCCCATTCCTTCCAACATCGATACCTTGCCGGAGGACTGCGTCTCCGCCATTCTCTCCTTCACTTCTCCGGCCGATGCCTCCAGATTTTGCTCGGTCTCCTCTCCCTCCGGTCCCTGCTCTTTCCGATCTCCTCTGGCTCTCCTTCTTGCCCGATGACTACCCCAACATCCTTTCCAGGGCGGTCACCCCTCTCCTCTTCTCTTCCAAAAGAGACCTCTTTTACGCTCTTTTCCCGTCCGATTCTCATTGATGGTGGCTCCAAGGTAAAACCTGCGCCTTCTTTCGATTCCCTATCCGTTTCTCTTTCCTTCTAATTTTCCAATTTCCAATTTCGCTTCCAATTA